>NW_022145607.1:24023569-24623569 GCF_000002235.5 Strongylocentrotus purpuratus
TTTATGGACCTAAGTAAAGACTTAGTGACCCATGGCATTCGAGGTACCTTTTATATTCTTGCTTACTTCTCTGCCCAAGGAAAGCATCTGTCATAAATAACACTATTATATCCATGAATTTATCAAAGACTTATCAACTTCTGTTTCACATAAAAACTTCGTTCCACTCAAACAGTTTCCAATTCTCTCTTAAATTTTGTAATATTTCCCTGAGTGAATTTCCGTGTTAACTATCATACACTGTCAAAAAATAATAGTCGAAATAACTCAATAAAATTGAGGAAAAGAATGCCTTATTTTTATTAATTAATATTCCTACTGCATTCTTACAGTAAGAATTTACTTATTTTGCTGAATAAATTTTTACCCCGTTAAATCGAGTTACATTAACGGTAATAATTAAGTAATTTAATCATTTGTAATTAAAAAAAAGCTATGATAGGATTACATATTGCAACGTTTGGTACCCATCTATCTACAAAGTAACATCCACTAATCATCACTACTTCGATTAAGATTTAACCGTATATCTACCACCAATCACAAACTATTACATACCTCAATTCGACACATATTGAAAGGCTCCAAATTTTATATATCCTTGAAACAATAATTTATTCCATCTGGACTTGGGTAATCCAGATTCAAATCAAATTACATGCCAAATCCTTATAATTTGAGAACTCTCTCATTTATAGGGCTTATAGCCTCCACTGCTTTGCTTTTCTCATGGTATAGCCAACTATCACCTCCATCACACTTTATATGACATTTTCGCTGTATATTTAACTTTCTCATTTTCACTCCTTCGCTTTCCTCATTAAAGTATTTATGAAATCACTAAAGTAAATTCTCTCTTTCTCATGCAGTAGTAGAAAGACATCGCATTTATACAAACATTAACCAATACACTTAAATAATTAATTAATGATGCTTTTTGCAGTTGAAATGTAATCCATGTTTCTTTATTTGGCAATACAAATAAATGCACTGATAACAAATAAATAATTATTTACACAAAAGGTTGTCAATCACTTTTATAAATAACACAACTTGCAAAATATACAAATGTATATCATGCTGTTTGTTCTGACGTATAACTTTATACATGACATGGACCCTTTAAAAACGTATAAGTTTATACATCGTACAGACCATCCAAAAACGTATAATTTATACATCGTACAGACCATCCAAAACGTATAAATTTATACATCGTACAGACCATCCAAAACGTATAAGTTTATACATCGTACTGACCATCCAAAACGTATAAATTTATACATCGTACAGACCATCCAAAACGTATAAATTTATACATCGTACAGACCATCCAAAACGTATAAATTTATACATCGTACTGACCATCCAAAACGTATAAATTTATACATCGTACAGACCATCCAAAACGTATAAATTTATACATCGTACAGACCATCCAAAACGTATAAGTTTATACATGGATTTGGAGGGTGCGTGCCATGTATAAACTTATACATATAAACATACGTATAAACTTACACAGTGATCCTACAAATTGACCCTCTTAAAGTGATGTGAAACTTTAATATAATAACAAGGAGTAATTACAGCTGGAGTAAAAGCTTAACAATTTCCTCTGAAGTAGGCTCAATGCCACAACAACCACGACAATATATATGCGCTCTCCGAATACATGCACATTGATTCAAAAGAACTAACGATGAAACACCCGCGGCCAGTATTGCTACAGAGGATGCACATATGCAATTAAAGGTATTCAATATAATGATAATTGGTTACACAGAAAGTGCTCATGAATGGTATAACCAGGTGTAAGCAAACAGATACACGTCCAAAAATACAAGATTTAAAGTTGCTAATTCCATGAGTGGACACATGTGGACTTTACTCTGGTTGATTTAATTTAATAGAAATATTTTCTTGATAGTACCATAAAATATGAAAATCAGAAAAGCAATCAGCAAGGGATCAATATTGTACTTGAAGCAGTACATATTTATTACACTCTTAAGGCAATATCTCAAGAAATCTTGCTTGTTGAGGAATGGGATTTTCAGAGTGGCATCGTACATAATTACTAAACAATTGCCTATTTGTTTTCTATGTTTATTGATATAATAAATCAACTGTGCAAACAAAAACCCACAAAGTTCACATCCTCTCTAAAATGTTTTCTTTTACTTTGGTGGCATCGCGCATCAAATATCAAAGAACCAAGGCAGTTTAATAATTCTATTGACTATCCTTTGGAATCTGCCAGATGTTTGCATAAATTATCCTCAGTTTGGACTCCAGCTCTGATAATTCCTTGATTATAACTTTGAAGTATATGATCTTCCAACTACATCATTGATATCAACAACCGTCTTCTGATGCTTGGAAATGAGTTAGATCGAGTGTTTCATTTTGACAAGATGGTAACAAAATCAAGGGCCCAATAGTTGTGACCCGAGTTTTTATCCTTGATAAAATAATAATATGTGGGTTTTTGTGTTGATGCTTTAGAAAAATAAATAAGGTGACGAGTCACGTTCACCAACCCTGTGCCTTTGAAATTACCTTCAAAGTAATCAAGTTCACTTGGCAAGACAAAAATATGCTCTAATAAAAGATAATAATAATAATATTGCACTCTAGTATAGCGCTCATCTATATAGCAAGGTGCTCCTGCATGTATGTTACCTGACCTTAACTAGGCTACATATTTTGGTACAACATAGTTTGAGTGTAGTAAATGTATGTTAAGGTCTTGCCAAAGCTAGACCTTAGTGAAGTGGCCGAGATTTGAACCACATACATGTACCTAATGATCGGTAGTCCAGCCACCTATCTACTAAACTAAAAACACATCTACACATAGACTTAAATACTTGTATTAGATAGCTCAGAGAGTTGCTAAGGTGTGATTGGTCCACAGCATGTCAAGTGATATGGGGACTGCAATTTATTGTTAACAGTTCACGCCCGGTCATCTGGATGGTTATATTGACCAGCTGGTCAACGATAACAGTAGGAGCATACGCGCTTGAGCTAAGACAATGTATTCATGTATCAACAATATTCGTTATAACAGCTAAGCACAGAGAAGAAAGGCGAAGACAATGGATATCTACTGTAGATCAGACTCTATTAAACTGTTCGTGTTCAGACTTTCATGTAAAAACCATGACTTGGTCTTAATCAAGGTTATCTAATATTATAATAGATATTTCCTGTTATGTATGTAATACATATTCTTTAGCCTACCTAAAGGAGTTTTATTTTCCCTCATGAAAATACAACTCCAGCGGCCAAAAGAATGATATATAAACACCCTACCAGCCATATCTGTATAAAAATATTTACATAAAAACGTTAGTTTGTCACATATCTTAACAAGATTTTTCAGAACTAAATGAGGTAGTGATCGAGGTGAGGAAATGAGAGAAACAAAATGCACTAAGGTATAGAACACGTCTGGTCCATGCTTAATACTAGATCTGCATCTAGAATCTCCTCCGAGTCTGCAGCACCCATCATGGCCTCTATTTCTGTGCTGGACAGTGTTGTCTCCTCTACCATCCTCCCATTTCGTCCACATTCTGCTGCAACCCTTGCCAGCAGTCCTGAAAATATAATAGAGAAAAGAATATTTAATTTTGTTTGTCTGGTGAAGCTTGTGAAGAACCAAGTTATTAGACGCAACACTAGGTAAAGGGCTTTAACCACAGCAAACGAGCACCTAATTCCATACCAAATGCATTACATATTGTTCATTTTTGTATTTTACTTTGGTAAGTTCAATATGGAATGCTTTAGTAAAGTTCAGTCTGTCTTTGATTTTCAAAGCTGGTTTTCGAGTTAAATTTGCTCAACATCTCTTTATCAATACATTTCTACTTAAATGATAAACCCCCTTTTTTAAATTTTTGGTTGTCTTACTAAAATAATACTTTTACATTATCAATAAAAAAAAAAAAAGAAAAAAGCATAAACCCTTACTGAATGGGGCTATTTTGAAATTTGTAAGACTGGAGGGGGGGGGGGGGCCTCAGAGCCTACCCCTTAAGTAACCAATTTGGTGGCACTGACGTTTCAATTTTCTTGTTAGAATTTTTAAAATCTGATTTTATTTCTCGAAAATGGTATACACATATGAGTTATAGTTTAAATAGACCAATCTGAATGTCTCAAATTGTAATATCTATGGAAAGTATTTTTAAATAGTGAATATGTGAGCCATTGTTTAAAAACAATATATCTAACGATCGGTTCTAATAACCACCGTTTTAATTTCTCTCCTGGTGAGAATATATATAAAAAATCTCTGTTTGTAACCTATCTAAAATGTTTCATTCCAAATTGTTTTTGGTTTCAGAGTTTTTGAGAAGATATAAAGCTCTCTATATCTCTCTTGACTTGGATTTTTTTTAAATTATATGCTCACAATGTCATCTCAAGTCTTTAAGCTTTTACACAGTTCATTTCTTCTCAAACAGTTTTTATATGCCTTTTTTTTTGCATATTTTTCAATTCTTATGTATTTCAATGTTTTATGAACATTTTTTTTTTTTGCATTCTACTGGAAAACTGGAAGAAAAAAAAAAAAAAAAAAAAAAAAAAAAATCGGCTCGACCTTTTATCATGAAAGGTCTGATTTTCAACACCTCAGTGTCATAAGATTTATAACACTTGAAAAAAAAATCATGAAGCGCTAGCTATTGCTGAAAATGCAATGGGTTTGACAACAAAATTTGTCTGGGGGGGGGGGGGGGGCGCCATCTGAGACCTTTCCGGTAAAGTTAGGGTTAACACAAATTTCCGACAAGGCACAGGGTTGCTTATTGATATTGACCATGATTTTGCACGACCCCAAGTCTCGTGACTAAAATCTTTGTTGTGCAACACTGGGCAACTTTGATGCTATTAATGTCAGTTATTATGCGTCTAGAATTTATGGATAGTGAAAAATAGGTAATATATACTTGAATTGAAAAAAGCCAATTTGAATTTACACAATTTGGACGTTATTTCACAACTTTCCTTTCCTTACATTTTATTTTATTTTTGTATTCATGTTGCTTTATTGGTATCTCTATATATTTAATCTACCCATTTATTCTAAAACTGTATCATAATTTAATTGGATCTGTATATAGATAAAATGTCTTACCGTCTCCAACGTCAAGAACCACTTCATCAATAGAAGTGAAATGCTCCACTGCATATTGTAGAAGTCTGATCTTGATGGCATGTAGAGTTGGCTAGTGCCAGCACCCCTCCTCCTAGACTCGACAATACCATACATACTGCACAGACATTATGGTTGACATCTGTTGATAAAATATATATGCACATTTTATATGGCTACTTAGAACAGTATGAATAAGCCTTAATTTCCTATAGAAGTAAAACGAATATACATACATGTGATTTTTCACATGAGGCACAATTTCTTTTCAAACAGATACAATGTGATTTTTTTGAGTTCTGAATGCACCTTTTTCTTTAGGAATAAAAACCCAGACATTAGAAATGCATTTGTTTCACAATTACTCCGCAGTTGTCTAATTAATATAATTAGCTTGCTTTGGAGGTAATGTGTTTGAGATCACATGGCAAGCATCTTATCTTCATTTGTTCAGCATTAGTCAGCTATTATATGTTTTTTTTCCCCCAAAAGCATTCAGTAATCATTATTTTTTGAAGTTTTGAACATTCATTGTAAATGTCATTGGATTCTGTCAGAAGTTAATTTCTGTCATTACCAGAACTCAAGATTATATTTAAAATCCAAGTGATATAAACAAAAATTTATATGAATGTTGAGCTTCATAGGAGGATTTCTTAAGAAAGAATTTTCATTCAGATCGAGCAGCCAATCTAACACACTGGAAGTTATACGGTAACATTCTTTCTTAATAATTTATATTTTTTTAACACACACTGCAGCTATCTCATTATTACACAACCACAAAAACGTTTGTTATGTTGCTTTGAATACCGAAATAACAGTCAGCTTCATAAGATATTTAATAAAAGACATGGAACATGCATAGTTACCTTGAATATCTCCTACTGGGGACTGGACAATATGCAATATATGCACATCGTGTCGGGTATGTTGGCTGACCACTTTGGATATCGCTGTGATGTCCTTTGTCAGGAAGATTCTGGTAGTAGCCGATGGTGTTGAGGATAACTGGATATCCTGTAATATCAGAAATTCAAATAAAAAGGAAAGACATACAAATTAACTATAATTCTAATATGTTGAGCCCAGATAATATACACAATGCAAAGTTCTGGAAACTGTTTTTTTTTTTTATACCCTTTTCATAATTATCTGCAGCTTAACATTTGCTATGTTGAATCAAAATAGAAAAATCAAATTTGAAAATAGGATGAAATAGCATGTGGGTGCAGTTTTCCATGCCAGTCGTCTGGGCGAAAGTGCCATTGTACGTAATATATGACTTGTGGGAAAATTGCAATTTCTATGCCATGAATATAATTGTTTGTTTTTTGTTATCAATGACAAATTACCAATGATTTTTCATCAGCATAAGATCATTCTCCATGTAAATCCCTTAACCTTGAGTTCCTTATAGATTACAATATTACAACTTTGAGATATTTTAAACTCACAATTTTGAGATTTGTTTTATGTGAAATTCAGTTTACCTCTTTCAATTACCAAGTGCCTACAAATAAGTGCTTTGGAACCTTAAGAATATGGGACAATACCTCTTCTAGTTCTTGTATCATAAGGGCTGGGATGTCGTCTGCATTCATGTCCATGTCTCTCTTGGCCCTGCTGATGTGCTCCAGGAAGACCTCTGGGATGTTACCTTTTGTATACTTTTTACCTGAAAAAAAATACATATACATTGATCATAGAGCTCCGGAGTCAATTTGACCCCCCCCCCCCTCCCCCCACAATATCTTGGCCACAGAAGGTCTGATTGATGGGAAATTTTGCATGGACAGCAATGCACATGCAAAGAAATGTTGCTTTGATGTTTGTTTTTTAAAAAATCACTCATTTATTACTTTATTATAATTCATGCAAATTAAATTCCTATTTTAACACATTCAATAATATATCATTAAACAAGGCAAACGCCAAGCGTTGTCTTGCCTGCATCTTAGGCCCTATAAGCAGATCAGGAGGTGAATTTTGGGTTCTGGTAGTTTACTCTTTAGCAATAATGGAATCCCAAGGAAAGTCTGTTTTCCTTTTGACCTGTTGCCTTTGACCCACATTTGAACTTGACATGTTTTATAGAACAATTTAGAAAAGGCAGTATTTTGTACACAAACGTACTATGCAAAATGTCAATTGTGGCTAGACGTGTGGTTAAGTAATGTTGCATAACCTCTAGCATGGACTGTCCCAATTTTGGGGCAAATTTGGTCTCAAAAGTTGCGAGACAATAAAGTCATTGAAAGGCAGGTTGTGATTTGTAGCGGTTACGTGGCAGTCCTGGATTGTGTACGGGGAGGCAGGGGCCAAATTGACCCCCCCCCCCCCCCCAGTCAGAATAGTCAACCCTACTAGTTCATCTAAACTTTAAAATTTGGATTGATGGAGATACAGGATAGCAATTATTGTATATCTTGCTGGGGCTCAATATTCTCTTCAATAGACATTATACGAAGCCATGATTTGTGCATACCAACATAGGGTTCCAGGGCTGCTTCTGAAGTGAAGGTTGGGTATCTTTCTATCGCCTCTTCCCACGTCTTAGCCCCAACTCCCTTAGCAAACACGCTCTTCAGACTCTTCATTGCCTTCAGTTCATCGGCATCCGCCTTCATCTTTTTAACATTCAAAGACAAGGTCGCCTCCAGAAGAAGTGAATATCGCTCCTCTTCTGAGAGTCCTTGTAGCTTCATGAAACACTATAAAATAAGACAAATGAAAATAATAAGAGTAGTTATTAGTGCACGTGAAGTATTGTTGCTCACTGTCAGAAGACAAATTTTATTTGCATATATATGAACTATCAACTTTTTCAATCAAAGTCAATTCTTCTGCAAAGAATCCCCAATTCATCTATTGTTTGATTTGAATATGTAAAAAACTATTGCTTTAACCCTATTCTCACTTTGAGTGCAAGCTTAATGCGAAATATTGCAAGGACGTCAATACAGATTTGTTTTTATCACAAATTTGTTACTTTATTATAATTTATGCAAATTAGATACCTATTTTAACATATTCATTAATATTTCATTAAGTTATGAAGCTCAATCTCTTTTTTAAAGTTGCTGAATAGCATAGGCAACAATACTGAAATAATAAATAATGAAATTTCCGATCAATTCTTTTGTATTCTATTGTTTCATAAACTACTTATGTATCTATTGTTTTCATTTATATATGTGATTTTTTTCATGTTTCAAAAGTGTATCTTGAAAAGTTTCAAGACAAGTATGGTCAGGCAAAAAGACTAGAAGGCACAATTAACAGTGTTGTAAAGCAATTTAGGAAAAGCAGTATTTTGTACACGAACGTACCTATGCAAAAAGTTGATTTTATTGTTAATTTTTAGAACTCGGTCTCAAAAGTTGCGAGACAAACAAAAAAAGTCAGAAAAAGTCACCGGAAGCCGTGTCGCTATTTGCAGCCATTGCGCATCAGTCACAGATTTTGAACAGGAAATTGAACCCCCCCCCCCCCCCCCTCCAGTCAGAATAGGGTATCCGCCAATGGTGGCGCTATATTACTTTATTTACTTTGGTTGTGATGATTTGATAAACTCCTTATAGCGGCTGAATAAACCACAATTCTCATTTGCACAGAAAACATGTGGTATGTGTGACATCCAGTCCAGCTCAATTTTTGTATTTTTCATATAGCTCATTACTCAGCAATAATATACATTTTCTACCAAAAAGTTTTGAACATTCGCAAGTCAAGTTTTGTTCGATTCTATGAAGAAAAAAAATGCTTTCCTTCATTACTCAAGATGATATTTAAATGTGTAAAAAAAAAAAAAAAAAAAAATTTAAAGCTTACTTACACATTGTTTCAAATCCTTTCCAGTAGATTCTCTAGTTGCATCGAAAAGGAGAGTGGCTTTCCTGTAGCATCTGTTTGAATAACTAGCCAACTGGAAAGTTGGCTCGAGAGCCCTCAGTGCCTGTAAATTACAACAAAAAAAGAAATGGATAATATATGCTCTCATAACCAGTTTGATTCTGAACATTCCAATTCATTCACTGCAATCACCATTGCATTACATAATTCACCATATTGTAATATGACCCCTCAAGTTAAAATATAAGAAATGTTAGAACTTTTTGGCTAAAATTTATGTTTCCAACAGTCACTCTTGAAAGCTCGATCATCTCAAATCAATCATTGATTAAACTCCATTTTGTCATGTACATGTAAGTTGGCTGAATATAACAATAACCTTTTTATTGGGGGGTTGGGTGATGTTCATGAGTTTTTATGCTGAACATAAATCTAATTTAATGTCCGATTCATCGTTTCATTAAAAAAAAAACCTACTTCGCTACAAGTAAAAATAGAACATTGAATGAATTCAGCATTTTATCTAGATGAAAATGTCAGATGAAAATGTCAGCTCTAGTGTTTAGACTTACATTGAAGGAGCCATTTTTCCCAAGGGCTAGGGAACACTTGCGTCTTGTCGAGGCAGTCATAGTGCAGGGCTCATCCTCCACATCAAGGTTGTTGTCATCGTATAGAATTGACCTGCAGACAGCAACCTCCTCCTGCAAGCACGGCTTGTCTACAGCAGGTTGCCCACACCTATGCAGTGATGCCACTCTCAATGCCTCAACCTTGTCCAGGTTTTGGTACACCCTGCAGCGCCATCCACGAGATAGATGTTCATATCTAAAGCAATCAGAAAAAGTATATTGGTTATAGGATATTGAGATGGGTAGGATATAGAAACATGGTGTATATATGTATCATGCAGAATAAAATATTGGAAAAAAGCTTACACGGTATACCTTTCCATGCAGTCACACACTTTTTAAGAAAACAAATATGAACATGGTACACAAGGGAAATATTCTATGGGATTTTATTTGAGTCAGGGATCTAAAAATATTTTGTATTGTCCTTAATATACCCTTCATTGTATAACTATAAATGGAACACCTCTCTATTACCATTTTTCTTCCCAAATGGTACATTGACTACCTGGGTAGCATTTCTTTTATGTTACATGCTTCCACTACATATTTGTGGACTGCATAATAAATGGAGAAAAAAAAAAGACAAGTGATAAATGAATATGTTCTGTACATATAATATCGGTAAGTACATCACATAATCCCTTTAAAAATTTAACCTTTGTCTCATACACTGTAACTACAAAAAGAAACAAAAATAACATTAAAAAGCAATTGCAAAAACGGGTAACTTTTATAGAATAAAATACCTTTCATCGTCAACAAGATCCTTAGCTGCAAGAGCATAGCACACCCCTCCTAGGAGCTGGTAAGCTGTTCCAGAAGGGCCATCTACTGCGAGGACTGGAAGGACATGGGAGCTCTGGAAGTGGGTTGCTGCCTTCATCACGAACTGTTTGGCCTCCATCACTTCCTTCCTGGTACGTGGTCTCTGGAGATCCTTCTCGGGCTCCACAAGTTTTTTGAGGGAGATTTCAGAAATGCCTACATGTAAAGAAATAAAATTTCAGGTCAATGACACATTTTCAAAGATTGTGACATTTAAATCTTTAATGTTTATAAATAATATCCCCTGTGCAGAGAACAATCTACATTTTGAAAATGACACCAGGGGCCCGTTGCATAAAGACTTACTATTATGGTAACTTTGCCATTATGGTAACTACCATGGTAACCGGGCTCAGCAGCCAATCGAAATCAAGGTTTCTATGGTAGTTACCATAATAGTAAGTCTTTATGCAACGGGCCCTGATACATATTATTAGTAACTGGATCAAAACACACAGAGGCTCATCAGGGAAATTTTGTCCTAGAGCTATACAAAAAATATTCCTATAGCCCTTTTCAATTCAATCTCATTTTGCCTTATGTGGAAAATGCAACATATGAACATTGTTTTGGGGAATTGGCAATTAATCATTTTTCAACTTTATTTTGGTTTTAATCAGCAGTTGGCCATTTTACCTTCCCTGTGGCTATTGCAGAGGGGCATTAAATAATCAATTTGGCCCCAAACATGTACTTCATAAACAATAAGAAAAAGGAGATTGTAGTTTTGATGAAAAAAATGGAAATATTTGTGGTATTTGTATAGGAGTCCATTTAAAAATTGTTTGAAGTTATACAAAATCAAATAATAAAAGTGGAATGTCCCAATTTTATCAGGCTTTCAGTGCTGTTATATTGATAAACTATTTTGTACACATTCTCTCCATGATATTTGCATTTCTCTTTGATTTAAAAACTGCCAATCAATAACATCACATTTAAACTTAGTGATATCATGTAGAGAGAAATGTTGTACGTCTGGAATTATTAGTGAAATGAATTTTGTAAAAGAATGGAACACAAACTAACCTTGACATTTTTGTTCAATTGCTGCATCTGAATTCTCCGCCGAATGTTCAGAAGTCTTGTTTCGTCTCTTACGTTCTGGTGGAGTTCCGTCGCTGCTAGATCCAGAACTGCTACGTTTTTGCCTCGATTGTGTGTAAGATTGAGAAGGAAGGAGTTCTTCCTCTGATGACGGAAATGAATAGATCATGTCGTCATTAACGATCGCCATCACTGACAAAACATCGGTCAGGCTGTTCTCCGTTTTTTTCAAAGTCTTTGCCATGTTTGTGACACTCATTTGGCAAAACTTTGCCTGTGTAGAAAGACCATTACTAAAACAGACCTGGGAAGAAAGTAAATCGGACAAATACAGGCATTAATATAAGCTGCTTAATGAAATTATATTCATTTTGCTTTGACAACCTCACACAAAGATTATAAGGGATACAGTTGAATGTTCTACATGTTTGCCTAGAACTAGAAATATCACCGAAAGTGATTAATACTCACTCCCCATGTGTGTGCACGAAAAATGAAGAAGTGGTTTGATATATACAAGATTTTACAGATTTATTGCAATAATAGACCATTACCATGGCAACACACTTTCCGACACATTAAAAAATGTGTCTTGCACATAATCAACTCAAGACCAATATTTGTGCGAAATTTAATGAGCATTGCTCGAAAAATGAAGAAGTGGTTTGATCTGCAAGATTTTACAGATTTATTGCAATAACAGACCATTACCAATGCAACGCACTTTCCGACACATTAAAAAAAATGTCTTGTACATAATCAACTGGAGACCAATATGTGTGCCGAGTTTCATGAGCATTGCTCAAAAAAATGAGGAAGTATACATGTATATAGTTCGATCCACGAGATTTTCCCCCGATATATTACAATAATATGCCGTTCCCATGGCAACGCAGTATCCAACACAGTAAAAAAGTATGTCTTGCACATCTCCATCCTAAGACCAATATGTGTGCCAAGTTTCATGATCATTGCTCAAAAAATGAGGAAGTAGTTCGATCCACAAGATTTGCAACAGACTGACCGACTGACCGCCCGACAACCCGACCGTACGCCAATTCCTATGTACATGTATACCCCCTTCAAACTTCTTTTGGCGGGGGAACATGCAAAAAAAGATCCCTTTTTCCTTGAATGCCAATTTTTACTCATATTTCTTTGTTGTACATGTACATGTAGCTAGGGTAGATATGTTTTGCATAATATACAAATTACAATTCCCCTTGAGAAATCAAGAGTGAAGTTGTAGTCTGCCTGATGATCGTGTCATGTAACATACAACAAATGTGCATGCACAGGACATTCAGAAACTTTTAGTAAGTCGATTTCCTCCGAAATGTACAAACAGTACAGACTATATACCTCTATGTTTAGAGAAACAACCTATATTTTGCACTCTCATTAATTAGATGAATTTTCATTAATACAATTGCGATACAAGTATGGGATGTATAACTTTCAACAGTTTGCACTGCGGTAGAGTTTAGATTCTGCCCTCGTTATAAAGGAGAATAAACTCCTCAGAGACAATTGAATTGTAAGAATGCAGAAAATTAAAGTAACATAAATGTCAGTGAAATTAAGTTGAAGCAAAAACAGTCAATTAATGAGTAAAGACGTGAATTTAAAAAAAAGTTATGATTACTAATGTTTAATATGGAGATCATACATGAAAAACTTTCCAATTTCTTTTGCAGATATTGCACTAAAATCACCTCTTTTATAGGAGGACTTGGACAAAAATTCTGTTCTATGAATTGACTGAGGAAAAAAATGAAATTCACATATTTTTGTACATGTGGGAGAGTTCTCCTTGTATGACATCACAAAAAGTGACTGCGTTGCCAATATGAGATATTCCATGTCATCAGTGATTGAAACTTTTAATGGTGCACCATCCTCTCAGGTTGGCTAGCACTAGGTGGGTAGTCCAGTAATATGGCATAAAGCTAGTCTTGATACCTTTACAATACATTGTACATTTCAGTATAAATTATACCTGTATAATTGGATTTATAATGGAAAACAGGAATGTATGGAAGGGCATTGTACTAATTTGTTACAAGTTTGGTAACATATTTGTGGTATGAATGTCATAAAGAATAGAGGAAAAATTTGTAATCATTTAAGTGTGCATATATTATAAGACTACATTATCAGGATGCTGCATTCTAGGTTAGGAGCCTGGACAGTTCGAGTACCACCGGTACGATTTCAGGACTCAATTATGTATACAGTTCTGTTTCTGTCCCGTTTAAAGCCAGTATAACCTATAGCACCCTTGTAAGGACCATCTGCATAAGTAAGTCGTGAACTATTATATAAATAGTGTATACTCTATCATACAATAATGAATTATATGTCCGACTAAATTACTAAATTATCCTGAGTCAAAATAAACCTGCACGAGGGATAATTTAGTATTTGGAGTTCATAGTCCAGTATTTATAGTGTACATGATAGAACATTCACTATTTATTATAGTAAATAGACTCCTAAATACAAACCCCCCTCCCATTCATGAATTTCAGATTTCTCCAAAAAGGGAATTAAAAAAAACATTCTTTAGAGAATTCTAGATGTGTTTGTTTTTTTTTGTTTTTGAGAATCCTGAAATTCTGAAGAAAATTTTTTTTGGAGACTTTTTTATTTTGTTTGTTTTTGTTGAGAATTCAGAATACTTTCTTTCTTTCAAGAATTCATAAACTTTCATAATACAATATGCTGATTTACAGAAATACATTGTCAATCGCTATGTCAAAAGGTATAAGACTAACTTTGAATGTCGCCCAGTACATAGTCTAGCTAGGTTAATCCTCTTTTAAATATCTCTTTAAAAAATCTAATCTAATCTAAGATGGTTAATGTCAGCTTAAAGCTTAAAGGGAAATTGAATCTTTCATAGAAATTTGGTTTGGATGAATGTAGAAAAATCAAACAAATATGAGTTTTTAAAAGTATATACAAGTATGGAGACCCTCCCATTGGCAATGTGACCATGTATGTATGACTTAGTGGGGAAACTTTCAGTTTGTTAGGTATACTTTCCTACATGTAAGTTCCATGTTTAACCAACATTGGCCATTTAGAAAAAAAAGTACTTTGTATAAAAAAAACACTCTCTGCATCATCACATCAAATACAAAAAATACAACACAAGGACAACAAAGCGCGTAGCAAGCCCTCGCTGGAAACAAACGGCATAATACATCAGAACAAGTTACATGTACGTCCATTAGACGGAATTAAGTTACTGACATCTGGGGATTGAATGAAAAGAAAGTTTACTACTTTACGGAATAACCCAAGACATTTGACCTTTGACCTAATGTACATTATTCCAAAATCAAATTTAGGCTGTATTTGATACCATGCATGTACCTTCATATCAAATTTCATGAAAATCTGTCAAACATTTTAAATTATCAAACGGAAACCAGTACGTGTTCACAAGATTTGTTACAGGCGGACGGAAGGACGGACAGTAGCGTTACTATTTTCCCCTCAGATTTCCTCCGCAAGGGGATTATCTGACAAACATTACTAAAGTTATCGAATGGCAGGGGCCGCGGAGCCGCGGGGATTAAGGGGGGCTGCAGCCCCCCACTTTTTTCAGTAGACGTGTACAAAAACGCGAAAATGACTATAAGATTGTGCTTTTTTGCATGATCCGCCCCCCCCCCCCCCACTTTCAAAAAACGCTCCGCGGCCCCTGAATGGAAACCGCATATTCAGATGCATAGTAAGCTATTTTGCATATTTAATGAGCTATGACCTTTGACTTAAATACTCTGAAATCAAACTTAATAGGCTGTATGTTTATACAATATGTACAGTACCTTCATACCATATTTTATAAAAATCCATTAAAGGGGAAGTCCACCCTGAACTTAAGTTGTTTTTAATAAAAGCAGAACAGTGAGAGAAACATATCAGTGAAGGTTTGACGAAAATCCGACAAAGGATACAAAAGTTATGAATTTTTAAAGTTTTCATTTTGTGACGACGTCACATGCGAGCTGCTCTCCTATACGTTGTGTACTGTAAATTCCATAAATTGCCATTTTCTCAGAAAAATAATAATTATTTTACCTGTGCATTCGATATATTATCAGACACATGCTTTTATACACGCCTCTATGAAATAGATCCATTCCTTCATCAAGAACCATGAAAAGGGGGCAATTTATGGAAATTACAGTACACAACATATGGAAGAGCAGCTCGGAAGTGACGTCACAAAATTAAAAATTTAAAATTCATAACTTCGTTATCCTTTGATGGATTTTCGTCAAACCTTCAATGATATGTTTCTCTCATTCTTCTGCTTTTATTAAACCCAACTTAATTTCAGGGTGGACTTCCCCTTTAAACATCGAACGGAAACCACACTTTCGCATATTTAAAGACTTATGACCTTTGACCTACATACTCCAAAATCAGACTCAGGCTGTATTTTGATCCATGTACCTTCATACCAAATTTCATTAAAATAAGTCAAACATTACCGGTACTTAAGCTATCGAACGGAAACTACATTTTAACATATTTAAAGACTTATGACCTTTGACATATATACTCCGAAATCAAACTCGGGCTGAATTTTGATTCCATGACGTCATACCAAAATTCATTAAAATCCATTGAACTTTACTAAAGTTAACGAACTGAAGCCATAATTTGCTATTTTCGCATATTTAATGAGCTATGACCTTTGACCTACATACTCTAAAATCGACCTTAGGCTGTACTTTATACCATGCATGCACCTTCAAATCAAATTTTATTAAACTCTGCAAAACACATCTACAGTTATCAAAAGAAAACCATTTGTTATGGAAGCACGGAAGTAAGGATGGACGGCAGCTTTACTATATCCCCTCTGACTTCATCCGCGAGGGGATAATAAAGTCTTCCACTATGTGTCAGGTATGTTTTAGCTATGTGACTCGACTGGACACACAAAATATGGGTAAACTAATTGAAGTTAGAGAAACCAATCAGTGAAGGTTTTGAATGAGTCAGAAATATTCAACAGGAAAGTCTACACAAATAATATATATTGATTTTTATGAATAAGCAGAAAAATCAGGTTGACAGCTTGATGATAGTTATCTGACAAAATCTGAAAACGGATTATAAGCAATGTTATACAAATTTTAATTTCCAATCAAACAAAAATCTACAACTCTGTGACGGACATGTAACTTAAAAATTCTTATCACATTTTTGTAGACGTTTCCATGGTAGTTGATAAAGTAAAAAATCTAAAAGTGTGTGAAAACATATGGCACAGGCATGAATAAATTGTGTTCAAGAAATTATGAATTCATTCAATTTTAGCACACAATAAAAGTTCATCGCAGAGTTTTAATTTGGGTTTAAAAAAAACTTTGTAATAAATCCTTTATCAAATATTCACCAAACTTTTACTGATAATTACTAGATCTAGCTAGCTTGGGTCGGCTCCCAAGACGAAAATCCAATTGGATATCTCTCTGCACACCTGGATCTGTGCGATTGTTAATTAAAGAACCAAACATGAACTCAATCACTTTTCTAGCAATATTTTGAATTACATCCTGGGATACAAAAAGCTTTGAAGATATTTTGATTAAAAATTATATTGAAGGAAATTAATTTTTCCTGGCTCATTATATAATTTCATATGTTATGCAGATGCAGAGAGTTTGAAACCCTATATTAGTTTACCCAGATCTACATGTATTCATAGATCCATTTTTGCATATGGCATGTAAGTTTTTGCTGTGATTAGATGAAATAAAATTCATCGTTTTTGTAAATATTTTTTGTGTACATGTGTAACAGGGATATAATTGGTTACATTTATACTGGTCACAAGAAATAATTTGGTGGAGGCTAGGCTTCAAGACTTGGTCGCTAGTAGACAGTCAGCCGAACTGTCTCATGACCTGAACCAAGTCTGAATTTGATGTGATTTCAGTTTAAATAGAGACCTCTACCTAGATTTATAGTTGAGATCTCAATCACGATGGAGTAATAATTAATGGTTTAATGCTCTGTCAAACTCATTTCACATAGACTCTATTTGACCTCAACCAGAATATTTCTTTACATAGTGACAACTAGTGTCTTTGAACAACAAAATAGCAGACACAACTTACTTACTACTGACGTTAAGTTTTAATTGGCTTAGTCTAGATCTAATCTACTTAACTTAGACACTATAAAATAATATATATTCTAAGCCCGGGTCACATGCAACCAGCTCAACCAAACCAGTCCCAGCAAGCTACTATAGACTCTACTAGTACTAGTAGTACGACTATAGTGCTAGAATAGATAAGTGATATACATAAAAAAATAGGTCTAACACTAGTTTGTTAAACCGAACTTAGAGATCTGAGATAAATAGATAACTGAACTGACAGTTAACTGTTGTTGAGTTAAAGTTAGATCTTAATCCCTACGTTGAAAGTCTACGTTGCACTTGCACTTGCAGGCAGTGCTGCACACCATTTGAAATGATTTCATTTGCACTTGTCCAACAGTTAGAATGTCTATCAATCATGTCTTGACTTGCATTGTTGCAAGGTTGCATTTTTTTAAAGAGTAACCATGTCAGAAACACGAACTGCAGATTATTCTAGTAGGTTATGTAAGTTTCTCACCTGTATGCTGTCTTCAGTAGATGAAGTGGTAGCGACGCAAATCATGCTGATGACGTCGGGAAACTCGACATTCCTGTTTCGGCTGAATGCCCTCCGTCCATTCACTATCAGGAACAACTGGTTCTGCTTTCGCTCAAGCCACCACATGTTGAACTAATATAGTCTGGATCAAGGCACTTTTAACGAATCGACGATATCGATGACTTTTTCGAGCAAAATAGATGCTTACTAAACTAAAATGCCAACTAACTATATAATAGAGGAATGTTTGAGTATCTATACAAGTCGTCAAGGCAAGCTTAAACTGACAGAAAGCGAAGTGAATACTCTAGACTATTAGAGAGATTAGTAATGCTTTAAACACGACGGGGCGAATGCAGACTATTCATATGCAAATGAGTCTACACTATACCAATATAAGCCCTCGATCTATCACTTGTTATGCAAATTTTCGCACGCGACCATTGCCGATTGGTGTTTCGTTGTGAATGGGGGACAGGAAGTGTACCCCTTTGTTTATTTTGTTATGTAAAATAGAAGAGCTCAGTATCATCATCTAATTTCTTGAAGGCAAGCATGTAATCCCCAGGCACGCAGTGAACTTATTGTTGTTTTGTGATGGGGGGGGGGGGGGGGGGGGGGGGGGGTTACTAGTTTGTCAAATAAATTGTAACTATAGCTGTGATATGCCAGTGCATAGCTTAATCAAATCGTTCATTGTAAACAGCATGTCATTTTTATTTTCAATTTTCAATGTAGTTTCAAAGCAAATTGGAAACATTTCGGCGATCCCTCATTTTCTTTTAAAGTTGACTCATAATACCATGGAGGACTAAGAGCTAGGAAGATAATTATGTTATGCCTTCATGACTGCATATTTTTCTCGCTTAGTTTTAGACAATTGCAGGCAGCAACCAAACAAGAAAGAAATTAATTTAATGATTTAGTTATTTGGCGCCCCATTTATAAATCATATCATATTTGACTCACTTTGGATGACTGGGCCGAGGTTTATTTATTACCCCAAAAGTATATGCGCCTAATCTTAGTCTCACATAGTGAGACATTTCTAAAAGAAGAAGAAGAAAAAAAAAGAAGGAGAAGAAGAAGGAGAGGAAAAAGAAGAATTAAGAAGAAAAAGTTCAGAATTACAGAAGAAAACGGCGAAAGTCACACTCAAGTGACTGCGAGCAAGACTAGCTCTCTCAAACTGTTAAACAACCATTTCG
This sequence comes from Strongylocentrotus purpuratus, assembly GCF_000002235.5. NCBI lineage: Eukaryota > Metazoa > Echinodermata > Echinoidea > Camarodonta > Strongylocentrotidae > Strongylocentrotus > Strongylocentrotus purpuratus. Next base: position 24,042,987 of record NW_022145607.1, read on the forward strand.
GTTTTATGAATGGGGTGACAGAGCGTGGTCCAAGTACCCCTTTGTTTGTTACGTAACATAGGAGAGCCCAGAAAACATAATCCTAGACTTGTTGTTGAAGTTGTTTTTGTAATGACTTCATGTGTCAAGTTTAACTTATAATTGTAACAATGTGTCACAATCCTCTGGTTATCATTATTATCTATTATTCTACTTCTACTCCGATCCTAAACTAAAACCGTACGTGATTTACAACTATTCATATTACTACTGTCAGGCGGCGGGGGGGGGGGGGGGGGGGGGGGGGCATAAACCCAAATTTAATTTATAAAGTGCCCCAAAACGGGTACGAACAGGATTCCCCCCCCCCCCCCTCGAGAACAAACACACACCATCAAGGCGGAGTAACAGAGGCTGATTTCAAAGCAAAAATCATAATTTAAAAACTTTGTTGGCCGTTGATCCCTCATTTTAAAAGAACAGCGGTGGATCCAGGATTTGGAAATAGAGGGGGTGCAGACGGCAAATTTGAATAAAGAGGGGGCGCAGAAGGAAATTTTCTTAGTATGTTCAATGTGTGATTCTCAACAACAAGAAAGAAAGGAGGGGCTTGCGCCCTCTTGCGCCCCCTGCATGGATTCGTCACTGTAAGAATAGGTCTAAGCAACAACAAACATGTTAGTTAAACCTTCACTTCCAACACTTTTTATAATTTAATTTTGGAGCCCATTCGTTAAATTCATTTTCTTATAATCTCCTTTAAATCTGCCCCTGATATATTTGAATGCATAATGCGGGCTTCATTTTTTTTCCCCTGAAGACCTAAAATTTGACCCGTGTTAAAATATATTATGAGGAGGGGGGGGGGGGTGCTCAATCCGAGACCCATCCAAAATAAGCTAGGCTCAGTGATATCTAAACTCCACCGTAAAAACCACCCCCCCCCCCCAAAAAAAAAAAAAAAAAAAAAAAAAATCGAAATGAAGTCATGCGAGCTGTTTTTTTTGTTGTGTTTTTGATAAAAGAATGATATCTGAGCTCCCCCCCCCCCCAATATTTTGGGGGAACTCATCACACGGGTGGAAATGTTATCCTTTTTTGGGAGGATCGAGAGAGGAGCTCAATGATAATCGATTCCCAACAAAAATATGGTAGACACAATGATATCTGAGCCCCCCCCCCCCCCTCAAAAAAAAAAAAAATTGGGAGAGGGCTCAGTAATATTTGAGCCACACCAAAATTATAAGTGGCTTAGAGATAACTGTCCCCCACCAAAAAAAATTGGTGGTTGTTCAATTAATGTCTGAGCCACCCCCCCCCCCCTCCGCACACACCCCTCTGAAAGATAGAAGGGGCAGGCTTAACCCCAAATCCGTCTTAGTTTGTTCCTACTAAAAAAAAACCCTGCCCCTGATATATTAGAATGCATAACATGGGCACGATTTTTTTTTTGCCCGATAAAGACCCGAAATTTGACCTGTGTTAAAATAAATTAGGAGGAGGGGGGGGGGGGGGCTCAATCCGAGCCCCACCCAAAATATGATGGGCTCAATGATATCTGAACTCCACCCACAAAGAAAGAAAGAAAAAAAAATGAAGTCATGCGAGATGATTTTTTTAAAATTTGGATAAGAAATTATTTCTGAGCCCCCCCCCCCCCCCAATATTTTGTGGGAACTCATAACGCGGATGGAAATTTTTTCCTTGAAAGAGAATTGAAATTTGACTTTTGTTAAAATATCTTCGGAGGAGAGAGGAGCTCAATGATAGTCGATTCCCAACAAAAATATGGTAGACACAATGATATCTGAGCCCCCCCCCCCCCAAAAAAAAACAAAAAAACAATGGGGTAAGGGCTCTATAATATTTGATCCACACCAAAATTATAAGTGGCTTAGTGATAAATGTACCCCACCCAAAAATTTGGTGGTTGTTCATTGTCTGAGCCCCCCCCCCCCATCCGCACACACCCCTCTCCAAGATAGGGCCATTAGCCCCAAATCCGCCTTTGTTCTTCGTATGAGCAAATTTTCAAACTGAAGTGCACGCGAGCTGATTTTTTTTTTCTCGATAGAGACCTAGCTGAAATGTGACCTGTGTTAAAATGTATTGGGAGGGGAGAGGGCTGTATATAGGGCCAAGTTTCGTAAAAATAATGCAAATCGTAAAGATGCATAGCCTACGTTACACACTTCAAATGGGGGTGTTTCCATTTGTTGACCTCACCTTACACCCCTAACTCTAAGCATAATCTTAAACATAACCCTAACCCTACCCATGTCAGCTAGGATGACAGGGGGTGTATACATGCAGGTAACATGTGGAAACACCCATTTGAAGTGTGTGAAGCCTGTGCACTTTACAATTTTTTTTTTTTTTTTTTTTTTTTTTAACGAAAAGTGGTCCTGCAGATCGAGGCTCATATAATTTTCGAAATGCAAAAAACCCAACAAATTAATGATTTAGTTTCTTATTACACCCTTTAGTTGGCATCTCACTTGTTCGACGTTGGAGTCGAGGGCAGAGGCACCTCGGCCTACGTTGTACTGTATAGAATTATATAGACTCAGACTAGCGGGAGTGGCGTAAACAAAAACAACAATAAAATAAAAGCTGGAGACTTGAGGTCGATGGATCGAACTCGATCTTGTAAAGTTCTAATTTTGAGGTTGTCCCAACAGTACAGCAATTAAATGTCTTTACCCCCACCCTCACCCTGCCCCCTCCCCCTCCCCCCATCCCGTACAACGAATCTTTAAATGCGCGTCCCGCGTCCATCACAGACTGGGAGTAAGACTATGCGTTGAACCGATTTCTAAGAAGTTAATAATCCCGCACGGGCGATGTGTCGAGCTAGTTTCTAAGAAATTCCCACGGAGCGCGGCGGACATGTCTACCTACGTGTGTACTATACTTCTATAATCCCCATGTTTGGGTGTTTTGTAAACAATAGATTTCCCATCGACAGCACGTGCCGAATCTTGAATCTTGAATTTGTTGCACCCAAAAAGCTACGTTGACAGCTGTCCGAGGAGAAGAGTCAAGACTTGATTATCTACGGTACCTTCAGAGTACTGGCGTTGCGTTGGAAAGCGAGAGGTAATTTTACAATGCTTTTTCTTTCAAGTTTTACAGTAACGTTAACTTAATTAGATAACAGTTAATGTGTTACAATTTACAAAGTGTTACAGCTACTAGTACTACCACAGTGTTTTGTTACTTAGATTCACACGTTGTGCACTGTAGTGTACTGGGCGAGACGGAGCTAAGTTACGGTGTTAAACAGTTATTGGACTAACGTTGCTGTACTAATCCACAGTAGCTATAGACTCTGGCAATTTGGAAGTCTATTTTATGTTGGATCTAGATCTAACTTTATGTCTAGTATTAGTAAAACTAGATCTAGTAGATCTAGAACTTAAAGGTACTAGATCTATGTCCCTTTTGCAGCCAACCTCAAATTCTGTAGAACTTTGCAGGAATTATGAATAGGGTCTAGCCTATGTCATGTAGGCCTAGACCTATGTCCTATCTGTGAAATTTAAATGTTAGCAGTGTCCTCATATTCAAATTATGCAAGGAAACCCGTTTACTTGCTAGACTTCACTGTCAGACACTACTGAGTGACTGACTGGCTTTTTTTTCTTCTTTGGTCATAAAATACATGAAAAGAGTTGTAAAGGGTACATGAGCATTTGTCTAGATCTACATCAATAACCCACTTCTTGTGATGGCCAAGATTAAACTGATTGAATCTTTGCGCAGCATAAAACGTAGACCTCTATGACCATTCGGTACAGTTGTCTGAAAATCAAGACTATTACTTTTGGGCTCTAGGCCTATAGCCCTAAAGTCGATTTGACAACTAATAGATCTAGTCGTTATTTTCCCACTTGAAGACATTTTTAAGCCCCACTTTGTTTAGGGAAGTTCTAAATTAGTATTATCTTTCAAATGCAGTTGGAATTTAACTTTTTCATTTTTTTGGCCTGCAAATGGGACATAGTACCTTTAAGTAAGAAGGAATACAATGTCACTTTACAAATATGTTGACTGGGCTAGGCCACTCATACACGATGTCAATACAAAGTATAGGCCACTCATAACACGATGTCAATACAAAGTATAGGCCACTCATAACACGATGTCAATACAAAGTATAGGCCTAACAGTTAGGCCCTGGCCGAAGTTAAAGTGATCTTTTTAAAATTTGATGGTCATAGATCTAGTCTACTCATAGTTTAGATCTACAACTGTATGATGGAGGTACTTTTAATCCACGCACTTTGTTTTGAAAGGCTAAAAAGTCAAATAATTTAACATTTTTTATCAACGTTTTTTCCTCATTAAATACTAAATATTCTGAGGATCATTTATAGAGAAAACTTTGACAGGAATATTTGGTGAATGTTAACTCTCGTGTCGATTACGTGACCGCTTCAATTTTTCTTTGACAAAATCAAGCGGTACATTAATCCACGCACCACAGTTTTAATACAGGAAATGAATGTATATTTTCGTTTTCTGTCTCAATGAAGTGTATTCTTGATGATTTCATGAAATCATAAAAATACAAGAAACCAATGATTTTCCCTCAAAATTGTTGTGATATCGCGATAGGCTTGTTGTTTTATTGTCTATCCAAAAAAAATGAGCGCATATAACGCGTCGCATCGCGCGTATTGAGGGATGCGTGGATTAATGTACTGCATGGATTAAGGTACCTCTACCATACTAATAATACAGTTGTTTATGAAGTCTTGAAGAATGTTGTATAAACCACAAATATTTTTTCAGGCATTTTTTATGGCAACACTTTCTTGCTGCTAACTGTGTGTTAGACTTTCGAAATTTGTGATTTTTTTTCTTCACTTTTTTGACTTGTTTAAATTTCTAGATGAGAATAGAATTATACTTTTTATAGATCTAACAAAGTTAGGTCTAGACCTACATATTACATCTAGATCTAGATCTGTTTACATTGTAGAGTATTGGCATGCACCCCCCCCCCCCCAAAAAAAAAAAGTATCTGAAAGGCCCACTTTTTTTAAAAGAACCTATTGTAATTAATGTGGACCATTTATCAGGGGAGGATTAACAGGATCCTGTTAATGAGGATTATAAAAAGCGCTTAAAATGCCCTGTTTTCAGGTAACTAGATCTATATGAAAAAATTTCCGCTCGCATTATTTGTTTAAATGAAACCAAAACTAGAATTTCATCAATTATAATATATAATTTTTACCACAAGCTTTCCTTTGATACATAGATCACCAAAAAACGCCCACTGAGTACCCCACATCAAACTGGCAAATATTTTGAAAAATAGGCATTTGCGATGTCGTCTGCTATCAAGGGTGCTGGCATGTTTATGATCTGTAGTGAGACCCCCTACATGCAAGTCTGTGACGTATATTTGGACTTTGATAACATTCCATATTACCTTTAAAATTAATTAGATCTAGATACAATTTTGATATAAAATACGCTATACAAATACATAAAAATAATATAATGATAGAAACATTATTTGTTTTACTCAAATTTTAGGTTTAAACATTGCGATAGAATAACAGTTATATTGTTAGGAAGCTTGTAACTCCCATTGTGTAAGATTGGCTGCATACCAGCATATGAATGACTAGACTTCTTTTTCATTCATTATGCAGATCGTACAGCTGATCTAACACAACGGGAGTACTGTGAAAAAAAAGTTCTTCAACAATTACATGTATGTGGATAAATTAAGATCTACAAAGCTTGCTAACATCCTCGTTCTGATTAAACAGTTAATGTCATGATTTTCATGCAGTTTTCGGGATGAACCGTTGCTAGAATTTTATTTTGAAAGGGATTTTACATATTAAATATATAAATGCAATGCAAGAGGTTTCTAACACTGCACATTTCTTTTAATTAATATACTACACAAACAGTTCGTTTATGATTGTGAAAGACCAGTAAGGGTTTGTCCATAAATACATGTACGTCAAAAATTGGGGGGAATGGAATCATCATGGTGCCGCCCAGGGCATACCAAAATGGCTTTGAATGCTAGCGTAATATTTGGTTTACACCTTTACATGTATGGAAATATTTAAAGAGGTGATTCAGGGATCATATGAAATGTGAAAATGCTTCTTTTTGCACACAGTATGCCTTTGCGTTTTGGCTTTTGGCCCCCTTTTTATAGGAAATACATATCCTGCTCATCAGGATTTAGAGGAGTGCATGAGCCTAAAATTCCCTGTGTTCAGGTTGCTTTAAATATAAAAAAATGACCTCGTGTTTTGCGCTCGCATGATTGATTAAGAGAAGGGAGGGGTATTATACATGTATGTTCATGGAAAATTTAAACTCAAAAAGTGCAATGATTAGCCTACTTGACTTCAGGTCACTTTATGAAAATTTCCACTCACGATTTGCACTCGCATTATTTGTTTAAGGAGATACATTCCCTGTTCATGAGGATTAAAAGGAGGCACTTAAAATGCCTTGCTTTCAGGTCACTCTGAAGAAAAAATGGTTAATGTTGGATCTGCCTCTGCAAACAGTTATTTTGTATCAAAGGTCCGTTTTATCAACTTACGCACCCCCCCCCCCTGAAAAATCCCATTTACAGGCCTGCCTTACCATACCCATATTGGCAAAAGAGTACAAGGTTATAACTAGACCGAGGTATCTGTCTTCAGATACATGTCTAGGTTATAACCTCATATAGTGGATGAGTGGTTAGATCTATAACTTTACGCCTTACCATACCCATATTAGTAAAAGAGTACAAGGTTATAACTAGACGAAGTATCTTCAGATACATGTCTAGGTTATAACCTTATACAGTGGATGAGTGGAATAGATCTATAAATCTTAAACTTTTAGTAGAAGAATACTTCAGAGTAATAAGACTAAATTAGACATACATGTTGATCTAGTTATAATACTACATCAAGTAGGCTAGATGTATATAGATCTTGACCTATACACATCATATGTATGTCCCCCCTTAATCTAAATGGCGTAACTTTTTATCAAAAAGACACTGACACTTACCTCTTGTGTTTACAGAACAATTGATGATACATTTTGGTAACAAGATCTGATGTGAATTTTTTCAATAAACTGAAGGGATTTTGTAATTTTTTTCCAATTTAGGAGGCTTGAACATTGCAATTTGTCCCCTAAAATTATGCTCACCAAACCGTGCAAAGACACAAAAAGTGTCAGGATAAGTCAGTTGCAAAGGGGTCTAACAATGGATGATAAACAACAACAGTACTTGAACTACTACACCATATAAAAGGAAATTGCCAAAATGCACCGACCCCCCCACCCCCCACCAGATAACTCTTGTGACTTTAAAGAAAATCCAATCTCAGGGCATCCAATGCCAACATAAACACTGATATTTCGGTCTAGCCTAGACTAGTCTAGATCTATGCAGGTAGTGCCTTATATGTTTTTTATTAAAAATTGAGTTTTTAATTCATGTTTAAATGTAAAACTTTGATTTATTCCCTCTGATCATACATTTAAAGATAAACTCCAGTACTGGTAAAAAAAAAAAATTAATTCTCACAGAATCAAACGAAACTTACACTGAATGTTCAAGATTACAAATAAATGACATGTGCCAAACAATTTTGGAAGAAAATGTATACTGGCTGAGTAATGAGCATAGAAAGACAAGGAAACCAAGGTAGTACCATCCCCGACACCATGTGTGTTGTCCCATATATAGCTTTCTATGTGAGTGTTTGTTACTTTACCAAGACTCGGTCAAATTTATTATGATTTTGATGACTCCAGAACCTTGCAGTGCACACCAATACTTACATGCTACATGATCAACTGTTTCTGATCCTTTCACACCTCTACTTTCACAATGCAAGCGCATTACCAGTACTAAAGTTTATCTTTAAGTTTAAGGACACTCTATGGGTTACTTGTTAAAGAATTAGAAGAACTAAACAGTTTACATTTGCCCATAGATATATACCAAACACCTGGGCCTGCGTCTACCACGTGCATGTGCATTGGGTTGCTAACATAGAGTTACATGTACATACGCAGGAACTGAGTGCGCGCACATGAATAAACGCACTTAGCACCCAAGTCGAGTTGGGTGCCGCGCGTCGAGGGTAGACCCGTTAAGTTCTTCTAACTCCTTAACCAGTAACCCATAGAGTATCGGATAAAGTTCTTTGGGGTTTATTTTATGTATTCTAGCTGTTCAAGATCTAGTGCTTCATGCTGAAGAAACATGGCTGTTTTGGATCCACTGACAGAGTTGGAGAGTGCAGCTGAGCCTGATGATGCTCTTCCAAACACACAGATGACAGGTAAGTAAATTATGGGAAAGAATTCTTAAATAATGTGCTGTAAGTGAATGCAGAAACAAATGTAGCACAGCGAAAGTTTGCAAAATGGACATAGATGAGAACTAGTAGTAGTGGGTCTTTCCATAACCTGACACCCTAACCCTAAACCCTAGGGTTAGGATTAGGTTTAGGATTAGGGTGTCGGGTTATGGAAACACCCAGTAGTAGTAGGCCTACATGTACTGTGAATTTTCAAAGATCATTGTGATAATTGTGTAAATATCTTCAGCTTTCATAGCTATTGTTCAGTGTATTTTAAATTCACAGCATATTGAATTGAATTGAATTTATAATATTAACAACAATACTATTATTTATTATCATAGTGGTGTTACATAATACATGTATGCTGTAATGTTTTGGACGATTACAATTCCTAGTTTTTTCAGAGCTTGTTTTTTCCCAAAATTGTAAACAGATTTGTTTTGATGTTGTGCAACATGGACAGAAATTGAGCTTTTACACAGTCTGTCATGTTGTCTACATGTACAATGTATCCCTCATTTCTAGGAATAGCTAAATCCTTTCATTGACCTTTCCATATAAAATAAAAGAAGAGTGCCAAACAATGTAAACCATTTAAGCAATATCATATTTATGAATGTACTTAGGTCTCCAGACAGAGCTTGAGAGTGAAGCTGATGAGGATCTACATTGTGAGACAGGTATGTTCTGGGAAAATTCCATACAATGTTTTGGGGAAAAGCAGAACAAACTTTAAAGAATGAAGAAAAACTCAAAAACTTAAACATGACTTAAAGTATCATTGAAGAGCAGAAGACTTTATTCCTGCGTTTATATTGAAGTAAAACCCCAAATTTGAATAAAACAGTTCTATAGATTTGTCTTCATTTTGTAATGCATTGACAGAATTTGAGCTTTTGCTTTGCGTGTGCATGTTTATATTCTGCGTTCTGGTATTTAAGCTTCCTTTAAATGACTTTTCCGTAAACTAAAGAAGAGTGCCAAACAATGAAAACAAAAGCAATGTCCCCTATGATGAGTAGCTATTCAGCTCATACATGTAGTATACATAGTACAATAGACAAGATTAAGTGTGCTGGTCAATGCCTTAATTGGGTCATGAAAGTGAATACCATTTTCCTATTGCATCTGATTGTACATATATATATATATATATCTGCCTTACTGTTGTCAGTGTAGAATAGGTGGCCCACTAATTTTTTACAGTTTACACTATGATTAAAATTTTGTACTTACAATTTTCACTAAAATTCTTATTTGCTACACAAAAAAGATAATTAAAAAAGTATTCAATTCTATCTAATTCAGGAATGTGTATGTTTTTACAACACCAAGACAATTTGAACTACAAAAAAAAAGGTGAAATCTGACAAGATATCATACACGTACATGTATTTGCATGTCAATAATAAATATTGCAACTTTCCATTCACATTAACATTAAAGTTTCCTGTGAGCATGTCACATAGCTTGCCTGGTCTATTCTTTTTTCCCCTTCATTTGCTATATATCCGTATTGGACAGCACAAGTACAGCTGACTGTCTGCTGTCTTTGAAAAAAATAACACCATGCATGGTTAGCAATTAGCATGGCAGGGCTTAATGTATCTGTAAAAGACAAGTATTATGCCCTTACCTACATTGTATTATGTTAAGCGTATGTGGTATACATGTACATGTACATCTTTTCATTTGAATTCCTACAGGTCCCTGGACTCCTGGTATCTTTATCACTGAACTTGAGAGTGATGCAGATGAGGATGCTTGCCATATTCCAAGGAAAAGGGGTTAGTGTAACATCACTTATGAGTAATTGGTGTTCAATAAAGCTGTATGAAATTTTGGGTGAATTGACACTTGGTCTACTCTCACTTTGTCTAATGCCCGTTTGGTCTCATCCCACATTGTCTAATATCCCATTTTGTCTATAACCAGTTGGTCTAATAACCATTTGGTCTAATTGCCACTTAATCCATTTCCTATTTCTTCTAATTCCCAGTTAGGCTATCCCATTTCGTCTAATACCCTCTTGGTCTAACACCACTTAGTCTATCTGATTAGATGAACTGGTAATAGACCAGATGATCTTTTGGCAAAATGGGGAAAAGTATTATAGACAAAATGGTAGTTAGACCATTTGATAATTAGACAAAATGACAATCAGCCTTAGTGGGAATTAGTCCAAGTGATGATTGGACCAAACGGCAATTAGACCAAAGTGATAGTAGACCAAATGGGTTTAGCCATGTTAGTGTTAGATGATGTGGGAATTAGACCAACTGGTAGTAGACCAAGTGGATATGAACCAAATTTTGAACCATGAGCTTATTTCAAGTCAATTGTTATCCATATTGTGACTGGGCCTTTTATTTTATTTGAGGGCAGGAAATGACCTGGGATGGGTGTCAATACCATACATGTATGTGCTAGACATTGAACAATTTAAATGATTCTGTTAGAAAAAGAGTATTTGTTGAGTAATCAGCATAATAACCAAGGCATGATGTAGAAAGACTGTAATTTGATCAGTATTGACCAGTTGTTTTTTAGCTAGTAGTCAATATTTGATGATATTTTTGCTAGCCTAAAAAAAGCTAGTACACACATCTCAAAGCAGTCAATATATCTATATTATATCTTCAAAAATATTTGTGTTACCAATCTGGTATTAAAAAAATGAGCTTACCCTGTTCTTTCATCCAACTGGCATGTCATTAGGGCTAAATGAGGCTAAATTTCTTTGAAAAAACTTCACATTTTAGCAAAAATTGATGTTAATCTTGGCCAAAACGGTTCATATTTTTGGCTCACTTTTTCTCACCACAAACATTTTAGATAAGACTTGTTATGCCTCCACCTCTGCCTCATGTTTTCGGGTTGTCCGTCCGTACCCCCCTACCCCCCCCCCCTACCCCCCATTGGACAAAGCATGTTTTTATGTGTGTTGGTTTGAATTTTTTTTGTTAATCGGGGTCTACCAAAATCCTGCGCCTGCAACCCCCCCCCCCCCCCCCCTTAGCAAAAAGCTAAGTTGAGTCAATTAAGATTTTTGTATCCATTTATACTGCAACATAATGATAATGATTATACAAGATATAGTTAAGTCATTCTTCATTTTTTATATCATTGCACAGGAAAAAAGAGAAGACATGTGACATTTCAACTGGAATCATCATGCAGTGATCAAGAGCAGAAAAAAAGAGGTACTTACTCAAACAATCTGATATAACAAAGTAATTCTTAAGGGTCTTTCCAACATTTGCCCCTGCGGTAAATAAGTTTGCACATTGACCCCCCAAAATGGCGTGTAAACCGGGCAATCAAGATGAGCAATACGCATCGCAACAATGCAACATCCCATTTTCCTGGCATGTGATTGGTCAAATATTTTTGCCTCCAGGAACCAAAATAAAAATTGCTTAGGTTTTGATTGGAGGAGATGCTTCTTCGTATGTGAACAGTCTGATAGGTTTATTACTGCATCGTTTTCTCATTTACCGCGGGGGCAAATGTTGAGGAGGTTTACCTGCTCTTATGAGAACGGCCCTTTATTATAGTAGACGGCAGTTTTTTAATGAACCATGTAAGTACATGTATGATATTATTTAGAAAATGTTACCATGGCAATCGCCAAAGACTTCTGTAGGTAAATGGTAACAAGTGGATTTGACAACGGGATATTTCAATTTTGCATGGCGATCCAAATTATATTGTACTTCAAAGCAAGTAAAGTCCTTCAGAAGTTGCAACTTGAATAAATTTTGAGAATTTTACTTCATTCCATTCATACATGTACATAAGCTGGCTATGCCGCACAAAGATTTGGTTATTCTTGTAGGCTTTCATGCCTGTTTACAACAATGGAGACGTAACTGCTTTGTTTTTTACTTCCCCTTTTGCAGTTAGAACTGGTCATCAGACATTTATAACTGTCCTTGCAGGAAGATGTTGTTCAACAGATTGTCTGGCAAGAGTCACACGAGCAGATGCAGCTGCAGCTCGGATCGCTTTTAAGGAAAAGTCGCTGGGTGATCAGAGGACATGGCTGATGGAGTACTTCAGAACCCACTCTTCTCGGTCTGAAAATGAAAGTCTCCAATTCTCCTACAACATCGGTTTGGAGCAGGTGTGTGCCACAGCCTGGCATCAAGTCGTTGGAATTGTGAGGTCAAGATTCTACTACTGGCAGAAGCAGTTCAGAGGTGAGGTTCATATTTCAAAACAGTTTCTTTGAAAATTCATGGCCTTTGTACATAATGTACTGGGCAAAAAATGTACATAAACCCTAAAAGAATCTCCCATATTCATCCAACGTATTATTGTCCTTTTTTGTTTATAGAAAGCTTGCAGGTAGTTAAACTTGAAATACAGAGTGACTGTTGGTCATTCTTATTGGTTTGGCTAAAACTCTTTTTTCCTGGCTCATTTGTATGATATAAACCTCTCACAAAATTATAGGTAAAATTTCTTGTTTTGATATCTCAAAATCATTTGAAATAAGTTCATCTTCAGAAGAATATGAGAATACTGCATTGGCATTCAATCAGAATTGATATCAATTAAACACAATCTTATCTCTAAACAAATGAAGAATTCACTGTTGACAAAAATGCATTTTGCAAGATTTGACTTTCTACTTGGTCAGATATTCAGGTGTCCTGCATATTCCATGATTACATTATAAAAATTGGGCATCATTGTCTAGGGGAATGAACAGGCTTTCCAATGGTGCCAAACTGAAGTATCATTTAATCATTTAATACAACGAGAGATACCCTTTCTCAAACTTGAATTGCAGAACTTTTTGTGAGGGGTTTTCGTGTACGACAGCTGCATTATCTTTCATTACTCTTATGTAGCTTTAACACTTACTGTACTGGGGGGTGGGGGGCATCAGCCCACCCCTGCATTTTCGGGGATTGTGCTGTAACCGCTATTTGCTGTTTTTGGAAATCAGTAGGATGCGAATGCTAGAGAGTTACCTGACCTTTTGTGACCAAAGGTCAAGCCGAAAATTGAAATTTTTGTCATCTTGTCTACCAAACAAATGGCAAAGTGAAGTTTCTTGTTTGGGTCTATGAATCAGTAATGTTTCATTCTTTAGACTAGATTTATCATTTACTCAAACTGTAAATTGATCCAGATAATGATCTTAAGTATAAGAAGTCCTAAAACAATAAAATACATAAGAATTGAAAAACAGTAAAATACATTAGAAATTCATAATGGGGCGCCCAGTGTCAAATCTGACAGACATGGCGCAGTACAAATGGCCGTTATTATATTATTATTATTATAAAAACAAGTATATGGACAATTCAATTATATGATAATGTCAAATAGGCTTTTAAGAAACTTTTTGCCAAAAAATAAACTCTGTAAAAGCAGCACAGCATTTATGTTCCTTGAGCAAGGCACTTTGTCTACATTGCTTCACCTTACCCAGGTGTTAAAATGGGTACCCTGTAGGATGCGAACGCAATGCAGTTGAATTGGCATTGTGTGCGCCTAATAGGTGACCAGCTGGAATGCTCCCCAGGGAGAGGAGATTGTGCACTGTAAATGCTGTTTTTTTTTTGTAATTGAATCCAATGACTGGGGCAATAATATGCTGTGAGCGCTTTGGTCTTAACTCGTAAAGCGCTTTATAAGAGACTGGTATTATTATTATTTATTTATGTAATTCATAATAAAAAACATATTCATGAATAGAATTTGCATAAATGACAAAGTAAGCAATTTTCAGCCAAAAATATAGGTAAGGTCTCTTCCTTTGCGCAATATCTGAGGCGCATGCCGAGTTTTGTGGTGATCAGCCATTTTCGATATTTCTAGTTATTTCCATGCATGCATTTAATTTGTTGTGAATAGATGGACTGCTATACCCATTGCCTGCTAACTGCTTGAGGAAAGGACACAAGATTAACAAAACCCTAAACGCGAAGACAGAACTTAATGCATTTGCTCGTTCCTATGGAGACCGAATGCCTGACAGAGAGTCTGTAAACCTTCCACATGGGTTCACAAAGCGAGAGGTGTATAGAAGAATACGACAAGATAATGCTGAGGTTTGTTCTGAGACTCACTTCAAAAGGATTTGGAGAAAGGAAGAGCAGCACATCACAATCCCCAAGGTATTGTAAATTCCATTGACCCTAAACTGTACTGGATGGGAGTGAGTGGGGCGGGACGCTCAAAAGCTCTAAACATAGGTTGTTGCATACCATAATCAAAACCGCCATGTTTTCAGCAATGCCACTTCATTACTTTTTATTTTGACACTACACTACCGTAAGTTTTTGCAAAAACAGACAATTCTTTTATAGTGTCATATGACCCATCATGATTTCAGGTCAGTTTTTTTGTACAAAACATATTGCAGTTTTAATGCACTCCAAATGGGCCAATCGCCACAAAATTATGCAGAGATTTTGCCATTAGTTTCGCGGAAATTTGCTTATTTTATCAATAATGCTAATTTATGCAAATTATACCCCCGGTACAGTTAGGGTTAGACATAGATGAATTTATGATTCTTAGCCAGACGAAATCTGTTAAATTCCTGAGGCCTCTTGTATCTTTGTGTCAATATATTATTATATTAGTCTTATAACATCTACATTTATATGCATCAAGAAAACACATCCATAACATTAATTTTGTAATTAACAATCCTTCTCTTTGATATTTTTCTTTTTTTCTTTATAGGTGAACCGCTTCTCTAAGTGCGATGTGTGCACAGAGCTGAAAATGAAGCTTGGCAAGACAAACGACAAAGATGTTCGAAGACAATTGATTGCACAACATCAAAAACATGTAGAGAAACAAAGGTACAGCAAACTTTGATTAAAGCTTGAAGTTAATGTTGTAATTGATTTTGATGTACTTTTTTTTCTTTTAAGCATTTAGAATGAGGTGATCTGTGATCCAGTATTTTAAGTGCAACAAATGACAACCATGGATGTATTTTACATGTAGCTACAATATACAACTAGAGCTATGTCATTATATGCTTTCCTCATAGAAGTGAATATTTCAACAAAGATTTTGAAGGAGACAAAAACCGAGAAAGCTTAGAGGAATACTCAGGCTCCAAGATAAGTTGCTTTAAATAGAAGCGGCAAAATTGGAGAAAAATAACAGAACAAATTAAAAAATTGGACAACAAATATTAGCAATAAGAGAGTAATGAAATTCTTAATGGAAAAAAACAACAACAATGTTAATATATTTGAATAGGTGACCACAATAAAATATGGGCATTTGAACTGCCTATACGGATGTTTGGTTCTAATCAGTGGATATTTGACGTGAAAAGCCTATAGTAGAAGAAAAATACAATAGTAGGGAAAACAGGAGAAGAAATGTAGGCACAAGTTCATTACTTTAAAAAAGTATATTGGTCACAATTAAGTATCATTGATATAGACGTAAACCTAGCCAAGTCTCAGATAACACATTCAAATTACAATTTACTCGTGTATTTAAGGCATTAGTATTGGTTTTGTGATCAAAACTTCTAAGCATAGCATGACTCCTCATTGCTCTTTACCTTCTTTTCAGCAGCAGTGAGAGACAAAAATATTACAAACACATCCGCAAAGCGAAGTCACAGCCAGAGAAATACATGAGTGTAATCATCGATGGGATGGATCAGCACTGCACATCAATACCGCAACTCCATCCAACACCTAAAGCTCTGAGCTACAATGATCAACTGCACACTCACATCACCGGTGCACTTGTTCATGGAAGAGGTCAACACGCCTACATCGATTTTAACGAGTACCCACATGACAGCAACCTAACCATTAATATCCTGCTCAACATCCTGGTCCGTTATGCCGACTCTCTTCCACCAGTCCTCTACCTACAGCTGGACAACACTTCTAGGGAGAATAAGAATCGACATCTCTTTTCTTTTCTGTCCCTGCTCCTTGAACTCAATATCTTCAAGAAGGTAATGTTTAATACATGTTCTTTTTAGTAATTAATTGTCAATATAAGTATTCAGTCTGTAATGATGCTTTATTTAATCGCAAAATGAAAAGGAAATTTTGTTTATTTGAACTTGTATTGGATGGATAAGAGAATGCCTTTGTCTTGGAGGTTCTTTTCAGAATCATGTAAAGGACGAGTCAGAAATAATGATATACCTCGGAAATTGCCCATTGTTTGAGAATAAACATTATAAATATTCACTTTTGTCAGAAAACTATTCACAGTTGACAGTAAATTAAAGTAACTTGGTAAAAACCCAATTGCACCAAAACCTTGGGTTTAAAAGTACATGATATTTTGTGAAGGGATATGTAAATATAAAAATGTTTGACATGTACTGGTAGAGTACACTTTCCCGCTGCATGCAGTACCATTGCTGTTGGGCATCTATTCATGAAACAGCGTTTGAAAGTGGGTCAAACCCACTCTCTCGAAGTTGTAGTGTGAGCAGGAGAGAACAACGATGCAGAAAGAGTGTGAAAAAAAAGAGAAAATATTCATGATTACAAATTATTTTCACCATGGCAAATTTCCAAGGTGAATCATTATTTCTGACTCACTTTTTATGATGGGGGATTTTGCGCTATTGTATTGTTGCATATCTTCAGTTGATCCTCTGTTTTAATCTATCAAATACATTTACTGCCCAAAATGTCTGATATGTGTAGGCATCATAGGGTTAAAAAAAGATATTGTGACTTAGAATTATTTACTTTACACAGATACATGTATACCAATGGTAAATAGTGTTTTGGGTTTTTTGTTGTTGGTCGTAGCCTATTATTCTCGGAAAGATTGAACCCTATGAACGGGAAAGAGGTAGTGCACATTAGAAACCATGGGCAATATAAAGTTGTCATCTTTGTCATCAGTGTACATATGATTTGTAAAGCGTAAACAAAAACAAGCTTTGATAAATATGTTTTTTGTTAGATAAATGTTCTGATAAATGAAGAAAAATTTCAATTGAATAAATTATCCCTCATGCTTATTGGGTTGTATCATTGAGGAATGTCCCTAAAATTCAATTTATTCCATACTGTTGTTCACCTTATAACGTTTATTGTTTGCATTTAGATCAAAGTTGGCTTCTTGATGGTCGGTCACACACATGAGGACATCGACCAGTTCTTTTCAAGGATTGCAACTCACTTGAAGAAAAGGAGCACCCCATCTTTTCCAAAACTTCTGCAAGCTATTCCCGCCGCTTTCCACAAAGCTCACTGCCCTACAACAGCGGAGCGCATCTTACACCTCTTTGATGTTCGCAAATGGCTTCTTCCCCATCAACACAGCATGTGCTATCACAGTAAACCACACATATTCAAATTCGCACTGCACCAAGGAAAAGCCACCCTACAAACCAAAGACTGGTCAACTACACCACATTGGAGAGACACCACTGGCATCAACCACATCCTGTCATCACATCCAGACGGACAACCAACATTGGTAGAGAAGTCATTTGCGGACATCAATATCATACATCTACCAGACAAGCTCCAGCCATACTTGGAAGAAGTAGACATTGAGGCATGGAGGTCCCTCTATGAGCTACTCACCTTGGAAGAGGAGGAGAATGAAGGTATCATTTCTGTCATTTTTTAAACTTCCAAAATTGATGGTGTTATGGTATTTTTTTCCATCACCTATGAAACATTGAAAAATACAATGTAGCATCTTCAAGCTTTATGGCCCAAAACTTTGACAATTTGTATTGAAGTCTTGACTGTTACACCCCTTCATGGCACAATTCACAAAAAAATCTTAATAGCGAACTAGGCTAGTGGGACACAAAAATATTGGTTTATCTAATGCATATAACCATTGACTACAAATCAAATGGATGGTGGTCTATAGAAAAAAGAGGAATGGCTGTTTTACAGAGAGCCAGCAAATTACGCGCCAATTTATGATATTTGATTGCCTCTCACAAGGGAGCAGCTGAGTCAGCAGCATAGATAAACCTGAGAGGATATTTTTGAGTTTTTCTCCACTCATTCTTTAAAATTTTTTTTTTTTAGAGATAGATATTATGGTATTGCTATTTTTCGAGATTTAACCCTATAGCCTGGATGAGGGGGGGGGGGGTGGGGGGTGGGGGGGGGGGGAGGGGGACTAATTTGGCCCCCCCTTAAAACATTTTTCACAATAACTATTTAAAGCGAAGACATTCTGCGCTGAAATTTCATGACTTTTTTCCTTCACATCTCGCGCAACAACGCCCGGGCATGCAGTTCCTATGCTACACATAATTTTGTACATGTACTTGCACATCGGACCCAAAATAGCTCAAAAACGTGGTTTCTTGTAGAATTTCAATACAAATTGTGTATTAGCTAATATTTTTAAATGTATTATTATATCTGCTTTCACAGATTGAAATCTATTTCGTTTATGCTAGTTATGATCGCATAAGTGTTGCCAACAAATTTCATTGAAAAAACAATAAAAATGAAAAGGTCGAAAAACAGAGAAATTAAAAAAACAATGAAATACATAACTTAATTTTGATACTGGATTTTTTTTTAAAGTACGCTTGTTAAGAATAATACATAGAGTGTCTAGATCAAAAGAACAGCACATTTCGAGCTGTTTTGAGTGATTTAGAGCAAAAAAGGTCTAATTTCATGCTTAAATTAGCATAATTAGCATAATCGATTAAACAAAATATTTTTCAGAGAGATTAATATACGATTTTGGAGATTATGTTGCAGGTGACGATTTCATCACGATCAGGCAGTTGAGGGGCGAGATCTCGGGGGGGGGGGGGGGCTAAATTAGCACCCCCCCCCCCCCCTTTGACACTGCATAGCCCGGGCTATATAGGGTTTTAAAAAAATATATATATGACCTTTCAAGAGATTAGGTCATAGTATCATTAGATAAAACGATTATTATTCCAAGAATTTGCCACTATATGTTTATATAACTGGATGAAGGTAATAACAACCTATCTAGCTGGCTGATCATAAACTTTGATATTTTAGCACACTGTTTCTTACATCAGGGCTATAATACATTTCCTTTGTGTGTTTTAACAGAAGATTCAACAGTGAGATGGCCTATATGCGATCTACTGATAATGGCCAAACAACCAACTGACAGACCACAGCTTGAGGAGCATGCTTGCAACACAGAGGATGAAACATTCAGACAGGTACATGTTTCATTAATATGTCCCTTAATTAAGACAAAGATATTGTGAACCATATTTAGTATTAAATGTATTTTAATCGTTATTTACAACTTGAGTTGCTTTCTAAAAAAAAAAAATGTAAATCATCTACAATGCTGCATGACTAACACACTCAGCTTAATTGCATCTTGAGTGCAACATTATTCCCTAACAGAATTTACACTCTGTATAGTCTTCACACAAGATCTAGCCCCTAATATATATACATGTAAGCCCTTGCATAATTCCAGTCATTACAGTAATTACAAGTCATGCCGAGTATTTTGGGGTCAGGCCATGTCAGGTAAAGATTAGCTTTGGGTACTAGTGATTGCTATACGCTTGTGCATTAGTTGCAAAAGTCTTCCCAAATTTTTGTTGTTTTTGTTGTTTCTTGTTTTTGTTTTTTTCTTAAACATCAATGTGAGCACCTCAAAAAATTGTAGTTATCTGCATTTACGTAATCGTAGGTATCGCACATCTGCATTTCTGCATTGAATTGCTACAATACACAGACAATGGGAAAATCGTCAATTTGCACGTTACCCGATGGTCAAAACTTTTTATATTTGGCATCAAAAGATGCGCAAGACTCTATGCTATAAAGTCATGAAAGCTCCCGGCACAAAAAAAAAATATCCTTAAACATATCCCGGTGAACGTACAGCCCTTTTAGGGTTAATTGAAAATCAAAAAATACAAAAATAGTAGAAGTTTCAACAATATTTTCTGATTTTATAAAAGAAAATTATTTATTAGGTTTCAGAAAGAATTACTATAATAATATGTTTATATGTTGTAAATAAAGTGTACATAAGGAATTGTCTTGAATCACTGATAATGTATGTAGTGGCACTACACTATTCGTTTTCAATTCACTTTCTTATTTTATTTATTTTACTTTCTTTTTCTTTTTGTTAGGTTCACATAGGACCCAAAGTAAAGGAACAGAGGACAGAAGTTAGGGAGAGAGACATGGTGGCAACATATCTCCCAGAGTACTCGACACACTGGCCTCAAGTTGGCTGCATTCGCAGTGTACATGAAGACAAGTCCCTACAGATCGAGTGGTACACAGGAACCTTGACTTCTAAGTGGAAGGAGGTAAAGGTACCAGTCAAAGGACAAAAGGGCAGGAAACAGCTTTGGGTTGAGACTATTGATTCTAGTTCTGTGATTCTCCCTCCTTTCTCACTGACTGCTGGAGAAAAACTTCCTCTTCAAACAGTGAATGGTTTGAGAGAGAAGCACAGTAGCTATTTTCAGTAGCTTTGTAGATCCTAGCTTAATTGGGCCATTGTAATTGCCTTAGCTATCAAATAATTGAGCAAAATAGTAGGCCTATTGGTTTCAATAAAATTGGAGTAATATTTTTTGGGGGTGGGGGCTGTGAAGCACAAGTGGAGGAGCTTTTTAATTTCACCAGAGGGTCCTTAGTACAAATCTTAGTTGCATGAGATTTACAATCTATATGATTTAAACAGATGTAATTTTATCTTTTTATGCCTCCGTTACGAAGTAGCCGGAGGCATTATGTTTTCGGGTTGTCCGTCCGTCCGTACGTCCGTCCGTACGTCCGTACGTACGTACGTACGTCTGTACGTACGTACGTCCCGTTCTCGTGATCGCGTTATCTGAAGAACTGGTTGATGGATTCCTGCCAAACTTTGGTCATATATGTATCTTGTAGAGCCGATGAACTGATTAGATTTTGGGGTTACGAGGTCAAAGGTCAAAGGTCACAGGGCTCATTATGTATGCAAAACGAGCTCGTGATCGCGTTATCTGAAGAACTGGTTGATGGATTCCTGCCAAACTTTGGTCATGTATGTATCTTGTAGAGCCGATGAACTGATTAGATTTTGGGGTCATGAGGTCAAAGGTCAAAGGTCACAGGGCTCATTATGTATGCAAAACGAGCTCGTGATCGCATTATCTGAAGAACCGATTGATGGATTGCTGCCAAACTTAGGTCATGTATGTTACTTGCAAAGCCGAAAAACTGATTAGATTTTGAGGTCACGAGGTCAAAGGTCAAAGGCCACAGGGCTCATTATGTATGCAAAACGAGCTTGTGATCGCGTTATCTGAAGAACCGATTGATGGATTGCTGCCAAACTTAGGTCATGTATGTCACTTGCAGAGCCGATCAACTGATTAGATGTAGGGGTCACAAGGTCAAAGGTCAAAGGCCACAGGGCACATTATGTATGCAAAAACAGCTCGTGATCGCGTTATCTGAAGAACCGATTGATGGATTCCTGCCAAGTTAGGTCATGTATGTTTCTTGCAGAGCCAATGAACTGAGTAGATTCTTGGTTCATAAGGTCAAAGGTCATGGGCTCATTATGTATGCAAAAATAGCTTGTAATCACAATATTCTGAGAACCTGTTAATGGATTACAATTGAACTTGAATTCAAAAAATTTCTTCTGTTTTGGTTTGTAAAATTGCTCTATGACGGAGGCATCATTTTTGACTGCGCGCAGTCGAAGTTCCATCTAGTTTAATATTACTGTAATATTTTGAATTGAAAACTTACAAGCTTATTCCGCTGCCAGACATGGCCGGATCAGAAAATGTACAAGTAACGGATGGTACTTTTGTTTAATCCGTCATGCGGCTGTCACACTTGAGGAACGGATGTCGTTTTTTGGCATCGGTTGATATCCGTTAAAATGGTTTCATGTCCTTTTTGTCTCGCCTGCGTAGCAGGAGCCAGGCATAGGCGTCACTTTTTACACCGGCGGTGTCGGCGTCAACAATTATGTTGTACACCCAATAACTTTCTATATCTTCGAGCTAGGATCACCAAATTCTTACCAGTGGTACATTTCTTGAAGACTCAGGTCAAGTTCGAATATGGGTCATGGTCGACAAAGTTCAAAGGTCAAAAGGTCAATGAACTTAATATACAAAGCTGTACTTATGCTGTACACACAATAACTCTCCACAGCTTTGAAGTAGAATCGTGAAATTCATACCAGTGGTACATCTCTTGAAGACTCAGATCAAGTTTGAATATGGGCGATATCCGACAAAGGTGAAAGGTCAAAAGTTGTTGTTGTTGTTTTCCAGTTTTTACGGCACTGTCAAAAAGTCTATGAACTTTTTATTAAAAGCATAGTACACACAATAACTTTCCATAGTTTTGATCAAGGATTGCCAAATTCACACCAGTGGTACATCTCTTGTAGACTCGGGTCAAGTTCGAATATGGGTCACTCGTGTTCAACAAAGTTCAAAGGTTAAAAGGTCATTGAACTTAACATACAAAGCTGTATACACACAATAACTTTCCACAGCTTTGAAGTAGGATCGCCAAATTCATACCAGTGGTACATCTCCTGTCTGGTAAAAACTTATACGATTCAGAGAACAAGTGTCATGTATAAACTTATACAATTTAGAGAAGAAGTGCCATGTATAAACTTATACGCTTTAGAGAACAAGTGTCATGTATAAACTTATACGCTTTAGAGAAGAAGTGCCTTGTATAAACTTATACGCTTTAGAGAACAAGTGTCATGTATAAACTTATACGATTCAGATAACAAGTGTCATGTATAAATTTATACGATTCAGAGAATAAGTGTCATGAATAAACTTATACGCTTTAGAGAACAAGTGTCTCGTATAAATCTATACGATTCAGAGAACAAGTGTCATGTATAAATTTATACGCTTTAGAGAACAAGTGACATGTATAAATTTATACGATTCAGAGAACAAGTGTCATGTATAAATTTATACGCTTTAGAGAACAAGTGTCATGTATAAACTTATACGATTCAGAGAACAAGTGTCTGGTATAAACTTATACACTTTCGAGAAGAAGTGCCATGTATAAACTTATACGCTTTAGAGAACAAGTGTCATGTATAAATTTATACGATTCAGAGAACAAGTGTCATGTATAAATTTATACGCTTTAGAGAACAAGTGTCATGTATAAATTTATACGATTCAGAGAACAAGTGTCATGTATAAATTTATACGCTTTAGAGAACAAGTGTCATGTATAAATTTATACGCTTTAGAGAACAAGTGTCATGTATAAACTTATACGCTTTAGAGAACAAGTGTCATGTATAAATTTATACGATTCAGAGAACAAGTGTCATGTATAAACTTATACGCTTTAGAGAACAAGTGTCATGTATAAACTTATACGATTCAGATAACAAGTGCCATGTATAAACTTACATTAATTCATTGAATTAATCAATATATATGTATTTGAATTTTGATACAGTATACATGTACATGTAACATATATTGATGGACAAATAAAGGATACCAATGAATATTCATTGGTTTTATTTAATTGGAATCAGTTGTGTAATGCAGTTCAATTTAATGCTCTGAAAACAGTGACTAAGTTAGAGTTTGCAGAGAGTGTTGACATGTGTTAATGAAAAGAAGCTTGATTCATTATTTTTGTAAACCTTTCTTTCCACCTGATATTAACAATTACACATTTTTTGCAAGTTATCGTTAGCTTTTTGATAAACATAAGGCATCAATTATATTGGAAAAATAAAGAAAATATGTGAAATTGGCAGTCCATAATATGCTTTTTTTGTCCAGATTGGAATAAATTATTGTTACATACGTATAACAAATATACAAGACACTCTTTGAAAATAAAAGAATAACACTTTGATAACCTTAATAATTATCGACATGTTTCAGATTCAGATTTTATTGTACTGTTCATATACATGAAAAGTACCCATTCTGTCATAATATGTAATCATAATATGTAACCAAATCTTGTCAAAAACGCATATTCTTTACTATGATTGTTAAAGACATTGCCAAGGTTGGATACGAGCAACTTTTGAGACTTGAAAGCATTTAAAAGAAATAAAGGACAGTTGCATTCATGACCCCTCCCAGCATACAATTGAAGAATACTCGAGTAGGATAACTGTACAAAATATGAACAATCATATACACTGATAATCAATGGAAAATAAATTATTAAGCAGAAGTATCATTAACACTCAACGAATAATATCTTACATTATATACCTCACTTAAGAAATCCAGCCATCTGATTGGTCGAATTGCATTCATAAACTTCAACTGTTCCTGTAAAATTCTCGGTAACCATGCATAAAACATTTCAATATTTTTAATAACCATGGTTATTAAAAAAAGTTGGTCAGCCTCCATGGTTACCCCATAGGTTTACATGTTAAAAAATGGTTTGAGCGATGGAGGATGCCGTATGTGTGCGAAGGATTGGTCGGTAATTTCAATACAATTGAATCTCGATCGATCTTACCGACAATTTTATCTTGCATTGTTGACATGAAGACGAAAATAAACTTCCAAAAACAAAAAAACAACATCTGCCGATAGATCTTGATCTAAGTTCGTGCCAATATGCATTGCAAAAGTAAAAGAAGAGTCCGTATATGGAGCTTTTGCGAAGCATTCATCACACGCGAAGCCGGTTTCAATCCATTTTGATGTATATATTGGAGAAAACTGCCAAACATGTTAACGGCGGGCCATAGCCGAGTGGTCTAAGCGTTGGTTTTCGGTACACCTCTTGTTGTACGCAAGGGTTCGAATCCCGTCTTCGACAAAATGATAAATATTTTTAATTTTTCATTTTTTAGTCTATTTTTTTTCGGCATATAAAAGTATTAATGACTGCTTTAATATTCGAGAAATAGTTGTTTTCATACGCTCTCGGGAAGGTTACAATTGGGCTATTCCCCTCGGCAAGCCTCGGGGAATAGCACAATTCTAACCTTCCCTTGAGCGTAATAAAACAACTATTTCTCTCAAAGCAGTCATTAATACTATATTATTAACCGTATTCTGAGCAGGTCAATTTTTAAATGTTATTGCCCTCAAGGTTTGATGGATAAACCAACAAAATTACAATAAATTAGTCCGCTCAGTAAAGTCAATGGGATTTTGTGTGTAATCTGGCGGGTAATATAGGTTATACAGTAAACCAATGCGCAAATATTTTAGCCCGCTCAGAAGAGTCAATGGGATTTGTGTGTAATTTGGCGGGTGATATAGGTTATACAGTAAACCAATGGACAAATATTTTAGCCCGCTCAGAAAAGTCAATGGCAAAATGCGTGTTAAACTAGTGAGCAATAATGTAGATCCAGTTGTAATTTACATCGCGCATCAGCTACTGTAATTTACATCGCGCATCGCGTATAAGAAAATGCGCACTTTGCGCCAACTCCATTGTGACGTAACAATCACACCCTAGGCAAACTGTTTGCAGTGTATCGAAAATCTGTCAAACACTGGATGAACAGTGCTGGTTTGACAATGTTTTTGCAACTTCTAATGTTAGGAAACCCTGTATAGCCTACATAATTTAAGAGTATAAGATAGTAAGAGTTTCTTGTTTGCTCTAGATGTCTGATGTGGTTAATAATAGTAATATTGACTGCCTAATTCAGGGCAATACGACTTGTCATATATCACCCTCACCTTCGGTTCGGGCGATATATGTCGTATTGCCCAGAAGGCAGTCAATATCACTTAAGTATGAGTCAATGAATTCATGAAAACACCTATACCGTTATCTCATTGGCAATACTTGGTAAATATAATGAAAGAAAGATTATCATATGCAAATCGAAAGATTTTATACAAAAGCGAACACAAAAGCAATACTTATACACATGTTAACAACAAAAACAGTAATAATCGGAATACATAAGTGATAAATATACATAGACATTTACATTCTAGACATTGAAAAGTAAAATTACCCATAGCAAGTGTAAAGGGGGAAAGAGGGTGAATAGAGGAATAAGGACAGGCGATCGAGGTGGGGAGAGAAGGGAATGAGTCATCAGAAGGGAAAGGATATAGAGAGGAAGGAAAATAGCTGAGCAAGGTTAAAGAACAGAGATGTAGGGACAGTTGTAAAGAGAAAGAGATAATAAAATGAAACGATAAAGTTATTAAACAAGAAGGTTTTGAATTTCAGCTATCAAATTAGGTATCTTGACATAAAAGTGCAACAAAATATATTTAAAAGAAAGGTGATGTAATATGAAAGAACCTGGAAAGTTAAAAGAAAAAGAAAGTGAAACTGACATAGTAAGTGCAGAGCATAATTCATGGAAAGTGCTTTTTAAAATATAATATATGTAGACAGGATATGTTATGGTTTTCGAAATGGTTGCTATTCGCATATTCCATTCAAATAAAAACTAAACTGCAAAATATACAAATTTACAGAAGATGGCTCTAAAAAAAATAAGACAAAACATTTCACCTGTTAATTAATTAAGCATCAGTTTCCATGATAGATTAGAAAGTCGGTTGTAA
Source organism: Strongylocentrotus purpuratus (assembly GCF_000002235.5). Lineage (NCBI taxonomy): Eukaryota > Metazoa > Echinodermata > Echinoidea > Camarodonta > Strongylocentrotidae > Strongylocentrotus > Strongylocentrotus purpuratus. The sequence goes on from NW_022145607.1 coordinate 24,069,834, forward strand.
GAAATGAGCAAAATTCATATGGGTAATTATTGTACTCATACATGTATATGAAATTATCTTCTTTATTCCATGTGAGCTGTTTAAAGGCCCTCATGGAAATGGGAATGCAGGATTTCAGAGAGCTATTTCTTCTACACTTTGGGGACTTTTACCTTTTCGCATCCAACAAAAACATTGATCGAGTGGGTGTTGAGGATAATTCATGATATATTCTGCCTTCTAAAGAATTATTGCAGAACGAATCCCATCTAGACATAATAATAATAATAATAATAATAATAATAATAATAATAATAATAATACAATATTTATAAAGCGCATAATAAACATAAGTTTCTCTATAAGCTGTACAAGCATAATGATGAGAAATATAATCACATAAAGGAATCAACACAGAGAAATATACAAATCTTATACTACTAAAATGACTAACTTAACATAGTAAATAACATAATAAAGAGATAGCTAACATGGTCAAAACAAAGAATGTAAGTAAGGGGATCATGTCAATTAATACAAATACTTATATTGATACCGCCACAACAACAACATCATCAACAAGACCACAGAAGTAACAACAAAATCAACTACTACTACTATTACTAGTGGTACATTGTGCATTTAGAATATTTTTGCAAAATGCGATAATGTCTCAGTGCTCTATACAATAAACATAACAAATACAGAAACATGTGTTAAAATATCAAGCTTTATGCTACATGATTTACTCTTAATAATTGTCTTACATGGAATTAATAGTTCACAATGACCAGTTGAACTTGTAGAAAAACAGCTTATTAGATATTTAACATTTATACATTCATAGTTATCATTAATAACCTGCGTTGCAAATACATTGCTTTATATGGGCACATATCTTTAGGCAACGTTATTTACAAATTATCAACAGACAAAATTACAAACTCATATATATCATAAAATATTGTTTTACCTTTCCAAATAAAAAATCATAAATCATTACAAACCTTTTACGTAACACAAGCAAGAGGTCATATACACGATTTATTGAATAACACAATGCACTGTTTTATTTGTGAAAGAAAAGTGGTATTCATTTGATCTGTTGAAAGGGTCGATATAAGCCTCCATGACAAAATACATCTCCTTCATTTTCTATCTGTGGATACAAATCCAAAAGGTTTACCCTAAAACTCTTGCGCTTGTGTGAAATCATATAAGGCCTCGTGCTTAAATTATCATCAATTTAAACATATCAATTATAGAATCGTTTCTAAGTTTGCAACCCAAATATTGTGAGTTGTATCTACGTTCATTAATAATCAAAGTGAGTTTATTGCGATTGTCGGCAGGAAAACTCTTACTTTATTCAGAGAGGATTTTCAAGGATGTAAGTGTCAATTTGAGGGAAATCTACCTTATTCTTGTCTTAGATTATCATGCACAAAAGCAATATAGGCCTGCGAGTTAGAGATGTGTGTGTGGGGGAGGGAGGGTACTAATAACTTTTCCTCTGAATATTTGTGTTCGTTTTATAAATTAATTTTAGTTATTGTTCAGATTTGTTGTGGTAATATTCTGTATTTATACATTTGCTTTTATGTACTTTAATTACTGTCATTTCTGTCATATGTTCCTTGTTTTTTTTAAATTGTAGAATTTCAATGTTTACACATTCAAAGCTCTCATTTAGAGCACCCTTTTGGTTCTGAAAAGACCACGCTGTTAATTTTTTTTACAAAGAACGTAATAAATAAATCATGAAAGCTAATGACACAGACATCATTTGAACAATACTCATTGCACACGAGGCAGTGTTAACATTGCATTAATACCTGCGCTCACCGAGCTAGGTGATTGAGTTAGGACCACAACGTCCTTAAATTCGAAGAAAGGTTTGCATCATTCAATTTGCACACACTTTGTGTCACGAAATCCCTGCATCGTGTGCACGGGGCTTCAATGCAATTATAAAACCACACAAATAATTCTGAACGATAACATATAGTATCCATTCAAAATATAGTAATCTCATCAAATCTTGGAAAGATGTTAAGTGATAAGGCAGGCAACATTGTTGCAGTTATTAAGAGTAATGAAGAACTGGTATTTTCAAAAGACCCTTGACTGTAGCATGAATAACTCTCTGTTCTAAGCCTGATCGGTTATTCAGTGTTTGTATTTCATATGTCCATGACATTAATTGAACACTCTAATGGATTCTAATTTTGGTAGGTATCCATAACTAACAACCACATTTTATCAAATTTAAACTCCCTAACGCGACACCCTTAAGAATGATATATAAAATAGCTCACAGCAATCCATCACCTTCTTTACAGGTCTCTTAACTCTGAATATTTATCCATGATTAACTGAGCAGGCTCTTGTTCCATGAGAATGCGTTTTTCTGTCATCAAATAATGTTCAAAGCCCCTATCAGGGATTTGCAAGCCCTCGGAAACTTATCTAAACATTTATCTGCAGCAGCAAGATGATTATCTGAAATGATGGGCAAAATTTAAGATCAAATGACTCTATAATTTTTTGTAAAAATTGAAGCCCTAATTTTGTACATAACAAGCAGCGGTAAATAAAACTAATACAAATTAGAATTGACCGTGATTTTGCTAATAATGAATATTTAGCCATCTTACTTATAGGAACGCTTACAATTATGATATTTACAACATTTTGACCCTTTTACAGGTCTTGAGATTTTTACCGTGGAAATTCCTGACCCCCCCCCTGAAATTCCTTATTTTGGAGAGAATTCAAAATCACAATTTCTTCAATGGAAGAAAAAGAGCCACAAAATCGATGTCAAGAATACACATCCGTGTAATATCTTATAAATAGGCACATGTTTCTTTGGGTGAATAACTCGATTGGGTGACAATTGTATTTGACAAAGTAGAAAAAGGGTCATGAGTTCAAATTGATCGTGATAGTATTTAATGGTGTATTTATGTAGTTGCCACTAATTTAGCCGGTAATTTCGTCTTCGCGAGCAATTGTCGTCTGAGTGAACCGATCTATTAGGATGCCATCTACCTGTTCACTAGTCCGTTTACTGATGTGAGAGAAGAGAGAGAGAGAGAGAGCCGTATCAATGTGTACATCAACAAAAAAGCAGCGCAGCATCAAAATAATAACATAGAACAGTAAACGGAGGACAAAGAAGAGAGCTTGACTATCTTATTGCTTTACGTCAAACAAAACCATCTTTACTAACCTGTTAACTATTACGTCGAAAACGACATAAAACATAATACAAGCAATTCGAATAAATAAATGGAAATAAATAGGCCTATATATAATTTTTTTTTAAGCAGAAAAAAAAAATTCTTCAGTATGATATTTGCTAATCCTGTAACACAGCCTATGCTTTCGAATAGGCACCTTGGAAAATTCATAATTACAAATTTCCATTGAAATATTATTTCACGTACATGACTTTTGTCAAATCTTCGTTGTATTTTTCGAAGATTTATTTATGTGAGTTCATGAGACATGAGTGGTACAGGATGTCAGTTTCTATCTTTTCCGATGAAAATGAAAACAAACAAATAAAGACATAATAATAATAATAATGTTCAATTCTTATATAGCGCATATTACAAAATTGTCTCTATGCGCTTAGATGCGAGAGAGAGAGAGAGAGAGAGAAGAGAGAAAAGACATGAAGAATATTGAGCTTTCACCATTTAGCAATTACAATTATCAAATCAATTACAAAATTCACATGTTTACTATATAAATTTAAATTTAAGACTGGCATGATCGAAACAGATATGTTTTTAAGTCGGATTTAAACTGATGTAGTGAAGAACAACGTTTTAGAGACTCTGGAAGATTGTTCCATAGTTCTGGTATGGCATACTGGAAAGCACGGTGCCCATATGTTTTGGTGGATGTGACTAAAGGTGTGAATGTATGTTTTGAAGATGAACGGAGATTGCGAGTTGGTCGATGACTTGAAATAATATTTTGCAAATACATGGGAGTATCATTATGTTTACATTTATATGCAATTGTTAAGAGTTTAAAGATGATTCTATCTCTTACAGGACATATTTATGTTTGTCTTTTGCATTTTGTTAATGTGAAACAATACATCAACCCTGAAATGCGAAATAACTACATTCTTATAAGATATTTAAGATATTTCTCCCCTGTCTATTTAAACACATGCATGGCCTTACGAGCAGACCTCGCGCCTGAATGAATATCAGAAACGACTGGCACGAGAAGGCGAGCACGCGTGCTAGTCTCCCACTAATCATAACAATATTATATAGACTTCATTTATGTTGCACTCTAGTCGGCCCGTAAATCGTTAAAGTTGTCAAAAAGAGGAAGGTGACTTTATTGAAAAACCTCCCTGAGATTAAGAACAAATTCCTGTGAGCATGCGTACGATACACAAGCACTATTGTCGCAGAGGGTTTAAGAGACATGCAATCATAAATAAAGGTGCAGTTATAAAAGGCTACATGCAAGTCTTGAAGTTAAAATTATAAGGACTTACCCAAGTGGTTTGCCATGCTCTACCTTTACCTCCATGAATTGATATAAATTCCAAACAGCGGTGAAATCATCCATGCGCTTATCTGTCCCGCATCTTATGAACCTAAAAGCATGGGGATAGATGGAACACGGCATTATCGATGTTAAAGGGGGTGTAGCATGACAAATACTGGTTAACGCCGTCTACGACTTCTTTTGGACAACTGCACGTAAAATAGAGAGATAGAGAGGGAGAACAAAATAGGAGAGAAAAGAAGAGAGAAGGTGGGAGGATAATAAATGTCATGTAGGCTGATCGTATAAGCTTAAGCTATGGTCACAAATCAGAGCAGCGACCGACCGATCAGTAGCCTGCTCGGTCGCTGCTGGAATGTAGGCATCGCCCAGCGATTAGGTCGGTGCCCGGGCGGCGACCGCCCAGGCACCGAGCGTATTTTTGGGCGGCGAGTGAAAAGTGAGCAGGCGCCGCCCAAATATTAACTCCGCGCTAAAACTTCAGCGGCGACCGAGCGATGCCCTAAAAACGAGCGGTGCCTGGGCGGCCGCCGCCGGGCAGAATTGGTTAAAAACTCGCCGCTCGGCCGCCGAGCAGGCTACTTTTGGGTAATGTGACCATAGCACTATCATTAGCTGAATGGAATAACATGAACATCGAAGTGACTTTGCCCTTTTTTTGAACGCATTAACACATAAACCGAAGGACAGCATATATGCCACAAAACTTTTTCATCCAATATCGCAATCTTAGAAATAATATTCTCAAGAAAGTGATAAATTAAGCTCGCCACCTGACCGTGAAGCCTCCTATTTATAGGTAAGGCCTATATGGATTTCCGCCCATTTTCGTCACCTCTTGGATCAATTTTTTGAAATGTACGTAGGCCTATAGGACACCATTCTTCCGCCTTTTTCTGTTAAATTCATGGGATAACCAGGGCCTACGGCTTTTTTGCGGGTCTTTTTGACCCATCTATTTATTTGATGGGGTCATGGCGGATCCAGGTGGTGGGGCGGGGGGGGGGGGATGGACATGCCTTGGGACACCGCCCTCTATTCTAGCCGTAAGGGGTACAGGAAGGGGGTGGTTAGGGGTTAACACATTGCAATTTTTTGAAATTTACGTAGGCCTATAGGACACCATTCTTCCGCCCTTTTCTGTTAAATTCATAGGACAACCAGGGCCTATGGCTTTTTTGCGGGTCTTTTTGACCCATCTATTTATTTGATGGGGTCATCCCAGATAACAATACGGCGTTGGGCCAACGTCGGCCACGGTCGGCAGGGTCGCAGTCGGCAAGCCAACGTTGGCTAAACGTTGGACCATCGTCGCCATTTTTTACTGATAAATGGTTGCTATTGGTTGGCTCATTCGACGTTGGGCCAATGTTGGCTGAACGTTGGTCCATTGTCGCCATTTTCACTGATAAATGGTAGCTATTGGTTGGCTATTCGACGTTGGGCCAATGTTGGCTGAACGTTGGTCCATTGTCGCCATTTTCACTGATAAATGGTGGCTATTGCTTGGCTATTCGACGTTGGTCCAATGTTGGCTGAACGTTGGTCCATTGTCGCCATTTTCACTGATAAATGATGGCTATTGGTTGGCTATTCGACGTTGGGCCAATGTTGGCTGAACGTTGGTCTATTGTCGCCATTTTCACTGATAAATGGTGGCTTTGGGTTGGCTATTCGACGTTTGGCCAATGTTGGCTAAATGTTGGTCCATCGTCTCAATTATCACTGATAAATGTTGGCTATTGGTTGGCTATTCGACGTTGGGCAAATGTTGGTTGAACGTTGGTCTATTGTCTCATTTATTACTGATAAATGTTGGCTTTTGGTTGGCTATTCGACGTTGGGCTAACGTTGGCTCATTGTCGCCATTTTCACTAATAAATGGTGGCTATTAGTTGGCTATTCGACGTTGGGCCAATGTTGGCTGAACATTGGTCCATTGTCACTATTTTTACTGATAAATGGTGGCTATTGGTTGGCTATTCGACGTTGGGCTAAAGTTGGCTCAACGTTGGTCCATTGTTGCCATTTTCACTGATAAATGGTGGCTATTGGTTGGCTATTCGACGTTGGGCCAATGTTGGCTGAACGTTGGTCCATTGTCTCAAATATTACTGATAACTGTTGGCGTTTGGTTGGCTATTCGACGTTAGGCCAATGTGGGCTGAAAGTTGGACCATCGTCTCAATTTTAACTTATAAATGTTGGCTATTGGTTGGTTATACGGCGTTGGGCCAATGTTGGCTTCATGTTGGTCCATCGTCTCAAATTTTTTTTTAAATGGTGGCTTTGGGTTGGCTATTCGACGTTGGGCTAACGTCGGCTGAACGTTGGTCCATCGTCTCAATTTTAAATTTTAAATGTTGGCTTTTGGCTGGCCATTCGATGTTGGGCCAATGTTGGCTGAACGTTTGTCCATCGTCTCAATTATTACTGATAAATTGTGGCTGTTAATTGGCTATTCGACGTTTGGCTATTAACGTTGGCTCAATGTTGGTCCATCGTTTCAAATTTTACTGAGAAATGGTGGATATGTTGGCTAATATACGCGACGTTGGGCCAACCTTGGCTTAACGTTGGTCTATATCGTCTCCATCTTTACTGATAAATAGTGCATGTATATATTGGTTGGCTATATGACGTTGGGCCAACGTGGCAAATACGACCTAGTACCGCTACATCCGGGTAAAAAAATTGCATGCGCATGTGCTCATGCCATATCCTGTCCATTTGTCTGGATCAGTTGCCGGGGAGTACCAACACTGCATGGTAAATGAATGATTTTCTTTCTCTTTCAACGTTATTTTTGTGAGCATGTCGCGTGAAACTGATAAATTGTATAGTGTGAGAACTCCCCGTCACAAAGCGAGGGAAATAGCATGAGAAATTGTTAAAGTAATCATTGATAATTCCCTGTCCAAATGAAAGTGAAAGTGCATGAGTACGAGTGTACCGCTCGGCGTACGCTTATAGCATGCACACCCGCTGCGTGCAATTGAAGTGTGAGTGATGGCTATGATGGCTATGATGGGGGCCGAAGTGTCGGCATCAGATGCATTGAGTGTTTGCCGTGATAAATTTTAATATGTTCCTGACTTAGAGTTAGACCTAGGTGATGTATTGATGCATCATGTTGCAGCGTCCGTGACAGTGATGATGTTCACCCCAATATGCAATATCGACCATGAATCAAATGATTGTGAATCTGTTGGTGTTACAAGTGTTGAAGGTGCTGATGCATTGTTGGAAAGACCAATTGAATCAAATAGAGCTGAATGGGAAGACGCATCATTTTTTTATGCATATCTAAATGATATTATAGTCTCTGATACTTACAGATTTAGAAGTAGGTCTATACTATACTCTGTAGTAGCTCAATATATGCTGATGATGATTCAGTTCGAAAAGGAATAAATTACGAGATTGGGCTGTGAATTAAGATATCCCGCTAGTACATGTTTCTAGCCTCCTGAAATCTTACAAGGGAGTGTGCCAATAGTCTGCCAAAATATGCAAGAACTTTGTATCAACACATTTAGTGGATTGTGAGTGTGATGTGAAAGAGGTAGCTGGTGGGAATTACTCTCATTTTGGCATTTGCAATCATTTAAAGTCGCAATTGGCCAAGAACCTCAATTTGATCAAATAGTAAATAGGAAAAAATATTGGGGGCGGGGGTAACACTGATCGATCCCATAATTTTCATTCACAATTTTCATTCACAAATTTGATTATTGCTGCATTTTTATTCTCATTTTCAAATTAGTTTTCATTGTTTATGCACATGTATATTAAATTGCTATAATTTGAACTGAAGGTAAATATTCTAATTATTTATTTTAAAAATTCTGACGTTCTTTATTAATACATTCAATTCTATATAGCTCTTCCAAATCCCAATACTTTTTTCTCCCATAATCCCTACAATTTTGAAATTTAAATATGAAATCCTGCATTTCATATCGTCAACTTTACAACAAATTCCAGATTCCTCTACCCGTTCAGATCCAGCTACCCCTACCTCGATCATCCAGAACAGCATCAACAGCACCAAGGACCCCCTTCGACATCGACCCCATCAACCTCCAGAACACTGTCGACCCCAACGACCCCATTGACCTTAACATTCAGAAATATGGGTATGTCATTTGGCATTTTATTCATTTTGTATTTAGTTATACATGTAGACAGGATAGCACTTCTTAGTATTCGTTATAGTTGTGCCCTGCACACAAAGTACAAATTAATGTACTGGATTAATGTACGTTTGTGTAGGACATAGCTGCTAACGGATGCTAGTATCTTTTTCCTGATTATATTGAGAAACTGCATTGTGATCACTTACAAAACTATTCAACAACAACAAATCTTGAAATACTGCTTATAGCAGTATTTTTTGGGAAACAATTCTGAATGCAGGGTGCCACAAAAAACAAAACACAGTCAATTGATTTGTTTCTTGTATAAGCAACTAACGATATAGCTTTGTGTTTTTGTTTCTACTTTGAAGCCCCTCGAGCTCTCTCAAGTATTGGGAGCTTACATAAATACAAAAAAAAGTATTGGGAGCTTCACATTTCACTTCAATGTTATAATGATGTGAAAGAAAATGCCACTCTTCTTCAAAAATTTGTCCTAAAAATTAGAAAGAATACAAACTTACTAAGGGTTTTGTGTTGTATGCAGAAAACGCAAATTTTGTATTCTTTCATCCATATTCTACTTCAAACACATTTGTTAGGGCAATATTCTATTTGCAGAAGTGTCCGGGTGTTAATGACATCCTCTTTTTACATCATACCATTTATTAAAGTGAGATTGTGCCATCTATTCTTTTGCTAATTTTGGGATCCAACACTTAAGAGGGGCTTTAAACTGTTATCAATCAAGCATCTCAACACTGAGCAAACAGATACTATAAATTGGTTCTTTCTATTGAAGAATATTACTGCCATTTTACCTCAAATGTATATTTCCTTTGTTAAGAAGAGTGTTTGATGCTATTCTAATTAAACAAGACAAAAATAAAAGAAATCCATTCCTTTCTAATTTCCATACGTCTGGGTCATTCGCTCTAAAGTTTGAACGAAGTTATTTTCATGACAAAGTACTTCTATCCATGAAATTTCATCAAAACTAGGGAGGATGTGCCACTCAGGACTACTTCCCTTGAATGCCGTACTATTTGATTAATATCCGTACTATTTCAAGGTGATGTTTCCATGATCTGCTTTTAAATCTTGTTTGGTTTCTTTCTTCTTCTTTTTTTTTGCCGCAGATGTCGAAGTTGTACCACCACAAGCTAGACAAGATTTTGATTCCGACTAACCCGTTCTTTAAAGGTCCATTGCCTTAGGACATTAAAACTTTTATGTCTTGTATCAAGACCCTTTTAAAGCAACATAATAAAAATTGTTTCATAAATAAATGCCTCCTTTTATTTTTTACAATTTTTTGAAAACCTCTCCAAGTTGCTCGTCTAATGGAGGACCCCGCCCCTTACAATTCTCAGAGTTCCTCGGAATGACTGACCAAAGGATTAGTGATGTTATATCAAGAACGATCTCCGCTTAGGCAAGCTACGGTGCTTGCTAGCCAGCTCTGCAGGCATTATGTTTTGTACACAAACATAAACAATAACTTTTGTTATTAAATAGTGTGCTATGCATCTTTACTTGTTATTTATTGTGGTGAAATTTCACTGATGGCCCAATTTTAAAAAGAGAGCTATACCATGAGTCGAAGAAGGTCGTAATTGATTTGAATGCCTGTATAACGTGTCAACTAAATGCATGCTATAAAGAATTTCAAAGGTAAGAAAAAAATGTTTCATATATCTAAGTGACTGAATGTTTTTCGTACTACCTTCTTCTCAATTTAAAGAAATATTGAAAGTGGTATATCAGAGTGAAGAAACTTGTGTTTTTCCCTTTACAAGCTCTGCTCTTTCCTACTTCACTTTCAAATTTCCTCTCTTGTTATATAAACATTTAGCGATTGCTTTACTTCACACATTCAAGCAATGTATACTATCCCTCCTAAAAAAAAAACATTTTGTAGATGTGTTAACAATAGATATGGCGACGAAATGTATCAGCATCTCTGAAATGCCTAAGCATAAAAAATGTTGGCAATTTCTCTGAATTTCATTTTTTATTTTTTTTGGAACATTGTTTACATTAATTGCCTAGTTCTTGGTATGCAAATGGTGGACACTTTATTAATTTCTTTATATTTTTGTGCTGTACATATGTAGAGGAATCTTGTCATAAGCAATCGTGTTCGTCTGCCAGAAAGTTTGTTTTGTTTTACTCGGGAAGTTGTGAGGATTGTTTATTATATTCGTACAATGAATTTCAGTATGTTATGTTGTGTTACGTGTAAGCGACAATTCATTTTATAACAGCTCCTATCGTCCTAGCATTCATTGATAGGCCTATATTGTGACACATTGAGATACCTTGAACTTGAAACTATGTTTACATCTTTTTCGAATTCAAACGAAAATACAAAAGAAAGATGTACAATAATTGTATTCACATTTACAACAGTTTGTTTATTACACATAAAATAAAGTATGTTTTATCACAAAATCAGTTTATTTTCCTTGTTCTTTTGTTTTGGAGGGAGGGGGATGATTGTATTCAGAGCAAATTCTAAGAAGCAAGATGGTGAACTTTTCATTAAAATGGGACAAATAAGTTGTTATCAAGTTTTGATAGTGATTAAAATGTACAAGATAATAGACATTACGAAATTAAAATAACATGTCCCTCTTGCTTCAATATTGTTATTATACATATCTTCCAGAGGGATCTAAGTCGAGTTCTATAATGAACTTTTCTCAAATTCAGTCTAATTTTGATGAAATTGTTACTATCTTCATTTTGTGGATTTTGCTCTGTTTATTTATTTAATCCAATCTTAAACTACTTGGCTTTTCCTTGTCACGTTGTGATGCATGTGTTTGAATGATTGTACATGTCCGATGTAGTATGATCTTGACGATGTTCTTATATGAACGGACGACTGATGTTGGTGTGAATATGTTTTTGAGTTGGTGTTGGTAATGTCAGAAGAATGTTGGCATGAACTGGAAAGGGGAGGTACAACGTCGGCACATGGTGGGATACGGGTTGGCATAACGTTGCTTCTACGTCGGCAAATGGTGGAGAAGAGGTTGGCATATCGTTGGTCTAGCATTGGCACATGGTGGAGGAGGGGTCGGCACTTGGTGGGAAAAGGGTTGGCATTATGTTAGGACAACGTCGGGGAGACGTCGGCACATAGTGTAAAAGGGGTTGGCATTACGTTGGTCCTACGTCAGGGAGACGTCGGCACATGGTGGAAAAGGGGTTGGCATTACGTTTGTCCTATGTCGGCATATGGTGGGATAGGGGTTGACATGACGTTGGTCATACGTCGGGGGGACGTTGGCCCGATGTTGGCTTAATGTCATTTCGTCGCTGTCGAGCCAACGTTGGCCCGCCGGTAAGAAAGCCGTTGGCCCAACATCACATTGACGACGATGGCGCAACGTAACAGCCCACGACGTCGGCACATGGTGGGATAGGGGTTGGCATAACGTTGGTCCAATGTCGGAACTACGTCGGAACATGGTGGGATAGGGGTTGGAATAACGTTGGCCCTACGTCGTGGAGACGTCGGCACATGGTTGAAAAGGGGTTGGTATAACGTTGGGCCAATGTCGAGGAGACGTCGGCACATGGTGGGATAAGGGTTGGCATAACGTTTATCCAATGTTGGAACAACGTCGGCACATGGTGGGATAGGGGTTGGCATAAAGTTGGTCGTACGTCGGCACTTGGTTAAAAAAGGGTTGGGACGACGTTGGTCCAATGTCGGAAAGACATCGGCATACGGTGGAAAAGAGGTTGGCATAACGTTGGTTCAATGCCGGGAGGACATCGGCACATATGGTCGGATAGGGGTCGGCATAACGTTGGCCCGATGTTGGCTTAATGTCATTTTGTCGCTTTCGGGCCAACGTTGGCCCACCGGCAAGAAAGCCGTGGGCCCAACATCATGTTGGCGACGTTGGACCAACGTAACAGCTTACGTTGGCCCCACGTTGGCGTAACGTCGTATTGTTATCTGGGATGGCGGATCCAGGTGGTGGGGGGGGGGGGGGGGGGGGGGGGGAGGGGAAGTCAGCCCAAAACCAAAAAAAATCTGCTGAATAAAAAGAAAATTGTGGCTTGTCAAAAAGATTCCGAATATTGGGCCCCTTCCCATCACAAATCATGCACATTTTTTTTTCTTCTAAGGAACGCAATATTGAATCCATAATTTCTCAAATTATACTGACCATTATTTAAATCGATAATAAGGAAAGGGAAAGGAAAATTTTAAACTACGAATGGGTACAAAAAGAAAAACATTATCGACCAAGAATTCCAGAGATTGCGATCGCTAAAGGGGCTTTCACACCAGGCCTTGCGTAGAGTTGCGTCGTGTTGCGTACCGACTACGCCGAGCTTATGCAACCATACGCTGAAGGTACGCAACCCTACACTGGCCTACGTAACTGTACGCTGAGGGACGCAAATGGGTACGCGAGATGGACGCAGAAAAATAACATGTTCATTTTTTTTCGCGTACCTTCGGCGTAGACACTATACGCAGGAAGTACGCAGAAAGTACGCAAGTCTACGCAACATTACGTTACTGTACGCCATCCCTAGCAACACTACGCTACTGTACGCCATGCCTACGCAATAGTACGCTACCCTATGCCAGTCCGACCACAGCACACAAGACGATGCTGATGGTGAATGTTTATATGGGGTTATATGAACTGTGAATCATAAGAACTTTTAAATCAGTGTTTCAGGGTGATGAAAGACTGTCATTGTCGCTGTGATTTTTAATTCATGATAACATGTATCCTGTGATTATGTCCATGTGTAATAACATGTGAAAGTCTTGTTAAATTACACACCTTAGTTTTCAGAGTGTCAGCAGAAGTTTATTGTCAGTTTTCAGGCTGTTTTTATCATTATGGTAATCATTATTTCGTGATTCGGTTAAAGTAATGTAATTTGTGTTAGTTATTTTCATTTAAACTTTACGGTTTAAATTTCACAGTGTTAGCAGGAGTTTAAATGTCAGAATTATAACTTCATGATTAAGTTATACGGTAGTTATGTTCATGTCTAATAACGTCTTTCAAATGTCACAATTTTCAAATTGATTTAATTAAAAGATTCATTACCTTATAACAAAGTTATAGTTGTGTAACAACATGCACAAGTTGGCTCCATCCGTTTTCATCCGCTCCAGAAATGGACAAAATTTGCGAAAATTTGCGAAAACAGAACGGAAAATAACTGACGTGGGTAGTATGTAGGGGGGATGTCAAACGGATGTTCATCGGAAGCCTAGCGGATGAAAGCGGATGGATAGCGGATGAAGCGGATGCATCACGTACGCCTAACGGAAACAAAGGGGATGCCGAGCGGATGTATATCGGATGCAAACCGTTCACTGCGCATGCGGGGGGTGGGGGGGGGTATGAATTGCGTCCGTTCCGTGGATATAAAGGGATGCAGCACGCACGCAGTCAGCATAAAGCGGAAAGACGTGCTGGCGGCTACATCGATACATCTCTACTACGTCTCATTATTGAAGAAGGCTACATTGCTACATCTATACTACCTCTTGTATCAACACTATGGTGCGTCAGTCAGGCAAGAAAGGAAGTACGTGCCTGCTCGTTCAAGCCCTGGCAAGGTGAAGAAGGCCAGAACCAGCACCCCACCCCCTGACACTGACTCTGATGGTGAAGCTGCTGCTGCTGTGGTGGACCAGCCCCAAGGCCCTCAAGCCCCTCAAAGCCCTGCTGCTGAAGGCCCTGATGTTCAAGCCCCTGAAGGCCCTGATGTTTAAGCCCATGAAGGCCCTGCTGAAGCTCCTGAAGGCCCTGAACAAGCTCCAGTCAGAGGGAGGAAGAGGCAAGGGAAGACGAAGGGAGAGAGGAAACAGTACACCGTTTCCGAGGAGCATGAGGACGATGTGCTGGAATGGCTGAGGGAGAACGAGTACCTCTGGAGAAAGGGCCACAGACTGTATCGGGACACCAAGAAGAAGCAGGCAGCTTTGAGAGACAAGGCAGAGAGCCTGGGGTACACTGCAGAAGTACTCCTTGGATGGTGGAAGCACATGCACTCCTAGTATGGGAAGCTACACCTCAAGAAATCCGGGCAGGCCGCCGTCAAGCTCACTGACCGGGAGAAGTAAGTCATGGCCAAGTGCAGTTTCATGGAGGGTGAGATCCGCCACCGAGGAGCAGCCCCTCTGAGACCCCTCTCCCTCAGACAGCCCACAGACAGCCAGGTATCTTCAAGCCAGGAGCCCTCGACAGCTGCATTCCCCATGGTGCCGAACTTGGAGGATCCCGTGGAGGATGACGCCCTGCTGTCACAAATGGATGAACAAGCGGCAGCCACCAGAGGCCAACCAACCCCCACCTCCACCACCAGATCCAGAGGACGCAGGCAGAGAGGCAGACTGGAGGGCCAGGACGACAGTGTGCTGTTGGAGATCAGGGACACAATGAAGACCAGCACAGAAATTCTCTCTCAGCTGGTCGACTTGGACAGAGCATCCTCGGCCCGGAAGCCCTTCATCACCTTCGTGTGCCAGACCCTGAGGGACCTGCCCGAGGCCGAGTACCAGGTGTTGAAGCAGAAGATCACAGCACTTATCCACAACCCTCAAGGCCCAGCTGAAGCTCGTACTATCCAGTCAAGGTCTGCTCCTTCACCCCAGCACACTCATCCCAACCCTTCCTCCACCCCAGAGCCAAGGCCGTCAACGGACAATCTCTCAGCAGTATTGGGCCTGACATCTCTAGTTCTTGATGAAGGGTCTCTCAACCTCACGGGACTGATTCAGCTCTCGGATACCAACCCATTTGTTTGTTGTTTACTTAATAAAGTGTTGGTAAAAACTTTGAAACACTTGTTGTGAACACTTGTGAGCAGCATTGTTTACTTATAGAAATGTTTTGTTTACTTAATAAAGTGTTGGTAAAAACTTTGAAAAAATGGTTAAAACTTTGCATTTATTTGTTGGTTTACTTAATAAAGTGTTGGTAAAAACTTTGAAACACTTATTGTTAACAACAAATGTTTTGTTTACTTAATAAAGTGTTGATAAAAACGTTGAAAAAATAGTTAAAACTTTGCATTTTGTTTGGTTTACTTAATAAAGTGTTGGTAAAAACTTTGAAACACTTGTTGTGAACATATGCGCCGGAAGTGGGGGGCAGTTGCCCCCCAACCAAAAAAGTGGGGGGGGGGGGGCTGTTACACCCACACATGTAATAACGCCCACAAATGTAATAACACTTTACCCACAAATGTAATAACACCCACAAATGTAATAACACTTTACCCACAAATGTAATAATTTCACCCACAAATGTAATAACCACTTTACCCACAAATGTAATAATTGTAAATCACCCACAAATGTAATAATGACTTTACCCACAAATGTAATAAATTTGAAGGGATATTTTGTCGAATTTGTTCAAAACTAAAACCCTGTAATAAAGCATGGGTATAGCGCGCAGTCTTTACTCCAGACCCGGTTATTTAATTTTGTATAAAAATCTTTAAAACTAAGACCCCATAATCCTTTTCCTGTGGAATAACATGAGAATCAAGCGTAGTCTTTTCTCCAGATCCGGTTATTCAAAAGTAAAAAAACAAACAATTTTTTTTTAAACTAAGACCCCACCATCTTCCTAACTAAGACCCGGTAATAAAGCATGGGTTTAGAGCGTAGTTTTTCTTCCAGACCCGGTTATTTCAAAACTTTTTAAAAATCTTCAAAACTAAGACCCCATCATTTTATTCCTGTGGAAGAACATTTTACATTTGTGGGTAAAGTGTTATTACATTTGTGGGTGTTATTACATTTGTGGGTAAAGTGTTATTACTTTTGTAGGCGTTATTACATGTGTGGGTGTAACAGCCCCCCCCCCACTTTTTTGGTTGGGGGGCAACTGCCACCCCCCCCCCCCCTGCCCCCCACTTCCGGCGCCTATGTTCACAACAAGTGTTTCAAAGTTTTTACCAACACTTTATTAAGTAAACCAAAAAAAAATGCAAAGTTTTAACCATTTTTTCAAAGTTTTTACCAACACTTTATTAAGTAAACAAAACATTTTTATAAGTAAACGCCCCCCCCCCCTCCAAAAAAAAAAAGGGCAGTAAAGGGGTAAACATGGTTTGTATTTTTAACCCAAAATAACATTAAAAAAATTAAAACCTGAATTAAATCGACCTGAGCTTCCGGGGTCTCAGCCCCTTGACCCCCTGACTAGGCTCATGCCCTGGATCCTACGCCAAGTTACGCTCTACCTGATCGTTAATACTCCACTTTGAAAAACGTTCCGCGGGACCTGCATGTAACGTGTAAGACTGGTGGTGGTGCAGATTTTTCGTCTGCCCCCCCCCCTTCCGAACGTTCTTTCTCATTACTTCACTGCCCCTGGAAGGTGAGCCCCCTGGAATGTTTGCCCCCCCCCAATCCCAAACTCCTTCCGGCGCGCCTGGCTGTGAACACTTGTGAGCAGCATTGTTTACTTATACAAAAAATGATGGAGTGCACGAGGGTCTTCATTCCTCAGCTCCACCATCAACTGGTCATACAGTCCAAGCTCCATTCTTCTCACGATCCATCCTCGAACCCACACAGCGCTTGGACGTCTCCTTCTTCCCCTTCTGTCTAAAATTGATACAGTCTGAACATGTTGTGGTTCTGCTGTTGAATGAGTGCAGCTTTTTTGATCATTCATGGTGGAGAACAATTGATGATGTTGAAGACCAAGACCAAGAGTGATGAGGTCTGCACACCACGGCTGCTCGACTCATACTGAGATCCAGATGATTTTCTCCCCCTTTTCAAACAAAATATCGGTTGTCCGCTAGGTGTCCTTCTACATACTCTAAACATACTCAAGACATCCTAAATATACGAGATACATCCCAGATACAAACGCTTCGTCCGTTTTGAATGCTTTATATACGAGATGCATACGCTAACATCCTTTCTATTTCCGTGCTACTAACGATGTATAGACGTTCCATGTACCTTATCTTTCCTCCCTCTTTCCGTTTTCAGCTGCAGCGGATGTGAGTTGGGAGGATGCCCAGAGGATGCAGAGAGGATACAGCGGACGTTTAACGGATGATAACGGACATAGACTGTTTGTTGCTCGTATTTGTCGCGGATTTACATCGTACACGGCGGAAAGTTCATCCGTTCTAAAAGTTTTGTGCAGCTGGGGAAAATGTCAAAATGCTCTTTTAATAGATGACATAATGTCTTACCTGATAGTCTCCAGATGTTTGAGGTTGTGAGTTGATCTGAAAGCTACTAAGATTTGTTCCACCGTTCTGTTGCCAATGTAAACATCGCAGAGTGTCACCTTGACAAGCTGAGGGGAGATATTCAGGAGGGCGTTGGGTAGTGAAGTGGGCTCCTCGTAAAATGGCTGTGCATAACTCTTCTCAGGTGGTTGAATGGTAAGTTCTGTTGCTCCTGGTAGATGGATCCTCTGAATGACGTCAGAGTTGATCGGCCTAACTACCATTATAGTGACCCTCTTCACATTATCAAACATCGAACCACAATCCTGCCACCCTTTTAGTGTGTAGTCACCCACTGCCAGCTCAGTCAGGGTCGGGCTCGTGTTAACACTCTGGTCGTCCTGCACTACAGACTATTAGATTCAAGTTAATAGCAAGCAAGAGAATGAGGTAAAATTTACTGGTAGACGGACATTATAAGCCAGTTCACCGTTGCAGTCTGAGCATGAGCAGATAAAGGTCATTGCAGAACAAATTTTGAAATACACGAAGACGAAATACTGGATACGTGCTCATGAAAGTTATGTAACATTATTCATTTATGCTCATTCAGTGCACTCCATGGTACACAGGTGGAAGTATTCTTTGAAAAAGGGGGAACAAAAGCTATTTATAAAGCACCTCCATCGCTATAGGAGTGATTATTTCAAAATGTACAACGTAGGACCTCTTCATGTTTTGAAGATCTGTGGATATTCGGGGTCATTGCAATAAGGTGCTAACCGTGAACTGGTCTATTATATTCATATTTTAAGTTAATTACGCTCGTTTTAAATTATTCAGTATGAAAAAATTGTATAAATTAAATGAGGTGCACTCAGTATACTAAGGGGTAGTAACTGCACCCTCCCCTGGTTATAGTATTAACCCCCCATCCCCCTCCCCCCAATCCCCCCCCCCCAAAAAAAAAAAAATATATATATATATATATTTACACAAAAATAGATTAAAAAATTAAAAGTAATTAATTAATTAAACAATTAACAATAAGTAAATAGATACATAGATAAATTTAAAACAAATAAATATATGCATAAATCAATAAATTAATCAATCAATCAATACAAAATATAAACAAATAAACGAATAAACAAATAAACAAATAATATTGATCATAATAATAAATAAAACTAGACTTTAATTTGTCACTTTGACGAATTAGGTGATACGAAGCTATTTTTGTATCATGAATGTGTGCTGATGATGATCTAATGATAAAATGCATAAATACGATAATGACGATACTGATGATGAAGATATTTTGGTTTTAAATGACGATGACCATGATTAAAAGTGGTATAGCGCCCCCTTCAGGTATTTGATAGAGAATTGTTATATGATTAAACTATTAATTTACTAAACAAGCTAAAATTTTCGCCTGATTGCAGAGCCTACCAATCATTGAACTGATATTTCGACGCACTACATACGCAACATAATGAACAAGTCTAGACTGGAATGTAGTATCAATCACCTCCCATAGGCATAACACGCATATTTAGCAAAAATCTGACATATGTCGCCTTTAATCGCAATTTTCACCATAATGACGTCATCAAAATGAATCAATATTAGGAATGATCTTGTGGATTGTCTCAGCTACAACATATCAAAATTTAGAAGTAAATCGATCAATATTTACAGAGATACATACGATTTCCCATAAATATGCTGACGTCATAATGTGAGATTTCGTATTTCGGCTTCCAAGGCTATTATAATGACGTCACGATGTACTTAATGGCCAAATGAGACATGAAATCATATCTCCTACTCATACTCTATCCAAATATGAAAAAGGAATGGGGAGTCTCTAGGCATCCCAAAGAGCTATAATGGACTTTTTTTAGGCATATTTTTTTGCCAGTATATGCTATGTATTACAAAACTCGCGCATACGCCTTGAACAGACGCTCATTCCGTTATTTATAGTGATAAAGAGATAAACATGGTATCAATTTGTTCGAAAAAATATGAGAAATATCCTGTCCAAAAAGATTGACTGGTAATTATTTTGAGTTCGACTGTGACAGACGAAAACGCGCGAAAATGCGCGTTTGCGCGATTTTTTATAAAATGCATATAATGGCATGAAACATATGCAAAATAAATTTGAGATGATTTGGAGCAATTTAAAATTTTGCGCGCGCATTTACGCGCGGACATACGCGCATGCGCGTTTTTGTTTAACTGATATTGATTGGACGGATATTGACCTTGACCATAACAAATATGGATGAGGAAAGACTTTCTGTTATGAAGATATGATCATGAGTTGATTTTCACAAAATGGCGCCTAGATGACGTCACGGTGATCTTGAGTCTCTGAAAAGTCACGCAGTTCTAAGTTAGACTAATATCTATCATCATTACAAGTTTCATGATAATAGCTTTATTCATTCTTGAGATATCTTGCGAACAAATTCGAGGAAGAATAATAAAAATAAACTTTAATTCGTCAATTAGACGAATTAGGTGATACGTATGATAATGGTTTACAAAACGAATAATGCATTAAACGATATATTATTTTATAAAATGCTTCTCCCATTATGATCTATCCATATGTCAAGATTAAATTGTGTCTCCTTGATCATCATGGATCTAGGGAAGATAGATTGAGACCATAAATAACAATTGACCCTGTACAGTAACCAGTTACACCTTTGACTCTAATTTACATCATGAAGAACGCATTTTGACGCTTTTTATCTTATTCAATGAAATGAAAATGTAATTGATATATTGGAGCTTATGCTTGAGTATTAACAAGTGAATAGTGTATGACGTCACGATGTCCCGGCGTAAATAAAAAGTCAAAATAAATGTGGGAATACATGCATTAGCAATTATTGTTTAGTTGTCGACGTGACATTAGCTAGTTGCTTGATAATAAAATCTTTAAATATCGGATGGATATATACTGTCACTGTATAAGGAATGTGAATTAGACCAAAGTTGAATTAACAGGAAATATTGTAAGAAAGAGAAAAAATGAGAGGCAGGGAGTGTTGATTTTTTTATCAAGTAATGCATGGAACTGTAGATAGATGAAGATATTATTTGGAAAGGAAAGGAGCTTAGCAATCATCGAGGCCAGGATGGTAAAAAAAGAGACGAAAATGGAAGTTTGATTTTGACCCATCGTCTTTGACCCCAATTTCCTTCATGATTCCGTCATCAAGAAAGAAAATAAGTTGTATAAGGAACTTAGATCATAACCTCAGCTACTACATATTAGAATTTGGGAGAGATTCGAATAAAGATAAATGAAATATGGTTAAAAGTGCATTGTCGTTGATTACGAAATCAATTAAAATCGATTGAAATTAAATGATTTAAATTTAACGAGCAATATGATGATGTCGGGAAATTCGATTAGCCAAAAAGATGTAGGAAATAATATCTACAACTCATACTCTATCCACATTTAATAAAACAATTGGGGTATCCGATCATTTTGAGAAATTATGGCCAATTAAACATAGGCCTGTTTTTTTTTATTTCTGAGAAATGTGCGCACGAGCGTGCTGTTATCTTTGACGCGCGCATATTACATCAATTTGAGTCAAAAATGACTGAAATTGACAGGGATTGTTAATGAACTTATCGTTAATCCAAAACGAGCAAAAAAACTAAGAAATTAAATCTTCGTGCGATACAAACGCAAATACGCGCGCGCTGACCGGCACGCGCGGAAATTTTTGAAACGCTCAGAATTGGCTGAAACGTATGCAAAATTACTTAGTTTGGAGTTTTGAGCATTTCGTTTTTTAATTTCTTTTTGACGCACGTGTACGCGCACGTAAGAGGGGGCAGACAAATTTGCGTGGGCTAAATTTCTGACCCATGACCTGAGCATGATTGATACCAAATTTGAATTGAAATCGATATTGCATGGCTGAGATACGACCATTAATGACATTTTACATAATGACGTCATGATGACGTCACAATGCCCTGGTGTCACTGAAAAGTCACGCAGTTCTAAGTTGGACTAAGATCGATCTTCAGAGAAAGTTTCATGACAATGGCTTCAGCCATTCTTGAGATATCCTGCGAACAAAATTGAGGAAGAATAATAAAAATTTCTTCTATACAGACACAAAATAAATACTAGACTTTAATTCGTCACTTCGACGAATTAGGTGATACGTGTGATAATGGTTTACATAACGAATAATGCATTACACGATATATTATTTTATAAAATGCTTTTCCTATTATGATCTATCCATATGTCAAGTTTAAATTGCGTCCCCTTGATCAGGGATCTAGGGAAGATAGATTGAAACAATATATGACCTATGACCCTGTACAGTAACCAGTTACACCTTTGACTCTAATTTACATCATGAAGAACACATTTTGACGATTTTATCTTATTCAAAGAAATTAAAATGTAATTGATAAATGATTATCATCATTATGATAATGATGATCATGATGATAATGATCATGATCATGATCATGAGCGCAATCCTGACATCTTATTACAAAAATGAGGGTTGATTTAGATAGCATAAAGTCTCAGCGACAACATACTAAAAAATCAACAAAATCCATGCAGAAATAACGGCGATATTGCTCGTAAAAGACAGGAATGTAGAATCCAGATTTGAGAAAAAGTCATCTCCCGTAGGGATTACACGCAAAAAGTAATGGATGAAGTGAAAATAGGGTAATAATAAAGTAAAAGGGGTTATTTATGACATTATTTGCGAATCTACGTGTTGTAATAATCAAAGGAGATGGTACAGTAAAGGTCAAAAGGAAAAAAAAGTGAGAAAAAAAAGTGTTGGAGACACCCGGACTCGAACCAGGGATCTCGAGGTTGGAAGTCAAGTGCGTTACTGATATACCAAAACATCTCCAATAGCGATTACACGTAAACGGGAAATGGAATTCAGAAATCCTACTTTGCAAGTGAAATATGAGCAAGATCCCGGCATCTAATCGAAAAATAAAGTACACACTTTTGATAGCTCATTGTCTCAGCTACAACATATTCGAAGCTCAGCGAAAACAAAGCTAAAACAACGGAGATTTTGCTCGCGAAAGACAGGAGTGTAGAATCCAGTTTTGAGAAAAAGTCATGTCCCATAGAGAATACACGCAAAATGCGAAAAATTGACATGCCTCCTTTAATCGCAAAAATACACCATGATACTTTTGTCAAAAATAAAAATTGTGAATACTACATTTTTAGAAAATTGTCACAGCTAGAACATATCAAAATTAAAAAGAAAATTGATCCATATTTACAGAGATACAATCAATTTTCCAAAAATATGCTGACGTCATAATATGCAAATTGAAATTTTGAGTTTGGATGCCATTATGATGACGTCATGAGTTAATTGAGTACAAAATGAGACATGAAATCATATCTCCGACTTATAATCTATCTAAATATGAAAAAATATTGGGAGTTTCTATCTATTCTGAAGAGTTACAAAGAATTTTGTATAGGCATGTTTTTGCTCATGTATTGTGGATAAAGATAACGCAAATCCGCGCGTGCTGTCAACTTTGACGGACGCTCATTGCGTTATTAAAAGGTGAACAAGTTATCAAGATGCTTGGAAAAATGTACCGAATATGATGACAGAAAAAAAATCGGCGATTCTATGTTGCAAAATGCCAGTACGCGCGAAAACGCGCGCGCATGCGCGTGTGCGTAATTTTTTTATCAAATGCTTTATATGGCCTGAAACGTATGCAAACAAAATTTGGGATGATTTAGAGTATTTTTAATTTTTGCGCGCGCATTGACGCGCGCACGAACGCGCTCGCGCGCGTTTTCGCACGTTTATTGACCTTAAATTGACCGGATGGATATTAATCTTAATCATGATTAATATGAATGAAAAATTACTATCCGTTATGAAGATATGATCATTAGTTGATTTTCACAAAATGGCGCCTGGATGACGTCACGATGACTTTGAGTCTTTGAAAAGTCACGCAGTTCTAAGTTAGACTAAGATCTATCATCATTGAAAGATTCATAACAATGGCTTCATTCAGTCTTGAGATATCCTGCGAACAAATTCGAGGAAGAATAATAATAACTAGAAATTTAATTCGTCACGAAGACGAATAAGGTGGTCTGTCTAAGTCTTATGATAGATTTGAGAATGGGAGAAGTTATATAGACATGTAAACAATGATGATCATGATGAACATGATGATGATCATGATAGTAAAGGTGATGATGATGATGATGATAATGATGTAATATGACGATAAAAACGATAATTTTTATGATGATGATGATAATGATCATGATCATGATGATGTTGATGATGATCATCTTCAGACCATGATGATGATGATGGTGACATTGATGATAATGATGATGATGATATTGATGATGATGATGATGAGCATGCATGAGCATGATCCTGACATCTGATTGAAAAAAAGGAAGGATTTAGAAAGCAAATAGTCCCAGCTACAACATACTAAAATTTGGGAGAAAACTGTTGAATAATAACCGAGATACTGGTCAAAACACATTGTCATGCAGATAAATGTTTTGACAAAAGTGACCTCCCATAGACATAACACGCAAATATGACAAATTATGCATTGTCGCCTTTAATCGAATATTTCACTATGATGACGTCATTCAAATGAAAAATAAATGGCATAGTTCTGGTAGAGAATTATCTCAGCTACAACATATCGAAATCTGGGAGAAAATCGATCACTGATAAGCCAGATAATCTCAATTAAACAAAGACAAAAATGACGTCATCAACAAAATACATTTTCTTTAGTTTAGATGCAAATAAGAAGATTTTGTTTCACTTTGTACGAGTCAGGGTGGTATGAAATCATATCTCCAACTCATGCTTTTTCCAACCATGATATAAAAATTGGGGGTCGATGGACTATCTGAAGAGCTATTTCGATTTATAAAGTAGCATGTTTTTGATCAAATTTACATTATATTGCCCATAGCAGCACGCGCGGAATTTGAACTTTGACGCGCGCTCACGGCCTTATGAAAGGTCAAGAGTGACTGGAATTAATGTAAATTGTCATTTACGGTAAGAGGAATCTAAATCATGTAAACAAATTGAATTTGATCTTTTCCGTGCGTTGTGAGCGCGCGCACCGCGCGCGGGGACAAGTACGGACGGAAATTTTTGAAATGCTTAAAATGACCTGATTCGTACTCTCGTTTAATAGTTAGGTGATTTTGAGCATTTTAAAATTTTGACGCGCGCGTACGTGCGCGTCATGACCTTTATGTGACCTTTGATGACATGACTTGTTGACCCTTGACCTGAAGTATATGTGATATGAATATAAGTGACCTTTGCTTATGCATCATGAAGATATGATGGATAATGTGATTTCACAAAATGGCGCCTGCATGACGTCACGATGACTTGATGACCTTGAAAATGTTACTGGAACGTCTTATGGCAATGACTTATGACTGTGTCAAAATTGAAGGAAATTGACTTAACTGATCTTGAGTTATCCTGTTCACAAAAAAGTGAAGGAAATAAAAATAAAGAACTAGATTTGTAATACTTGTTTGGTACAAGTATAGGTGGGCTGGTCCAGCTAACATTTTAGACAAAATGAAGGGCACATTTGAGATAGCTAATTGTCTCAGCTACATCATACTCGAAGTTCAGCGTAAATGAAGCTAAAATGACGTAGATGTTGCCCGCGAAAGACGGGAATGTAGAATCGAGTTTTGAGAAAAAGTCATGTCCCATAGAGAATACACGCAAAATGTGAAAAATTGACATGCCTCCTTTAATCGCAAAAATACGCCATGATACCTTTGTCAAAATGAAGAATAGTACTGACTGCATTTGTAGAAATTTGTCTCAGCTAGAACATATTAAAATTTGGAAGAAAATTGATCAATATTTACAGAGATACAATCAATTTTCCATAAATATGCTGACGTCATAATATGCAAATTGGAATTTTTAGTTCGGAGGCCATTATGATGACGTCATGAGTTAATTGAGGGTCAAATGAGACATGAAACAATATTTCCGAATCATACTCTTTTAAAATATGAAAACAAATTGGGGTCACCTTGCATCCTAAAGAGCTACAATGGATTTTGTATAGGCGTGTTTTTGCCCATATATGCTATGTATTACAAGAGCTCGCGCGCATGGAGATTTATGTTAAACGGTCGATCATTCCGTTATTAATAGTCATAAAGAGACAAACATGGTATCAATATGTTTGTAAATATATGTGGTATATTATGAAAGAAAAAAAAAAGGCAATTCAATGTTGTGCAAAAGTTTTACGCGCGAAAACGCGCGCGCATGCTCGTACGCGCGATTTTTTATAAAATGCTTAGAATGGCCTAAAACGTATGCAAAATGATTTTCAGACGATTTTGAGCATTTCAAAATTTTGCGCGCGCATTGACGCGCGGACGTACGCGCACGCGCGCGTTATTTGACCTTTTATTGACCGGACGGATATTGACCTTGATCATGATAAATATGAACGAGAAATACCTTTTGGTTATGAAGATATGATCATGAGTTGATTTTCGTAAAATTTTACAAAATGGCGCCTAGATGACGTCATCAGTGAAGGTCAATGTTGAAAACGTTATTGTGCTTTGTACATATGTCTATACATATGTGTGCCAAATTTCTAGGCATTTGATTGAGCCATTTCCAAGTTATCTTGTTCACAAAAAAGTGGTTAGAAATAAGAAAAATATATAATAATAAATAAATAAAGGCAATTCTAACGAAATTATAAGGTGGTCTGTACGTTATACAGCCCACCTGATAAACTAGACTTTAATTCGTCACTTAGACGAATTAGGTGATACGTATGATATTGGTTTACCTAACAAAGAATGCATTACACGATATCATATTATTTTATAAAATGCTCTTCCCATAATGATCTATCCATATGTCAAGTTTAAATTGTGTCGATCCCTTGATCATTATGGATATAGGGAAGATAGATTGAGACAATATATGACCATTGACTCTGTGCAGTAACCAGTTACACCTTTGACTCTAATTTACATCATGAAGAAGAACACCTTTTGACGATTTTTATCTTATTCAAAGAAATGAAAATATAATTGATAAATAAGAGCTTATGCCTGAATAATTAAAAATGTTTAGTGTATGACGTCACGATGTCCCGGCGTAAATGAAAAGTGTGAGAATACATTAGCGATCATTTTGAGTTGTCGACGTGAGATTCACTAGTTGCTTGAAAATAAAATCTTTAAATATCGGATGGATATTTACTGTCACTGTATAAGGAATGTGGATTAGAGGGATATTAATCCATCAGTCTTTCTTGAAGGCTTGTCAATTAAAGGAATACAAAGATTTGAATGTATTTCGCTCAAGAAATTACATACAGCATTGCCAGTAAATTTCACGGGATCAATGTTAAAATTTCCCATTTTATAAACCTGTTTATGTTCAGTATGTGTTTTTTGTAAAACATTTTCAAAGACAGGGATGAAATCATTGATATTTGATTGGGGTTTCCTATATATGACACTTACAATAATATTCTTATGTCTCGGCAAATTGCTTTCAATAAACAGTGATTCATAGTTGTATGATGGGTATAATATAAATATATCATTGCGTATTTCATATTCAAAATTGTCAGCGACCAATAGACCAATACCTCTACTCTTTTCTACTTGGCGATTAAAATGTATAAATAAATGACCAGACACATTGAATAATAGTGGCGTACTATCATTAACCCACGTTTCTATACATAAGTACAGATGAAATCGGATAAAGCATTACAATGTATGTTTAAACTACGCGAATTAAAATGTAAAATACTAAAATGATAGTTAATGTTACTGAATTCAGTCGTAAAATCCTCATCAATATAATATTTAAAGTTCAGAAACCTACTGAAATGAAACTCATATTCTTTTTCGGATAAATAGTTTAAATCATTGATATCAGTATAAGTATCTGTAGTATTACTACCATACATTGAATCAAGTTCGTCATTATTCAAGTCCTGAATAGGAAATGAACAATGAGAACAGAGTGGGTTATTAATGTAGCCGAATGCTCATGTTCTCTATAACGCTCATTTTACGTATTTTATTACCAGAGAAAAAAAGATGTCAGTCAGTCACTCAATAGTGTCTGAGAGTAAAGTCTAGAAAGTAAAAGGGTTTCCTTACATAATTTCAATACGAGGACACTGCTAACGTTTAAGTTTCACAAATAGGACATACGTGACATATTCATCATTTCAACATTCAACTGAAAATTGTGATATTATCTCATCATCTGATCAAAAAACTAAAAGCACCGTTTTTATAGCCCATGGTCTCAGCTATAACATACCCCAATTTGGGAGAAAACAGAGCACACATAAGATAGATAGTGCTCATAGATGAATGCCATGTAGATTCATGATGTGAACGAAATTCACCTTCCATAGACATAACACGCAAATGACGAAAATTCTGACATGTGGCCTTTAATTGAATTTTGTACTATGATGACCTCATTAAAATAAAACTTAGTGAAAAGTGATCTTGTAGAGAATTGCCTCATCTACAACATATCGACATTTCAAAGAGAATCGATGAATATTGAGAGAAATACACTCCATTTTCCATAAATACAATGACGTCATAATATGCAATTTTGTATTTTTGACTTCCAAGGCCATTATGATGACGTTAAGATGTACTTAATGGCCAAATGAGATATGAAATCATACCTCCGACTCATACTCTATCTAAATATGAAGAAGAAAATTGGCAATCCCTATTCATCCCAATGGACTTTTTATAGGCATGTTTTTGCCCATATATGCAATGTATTACAAAAATCGCGCGTACGGACGGTTATCTTGAACGGACGCTCATTCCGTTTTTAATAGTGATAAAGAGTTAAACATGGTATCAAATTGTTCGGAAAAATATGAGGAATATTCTGTCAAAAGTTTTTGCGGAGGAATTATTTTTCATTCGGCCGTGACGAACGAAAACGTGCAAAAATGCGTGTTTTGCGTGATTTTTTATGAAATGCTTATAATGGCCTGAAACGTATGCAAAAAAAATTTAAGACGATTTTGAGCAATTTTAAATTTTACGCGCGCATTAACGCGCGCACCTTCGCGTACGCGCATTTTTGCGCGCATTTATTGACCTGAAATTGACCCGACACATATTGACCTTGATCATGACAAATATGAATGAGAAATGGCTTTCTTTTATGAAGATATGATCATAAGTTGATTTTCACAAAATGGCGCCTGGATGACGTCACGATGATTTTGAGTCTTTGAAAAGTCACGCAGTTCTAAGTTAGACTAAGATCTATCATCATTGAAAGTTTCATGACAATGGCTTTATTCAATCTTGAGATATCCTGCGAACAAAATCGAGGAAGAATAATAAGAATAATAGGAATAGGAATAAAAATCTTGACGAAATCAATAGGTGATACGTAGACTTCGTTACGTATCACCTAACTAGACTTTAATTCGTCACTTAGACGAATTAGGTGATACGTATGATAATGGTTTACATAACGAATAATGCATTACACGATATATTATTTTGTAAAATGCTTCTCCCATTTATATGCTTCTCCCATTATGATCTATTCATATGTCAAGATTAAATTGTGTCTCCTTGATCATCATGGATCTAGGGAAGATAGATTGAAACAATATATGACCTTTGACCCTGTGCAGTAACCAGTTACACATTTGACTCTAATTTACATCATGAAGAACACCTTTTGACGATTTTATCTTATTCAAAGAAATGAAAATGTAATTGATAAATGATTATCATCATTATGATAATGATGATCATGATGATAATAATCATGATCATGGTCATGAGCGCGATCCCGACATCTTATTGAAAACATAAGGGTTGATTTAAATAGCATATAGTCTCAGCTACAACATACTTAAAAATCAACAAAATCCAAGCAGAAATAACGGCGATATTGCTCGCAAAAGACAGGAATGTAGAATCCAGATTTGAGAAAAAGTCATCTCCCATAGGGATTACACGCAAAAAGTAATGGATTTAGTGAAAATAGGGTAATAATAAAGTAAAAAGGGTTGTTTATGACATTATTTGCGATGCTACGTGTTTAAATAATCAAAGGAGATGGTACAGTGAAAGGTCAAAAGGAAAAAAAGGTGGAGAAAAAATTGTTGGAGACACCCGGACTCGAACCAGGGATCTCGAGATTGGAAGTCAAGTGCGTTACTGATATACCAAAACATCTCCTATAGCGATTACACGTAAACGGGAAATGGAATTCTGAAGTCCTACTTTGCACGTAAAATATGAGCATGATCCCGGCATATGATCGAAAAATAAAAGGCACAATTTTGATAGCTCATTGTCTCAGCTACAACATATCCGAAGCTCAACAAAAACGAAGCTTAAACAATGGAGGTATTGCTCGCGAAAGACGGAAATGTAGAATCCAGTTTTGAGAAATAGTCATGTCCCATAGAAAATACACGCAAAATGTGAAAAATTGACATGCCTCCTTTAATCGCAAAAATACGCCATGATGCCTTTGTCAAAATGAAAAATTGTGAACACTACATTTGTAGAAAATTGTCTCAGCTAAAACATTTCAAAATTTGAAAGAAAATCAATCAATATTTACAGAGATACAATCAATTTTCCAAAAATATGCTGACGTCATAATATGCAAATTGAAATTTTAAGTTTGGAGGCCATTATGATGACATCATGAGTTAATTGAGGGTTAAATGAGACATGACATCATATTTCCATTTCATAGTCTATCCACATATGAAAAAATATTGGGAGTTCCTATCTGTTCTGAAGAGTTACATTGAATTTTGTATAGGCATGTTTTTGCCCATGTATTGTGGATAAAGATAACGCAGATCTGCGCGTGCTGTCAACTTTGACGGACGCTCAATGCGTTATTAAAAGATGAACAAGTTATCAAAATGCTTGGAAAAATGTGCCAAATATGATGATAGAGAAAATTCGGCGATTCTATGTTGCAAAATGCTAGAACGTGCAAAAAACGCGCGCGCATGCGCGTGAGCGTGAATTTTTGTCAAATGCTTCATATGGCCTAAAACGTATGCAAAATTTTTTTTGGATGATTTAGAGCATTTTAAATTTTTGCGCGCGCGTAAACGCGCGGACGAACGCGCATACACGCATTTGCACACGTTTATTGACTTGAAATTGACCGGACGGATATTGATCTAAATCATGATAAATATGAATGAATAATTCCTTTCCGTTATGAAGATATGATCATTAGTTGATTTTCACAAAATGGCGCCTGGATGACGTCACGATAACTTTGAGTCTTTGAAAATTCATGCAGTTCTAAGTTAGACTAAGATCTATCATCATTAAAAGATTCATAACAATGGCTTCATTCAGTCTTGAGATATCCTGCGAACAAATTCGAGGAAGAATAATAATAATAAATAATAACAATCTTGACGAAATCAATAGGTGATACGTAGACTTCGTTACGTATCACCTAACTAGACTTTAATTCGTCACTTTGACGAATTAGGTGATACGTATGAAAGTGTGCCGATGATGATCTAATGATAATATTCATAAATACGATATTGACGATATTGATGATGATTTGTTGGTTTTTAAATGAAGATGGCAAAGATTAAAAGTGGAATAGCGCCCCCTTCACGTATACGATAGACAATTGTTATATGATTAAACTATTAATTTACTAAACAAGCTCAAATGTTCACCTGATTGCAGAGCCTACCATTCATTGAACTGATATTGCGACGCACTACATACGCAACATAATGAACAAGTCTAGACTGGAATGTAGTATAAATCACCTCCCATAGGCATAACACGCATATTAATAAAAAATCTGACATATGTCGCCTTTAATCGCAACTTTTACCATAATGACGTCATCAAAATGAATACAATTTGGTAATTATCTTGTGAAGAATTGTTTCAGCTACAAAATATCAAAAATTAGAAGAAAATTGATCAATATGTGCAGAGATACAATCATTTCCCATAAATATGCTGACGTCATTATATGCAAAATCGTATTTTGAGTTCCAAGGTCAATATGATAATGTCAAAATATACTTAATGGCCAAATGAGACATGAAATCATATATCCGACTTATACTCTATCAAAATATGAAAAAAATGAGGGTTCCTTTCCGACAAAAGAGCTACAATGGATTTTGTATAGTTATATTTTTGCTCATATATGCTATGTATTACAAGAGCTCGCGCGTACGGACAGTTATCTTAAACAGACGCTCATTCCGTTATTAATAGTGATAAAGAGCTAAACATTGTATCAAATTGTTCGAAAAAATATGAGGAATATTCTGTCAAAAGAATTATTTTTCATTCGGCCGTGACGAACAAAAACGTGCAAAAATGCGCGTCTGCGCAATTTTTTTATAGAATGCTTATAATGGCATGAAACGTATGCAAAATTTAATTTAAGATGATTTGGAGCAATTTAAAATTTTGCGCGCGCATTGACGCGCGGACATACGCGAACGCGCATTTATTGACCTGAAATTGATTGGACGAATATTGACCTTAATCATGATAATTATGAATGAGAAATTCCTTTCCGTTATGAAGATATGATCATAAGTTGATTTTCACAAAATGGCGCCTAGATGACGTCACGATAATTTTGAGTCTTTGAAAAGTCATGCAGTTCTAAGTTAGACTAAGATCTATCATCGTTGAAAGATTCATGACAATGGCTTTATTCAGTCTTGAGATATCCTGCGAACAAATTCGAGGAAGAATAATAAAAACTAGATTTGTAATACTTGTTTGGAACAAGTATAGGTGGGCTGATCCAACAAAAAATTGAGACAAAATAAAGAGTACATTTGAGATAGCTTTTTGTCTCATCTACAACATACTCGAAGTTCAGGGTAAACAAAGCTAAAACGACGTAGATAATGCTCGCGAAAGACGGGAATGTAGAATCGAGTTTTGAGAAAAAGTCATGTCCCATAGAGAATACACGCAAAATGTAAAAAATTGACATGCCTCCTTTAACCGCAAAAATACGCCATGATGCGTTTGTCAAAATGAAGAATAATAGAACTGCATTTGTAGAAAATTGTCTCAGCTAGAACATATCAAAATTTGGAAGAAAATTGATCAATATTTACAGAGATACAATCAATTTTCCATAAATATGCTGACGTCATAATATGCAAATTGGAATTTTGAGTTCGGAGGCCATTATGATGACGTCATGAGTTAATTGAGGGTCAAATGAGACATGAAACAATATCTCCGAATCATACTCTATTAAAATATGAAAAGAAATTGGGGTCACCTTGCATCCTAAAGAGCTACAATGGATTTTGTATAGGCATGTTTTTGCCCATATATGCTATGTATTACAAGAGCTCGCGCGCACGGAAATTTTTGTTAAACGGTCGATCAATCCGTTATTAATAGTCATAAAGAGACAAACGTGGTATCAATTTGTTTGTAAATATATGTAGAATATTATGAAAGAAAAAAAAAGGCAATTCTATGTTGTGCAATTGTTTT
This sequence comes from Strongylocentrotus purpuratus, assembly GCF_000002235.5. Taxonomy (NCBI): domain Eukaryota; kingdom Metazoa; phylum Echinodermata; class Echinoidea; order Camarodonta; family Strongylocentrotidae; genus Strongylocentrotus; species Strongylocentrotus purpuratus. The sequence continues at coordinate 24,103,344 of NW_022145607.1, forward strand.
ACGTGCGAAAACGCGCGCGCATGCACGTGTGCGCGATTTTTTATAAAATGCTTAGAATGGCCTAAAACGTATGCAAAATGATTTTGAGACGATTTTGAACATTTACAAATTTTGCGCGCGCATTGACGCGCAGACGTACGCGCACGCGCGCGTTTTTTGACCTGAAATTGACCGGAGGGATATTGACCTTGATCATGGTAAATATGAATGAGAAATACCTTGTGGTTATGAAGATATGATCATGAGTTGATTTTCGTAAAATTTTACAAAATGGCGCCTAGATGACGTCATCAGTGAAGGTCAATGTTAAAAACGTTATTGTGCTTTGTACATATGCCTATACATATGTGTGCTAAATTTCAAGGCTTTTGATCGAGCCATTTTCAAGTTATCCTGCCAACAAAAAAGTGGTTAGAAATAAGAAAAATAAATAATAATAAATAAATAAATAAATAAAGGCAATTCTAACGAAATTATAAGGTGGTCTGTACGTTATACAGCCCACCTGATAACTAGACTTTAATTCGTCACTTTGACGAATTAGGTGATACGTAATTATGCTCATGTGTAACATAATGAAGAAAGCATTTTCACGATTTCATCTTTCGTTATAAAATACTACTCCAATTATGGTCTATCCATGAGTCAAGTTTCAACTGTGTAGGGCAGAGGGAGACAGAGCAATAGAATAAGAGGGAGGCAAGGCAAGAGAGAGAGAGTGAGAGAGAGGCGGAGGGTGAAAGAGTAGAGAGAGAGAGAGAGAGAGGGGGAGAGTGTGAAAGAGTAGAGAGAGGAATATAGATAGATGCAGAGACAGACCATAAAAAGGGAGAGGGGCAGAACATGAAACCAAGTAACACATCAATCCATTGCATATTAAGAAACCGAAACATCTTTAAATTGTTTTCCACCTCATTCCATATTCTGGACCCTTCAGAACATTCAAAGAAGATAGGACGATAGGTTTCTACCTCTTTTCTACAAAAGGAACATACATTTGACTGTGTTAATCCAAAAAGATACAGTTTATCTTTACAAAATATGATGTTATGTAAAAGTTTATACTGAAATTCCCTGGTGACCATGATTAAGAGTGGTATAGCGCCCCCTTCAGGTATTTGATAGAGATTTGTAGAATCAGGATTTCAGAAAAAGTCGCCTAACACGCAAACTAAGAAAATTCTGACATGTCGCCTTTAATTGAATTTTCACTATGATGATGTCATCAAAATGATAAATGATGTGCATCATTCTTGTAGATAATTTTCTTAGCTACACCGTATCAAAATTTGGGAGAACATAGAGCACAAATAAGCTAGATAGTGCTCAAAGATCAATGTCATGTAGATTCATGATGTGAACGAAATTTACCTTACATAGGCATAACACGCAAATTGAGACTATTTTGTACTATGATGACATCAATAAAATAAAAAGCAGTGTGTATTTATCTTGTAGGCAATTGCCTCAGCTACAACATACCGAAATTTGGAAGAAAATCAGTTAATATTATGAGAAATACACTAAATTGTCCATAAATATAATGACGTCATAATATGCAATTTTGTATTTTTACTTCCAAGGCCATTATGATGACGTCAAGATGCATTTAATGGCCAAATGAGATATGAAATCATATCTCCGACTCATACTCTATCTAAATATGAAAAAAACTTGGCAGTCCTTATTCATCCCAATGGACTTTTTATAGGCATGTTTTTGCCCATATATGCTATGTAATACATGAGCTAGCGCGCACGGATATTTATCTTGAACGGACGCTCATTCCGTTATTAATAGTGATTAGGAGATGAACATGGTATCAAAATGCTTGGAAAAATGTGTCAAACATGATGACAGAGAAAATTTGGCGATTATATTTTGCAAAATGCCAAAACTCGCAAAAAACACGCGCGCATGCGCGTTTGAGTGATTTTTTGTCAAATGCTCCATATGGCTTGAAACGTATGCAAAAAAAAATTGGGATGATTTAGAACATTTTAAATTTTTGCGCGCACGTAAACGCGCGGACAAACGCGTACGCGCGCATTTGCGCACGTTTTTTGACCTGAAATTGACCGGACGGATATTGATCTAATTCATAATAAATATGAATGAGAAATAACTTTCCGTTATGAAGATATGATCATAAGTTGATTTTCACAAAATGGCGCCTGGATGACGTCACGATGACGTTGAGTCTATGAAAAGTCACGCAGTTCTAAGTTAGACTAAGATCTATCATCATGGCAAGTTTCATGATAATGGCTTGAGCCATTCTTGAGATATCCTGCAAACAAAATTGAGGAAGAATAATAATAATTTCTTCTATATACAGACACAAAATAAATACTAGACTTTAATTCGTCACTTTGACGAATTAGGTGATACGTGCTATTTTGTTATCATGAAAGTGTGCCGATGATGATAGAATGATAATGATCATAAATACGATGAAGACCATCATTAAGAGAGGTATAGCGCCCCCTTCAGGTATTCGATAGAGATTTGTAGAATCAGGATTTCAGAAAAAGTCGCCTAACACGCTAACTAAGAAAATTCTGACATGTCGCCTTTAATTGAAATTTTCACTATGATGATGTCATCGAAATGATAAATGATGTACGTCAATATTGTAGATAATTTATTAGCTACACCGTATCAGAATTTGGGAGAACATAGAGTACAAATAAGCTAGATAGTGCTCAAAGATCAATGTCATGAAGATTCATGATTTGAACGAAATTCACCTTCCTTAGGCATAACACGCAAATTAAGAAAATTCTGAAATGTGGCCTTTAATTGAATTTTGTACTATGATGACGTCAATGATATAAAAAGGAGTGTTTATTTACCTTGAAGGCAATTGCCTCAACTACAAGATACCGAAATTTGGAAGAAAATCAGTCAATATTATGAGAAATACACTAAATTTTCCATAAATATAGTGACGTCATAATATGCAATTTTGTATTTTGACTTTCAAGGCCATTATGATGACGTCAAGATGTATTTAATGGCCTAATAAGATATGAAATCATATCTCCGACTCATACTCTATCTAAATATGAAACAAAATTGGCAGTCCTTATTCATCCCGATGTACTTTTTATAGGCATGTTTTTGCCCATATATGCTATGTAATACATGAGCTCACACGCACGGATATTTATCTTCAACGGACGCTCATTCCGTTATTAATAGTGATAAAAAGATGAACATGGTATCAAATTGTTCAGAAAAATATGAGGAATATCCTGTCAAAAAAAATTGAGAGGTAATTTTTTTTCGTTCGGCCGTGACGAACAAAAACGCGCAAAAATGCATGTTTTGCACGATTTTTTATGAAACGCTTATAATGGCCTAAAACGTATGCAAACAAAATTTAAGACGATTTTGAGCAATTTAAAATTTTACGCGCGCGTTAACGCGCGCACAAACGCGTACGCGCATTTTTGCGCGCATTTATTGACCTGAAATTGACCGGACGGATATTGATCTTAATCCTGATAATTATAAATGAGAAATTCCTTTCCGTTATGAAGATATGATCATAAGTTGATTTTCACAAAATGGCGCCTAGATGACGTCACGATGAACTTGAGTCATTGAAAAGTCATGCAGTTCTAAGTTAGACTAAGATGTATCATCATGCCAAGTTTTATGATTATAGCTTTATTCATTCTTGAGATATCTTGCGAACAAATTCGAGGAAGAATAATAATAAAAACTAGATTTGTAATACTTGTTTGGAACAAGTATAGGTGGGCTGGTTCAACTAAAATTTGAGACAAAATGAAGGGCGCATTTGAGATAGCTAATCGTCTCAGCTACAACATACTCATGGTTCATTTTTAACGAAGCTAAAACGACGGAGATATTGCTCGCGAAAGACGGGAATGTAGAATCCAGTTTTGAGAAAAAGTCATGTCCCGTAGAGAATACACACAAAAAGTGAAAAATTGACATGCCTCCTTTAATCGCAACAATACGCCATGATTCCTTTGTCGAATTGAATGTTTTTGTAGTAAATTGTCTCAGCTAGAACATATTAAAATTTGAAAGAAAATTGATCAATATTTACAGAGATACAATCAATTTTCCAAATATATGATGACGTCATAATATGCAAATTGAAATTTTGAGTTCGGAGGCCATTATGATGAGGTCATGAGTTAATTGAGGGTCAAATGAGACATGAAATCATATCTCCGACTCATACTTTATCAAGATATTAAAAACAAATTGAGGTCATCTTGCATCCTAAAGAGCTACAATGGATTTTGTATAGGCATATTTTTGCCCATATATGCTATGTATTACAAGAGCTCGCGCGCACGGAAATTTATGTTTAACGGTCGATCATACCGTCATTAATAGTCATAAAGAGATAAACATGGTATCAATTTGTTTGTAAAAATATGTGGAATATTATGAAAGAAAAAAATGGCGATTCTATGTTGCGTAAAAGTTTTACGCGCGAAAACGCACGCGCATGTGCGTGTGCGCGATTTTTTATAAAATGCTTAGAATGGCCTAAAACGTATGCAAAATGATTTTGAGACGATTTTGAGCATTTTAAAATTTTGCGCGCGCATTGACGCGCGGACGTACGCGCACGCGCGCGTTTTTTGACCTGAAATTGACCGGACGGATATTGACCTCGATCATGATAAATATGAACGAGAAATAGCTTTTGGTTATGAAGATATGATCATGAGTTGATTTTTACAAAATGGCGCCTAGATGACGTCATCAGTGAAGGTCAATGTTAAAAACGTTATTGTGCTTTGTACATATGCCTATACATATGTGTGCCAAATTTCAAGGCATTTAATCGAACCATTTTCAAGTTATCTTGCTAACAAAAAAGTGGTTAGAAATAAGAAAAATATTTAATAATAATAATAAACTAGATTTGTAATACTTGTTTGAAACAAGTATAGGTGGGCTGGTCCAACTAAAATTTAAGACAAAATAAAGGGCACATTTGAGATAGCGTATTGTCTCAGCTACAACATACTCGAAGTTCAGCGTAAACAAAGCTAAAACGACAGCGATATTGCTCGCGAAAGACGGAAATGTAGAATCCAGTTTTGAGAAAAACTCATGTCCCTTAGAGAATACACGCAAAAAGTGAAAAATTGACATGCCTCCTTTAATCGCACAAATACGTCCTGATGCCTTTGTCAAAATGAAAATGTATGGCAGCCATATTTGTAGAACATTGTCTCAGGTAGAACATATCAAAATTTGGAAGAAAATTGATCAATATTTTTAGAGATACAGTCAATTTAAAAAAAATATGCTGACATCATAATATGCAAATTGAAATTTTGAGTTCGGAGGTCATTATGATGACGTCATGAGTTAATTGAGGGTCAAATGAAACATGAAATCATATCTCCAATTTATTTTCTATCAAAATATGAAAACAAAATTGGGGTCACCTTGCAGCCTAAAGAGCTACAATGGATTTTGTATAGGCATGTTTTTGCCCATATATGCTATGTATTACAAGAGCTCGCGCGCACTGAAATTTATGTTAAACGGTCGATCATTCCGTTATTAATAGTCATTAAGAGACAAACATGGTATCAATTTGTTTGTAAAAATATGTGGAATATTATGAAAGAAAAAAAATGGCGATTCTATGTTGTGTAAAAGTTTTACGCGCGAAAACGCGCGCGCATGCGCGTGTGAGCAATTCTTTATAAAATGCTTAGAATGGCCTAAAACGTATGCAAAATAATTTTGAGACGATTTTGAGCATTTTAAAATTTTGCGCGCGCATTTACGCGCGGACGTACGCGCACGCGCGCGTTATTTGACCTGAAATTGACCGGACGGATATTGACCTTGATCATATTAAATATGAATGAGAAATACCTTTTGGTTATGAAGATATGATCATGAGTTGATTTTCGTAAAATTTTACAAAATGGCGCCTAGATGACGTCATCAGTAAAGGTCAATGTTGAAAACGTTATTGTGCTTTGTACATATGCCTATACATATGTGTGCCAAATTTCAAGGCATTTGATCGAGCCATTTCCAAGTTATCTTGCCAACAAAAAAGTGGTTAGAAATAAGAAAAATATATAATAATAAATAAATAAATAAATAAAGGCAATTCTAACGAAATTATAAGGTGGTCTGTACGTTATACAGCCCACCTGATAAATAAAGGCAATTCTAACGAAATTATAAGGTGGTCTGTACGTTATACAGCCCACCTGATAAATAATAATAATAATAAATAATAAATAATAAAGAAAAATCTTGACGAAATCAAAAGGTGATACGTTGACTTCGTTACGTATAACCTAACTAGACTTTAATTCGTCACTTAGACGAATTAGGTGATACGTATGATAATGGTTTACATAACGAATAATGTATTACACGATATATTATTTTATAAAATGCTTCTCCCCTTATGATCTATCTATATGTAAAGTTTAAATGGTGTCCCCTTGATCATCATGCATCTCAGGAAGATAGATTGAAACAATATATGACCGTTGACCCTACCAGTTACAACTTTGACTCTAATTTACATCATGGTGAACACATTTTTACAATTTTATTTTATTCAAAGAAATGAAAATGTAATTGATAAATGATTATCATCATTATGATAATGATGATCATGATGATAATGATTATGATCATGAGTGTGATCCTGATATCTAATTGAAAAAATGAGGAATGATTTAGATAGCATTTAGTCTCAGCTACAACATACTCAAAAATCAACTAAATCCAAGCAGAAATAACGGCGATATTGCTCGCAAAAGACAGGAATGTAGAATCCAGAATTGAAAAAAAAGTCATCTCCCATATGGATTACACGCAATAGGGTAATGGATTAAGTGGGGAAAAAAGTGTAATAATAAGGTAAATACGGTTGTTAATTACATTATTTGCGAATCTACGTGTTTTAATAATCAAAGGAGATGGTACAGTGAAAGGTCAAAAAGAAAAAGAAATGAAGTAAAAAATTGTTGGAGACACCCGGACTCGAACCAGGGATCTCGAGGATTGGAAGTCATGTGCGTTACCGATATACCAAAACATTTCCCACGGCGATTACACGTAAACGGGAAATGGAATTCTCAAATCCTACTTTGAAAGTGAAATATGAGCATGATCCCGGCATCTGATTGAAAAATAAAAGACACATTAGTGATAGCTCAGCGAAAACGAATTTAAACAACAGAGATATTGCTCACGAAAGACAGGAATGTAGAATCCAATTTTGAGAAAAAGTCATGTCCCATAGAGAATACACGCAAAATGTGAACAATTTACATGCCTCCTTTAATCGAAAAAATACGCCATGATGCCTTTGTCCAAATGAACAATTGTGAAAACTGCGTTTTTTGTAGAAAATTGTCTCAGCTAGAACATATCAAAATTTGGAAGAAAAACGATTAATATCTACAGAGATACAATCAATTTTCCAAAAATATGCTGACGTCATTATATGCAAATTTAAATGTTGAGTTTGGAGGCCATTATGATGACGTCATGAGTTAATTAAGGGTCAAATAAGACATGAAATCATATCTCCAACTCATAGTCTATATAAATATGAAAGAATATAGGGAGTTTCTATCTATTCTGAAGAGTTACAATGAATTTTGTATAGGCATGTTTTTGCCCATGTATTGTGGGTAAAGATAACGCATGCCCCCGCGCGCTGTCAACTTTGACGGACGCTCATTGCGTTATTAAAAGGTGAACAAGTTATCAAAATGCTTTGAAAAAAGTGCCAAATATGCAAACAGAGAAAATTCGGCGATTCTATGTTGCAAAATGCTAGTACACGCAAAAAACGCGCGCGCATGCGCGTATGCATGATTTTTTGTCAAGTGCTCTAAATGGCCTGAAAAGTATCCACAAAATATTTGGGATGATTTGGAGCATTTAAAATTTTTGCGCGCACGTAAACGCGCGGATGAACGCGTACGCGCGCATTTGCCCACGTTTATTGACCCAAAATTGACCGGACGGATACTGATCTTAATCATGATAATTATGAATGAGAAATAACTTTCCGTTATGAAGATATGATCATAAGTTGATTTTCACAAAATGGCGCCTGGATGACGTCCCGATAACGTTGAGTCTATGAAAAGTCACGCAGTTCTAAGTTAGACTAAGATCTATCATCATGGCAAGTTTCATGATAATGGCCTTAGCCATTCTTGAGATATCCTGCGAACAAAATTGAGGAAGAATAATAATAATTTCTTCTATACAGACACAAAATAAATACTAGACTTTAATTCGTCACTTAGACGAATTAGGTGATACGTATGATAATGGTTCACATAACGAATAATGCATTATACGATATATTATTTTGCTTCTCCCATTCATATGCTTCTCCCATTATGATCTATTCATATGTCAAGATTAAATTGTGTCTCCTTGATCATCATGGATCTAGGGAAGATAGATTGAAACAATATATGACCTTTGACCCTGTGCAGTAACCAGTTACACATTTGACTCTAATTTACATCATGAAGAACACCTTTTGACGATTTTATCTTATTCAAAGAAATGAAAATGTAATTGATAAATGATTAGCATCATTATGATAATGATGATCGTGATGATCATGATCATGATCATGAGCGCGATCATGACATCTTATTAAAAAATTAGGGTTGATTTAGATAGCATATAATCTCAGCTACAACATACTCAAAAATCAACAAAATCCAAGCCGAAATAACGGCGATATTGCTCGCAAAAGACAGGAATGTAGACTCCATATTTGAGAAAAAGTCATTTCCCATAGGGATTACACGCAAAAAGTAATGGATTAAGTGAAAATAGGGTAATAATAAAGTAAAAAGGGTTATTTATGACATTATTTGCGATTCTACGTGTTTAAATAATCAAAGGAGATGGTACAGTGAAGGTCAAAAGGAAAAAAAAAGTGAAAAAAAAGTGTTGGAGACACCCGGACTCGAACCAGGGATCTCGAGGTTGGAAGTCAAGTGCGTTACCGATATACCAAAACATCTCCCATAGCGATTACACGTAAACAGGAAATGGAATTCAGAAATCCTACTTTGCAAGTGAAATATGAGCATGATCCCGGCATCTGATCGAGAAATAAAGGGCACACTTGTGATAGCTCATTGTCTCAGCTACAACATATCCGAAGCTCAGCGAAAACGAAGCTAAAACAACGGAAATTTTGCTCGCGAAAGACAGGAGTGTAGAATCCAGTTTTGAGAAAAAGTCATGTCCCATAGAGAATACACGCAAAATGCGAAAAATTGACATGCCTCCTTTAATCGCAAAAATACACCATGATACTTTTGTCAAAAATAAAAATTGTGAACATTACATTTGTAGAAAATTGTATCAGCTAGAACATATCAAAATTAAAAAGAAAATTGATCCATATTTACAGAGATACAATCAATTTTCCAAAAATATGCTGACGTCATAATATGCAAATTAAAATTTTGAGTTTGGAGGCCATTATGATGACGTCATGAGTTAATTGAGGATCAAATGAGACATGAAATCATATCTCCGACTCATAATCTATCCAAATATGACAAAATATTAGGAGTTTCTATCTATTCTAAAGAGTTACAATGAATTTTATATAGGCATGTTTTTGCCCATGTATTGTGGATAAAGATAACGCAAATCCGCGCGTGCTGTCAACTTTGACGGACGCTCATTGCGTTAAAAAAAGGTGAACAAATTATCAAAATGCTTGGAAAAATGTACCGAATATGATGACAGAAAAAAATCGGCGATTCTATATTGCAAAATGCCAGTACGCGCGAAAACGCGCGCGCATGCGCGTGTGCGTAATTTTTTTATCAAATGCTCCATATGGCCTGAAACGTATGCAAAAAAAATTTGGGATGATTTAGAGCATTTTTAATTTTTGCGCGCGCGTAAACGCGCGGACGAGCGCGCACGCGCGCATTTACGCACGTTTATTGACCTCAACTTGACCGGACGGATATTGATCTTAATCATGATAAATATGAATGAAAAATTATTATTCGTTATAAAGATATGATCATTAGTTGATTTTCACAAAATGGCGCCTGGATGACGTCACGATGACTTTGAGTCTTTGAAAAGTCACGCAGTTCTAAGTTAGACTAAGATCTATCATCATTGAAAGATTCATAACAATGGCTTCGTTCAGTCTTGAGATATCCTGCGAACAAATTCGAGGAAGAATAATAATAAATAAACTAGACTTTAATTCGTCACTTAGACGAATTAGGTGATACGTATGATATTGGTTTACATAACAAAGAATGCATTACACGATATCATATTATTTTATAAAATGCTCGTTCCATAATGATCTATCCATATGTCAAGTTTAAATTGTGTCGATCCCTTGATCATTATGGATCTAGGGAAGATAGATTGAGACAATATATGACCATTGACTCTGTGCAGTAACCAGTTACACCTTTGACTCTAATTTACATCATGAAGAACGCATTTTGACGATTTTTATCTTATTCAAAGAAATAAAAATGTAATTGATAAATAAGAGCTTATGCATGAATAATTAAAAATGAATAGTGTATGACGTCACGATGTCCCGGCGTAAATGAAAAGTCAAAATAAATGTGAGAATACATTAGCGATCATTTTGAGTTGTCGACGTGAGATTCACTAGTTGCTTGAAAATAAAATCTTTAAATATCGGATGGATATATACTGTCACTGTATAAGGAATGTGGATTAGAGGGATATTGATCCGTCAGTCTTTCTTGAAGGCTTGTCAATTAAAGGAATATAAAGATTTGAATGTATTTTGCTCAAGAAATTACATACAGCATTGCCAGTAAATTTCACGGGATCAATGTTAAAATCTCCCATTATATAAACCTGTTTATGTTCAGTATGTGTTTTTTGTAAAACATTTTCAAAGACAGGGATGGAATCATTGATATTTGATTGGGGTTTCCTATATATGACACCTACAATAATATTCTTATGTCTCGGCAAATTGCTTTCAATAAACAGTGATTCATAGTTGTATGATGGGTATAATATAAATATATTATTGCGTATTTCATATTCAAAATTGTCAGCGACCAATAGACCAACACCTCCACTCTTTTGTACTTGGCGATTAAATTGTATAAATGAATGACCAGATACATTGAATAATAGTGGCGTACTATCATTAACCCAAGTTTCTATACATAAGTACAGATGAAATTGGATAAAGCATTACAATGTATGTTTAAACTATACGCGAATTAAAATGTAAAATACTAAAATGATAGTTAATGTTACTGAATTCAGTCGTAAAATCCTCATCAATATAATATTTACAGTTCAGAAACCTACTGAAATGAAACTCATATTCTTTTTCGGATAAATAGTTTAAATCATTGATATCAGTATAAGTATCTGTAGTATTACTACCAAATATTGAATGAAGTTCATCATTATTCAAGTCTTGAATAGGAAATGAACAATGAGAACAGAGTGGGTTATTAATGTAGCCGAATGCTCATGTTCTCTATAACGCTCATTTTATGTATTTTATTACCAGAGAAAAAAAGATGTCAGTCAGTCACTCAATAGTGTCTGAGAGTAAAGTCTAGAAAGTAAAAGGGTTTCCTTACATAATTTCAATACGAGGACACTGCTAACGTTTAAGTTTCACAAATAGGACATACGTGACATATTCATCATTTCAACATTCAACTGAAAATTGTGATATGATCTCATCATCTGATCAAAAAACTAAAAGCACCGTTTTTATAGCCCATGGTCTCAGCTATAACATACCCCAATTTGGGAGAAAACAGAGCACACATAAGATAGATAGTGCTCATAGATGAATGCCATGCAGATTCACGATGTGAACGAAATTCACCTTCCTTAGACATAACACGCAAATGACGAAAATTCTGACATGTGGCCTTTAATTGAATTTTGTACTATGATGACCTCATTAAAATGAAACTTAGTGAAAAGTGATCTTGTAGAAAATTGCCTTATCTACAACATATCGACATTTCAAAGAGAATCGATGAATATTGAGAGAAATACACTACATTTTCCATAAATACAATGACGTCATAATATGCAATTTTGTATTTTTGACTTCCAAGGCCATTATGATGACGTTAAGATGTACTTAATGGCCAAATGAGATATGAAACCATACCTCCGACTCATACTCTATCTAAATATGAAAAAAAATTGGCAATCCCTATTCATCCCAATGGACTTTTTATAGGCATGTTTTTGCCCATATATGCAATGTATTACAAAAATCGCGCGTACGGACGGTTATCTTGAACGGACGCTCATTCCGTTTTTAATAGTGATAAAGAGCTAAACATGGTATCAAATTTTCCGAAAAAATATGAGGAATATTCTGTCAAAAGTTTTTGCTGGGGGATTATTTTTCGTTCGGCCGTGACGAACGAAAACGTGCAAAAATGCGTGTTTTGCGTGATTTTTTATGAAATGCTTATAATGGCCTGAAACGTATGCAAAAAAAATTTAAGACGATTTTGAGCAATTTAAAATTTTACGCGCGCATTAACGCGCGCGCCTACGCGTACGCGCATTTTTGCGCGCATTTATTGACCTCAAATTGACCCGACGGATATTGATCTTATTCATGATAAATATGAATGAAAAATAACTTTCCGTTATGAAGATATGATCATTAGTTGATTTTCACAAAATGGCGCCTGGATGACGTCACGATGACTTTGAGTCCTTGAAAAATCACGCAGTTCTAAGTTAGACTAAGATCTATCATCATTGAAAGTTTCATGACAATGGTTTTATTCAGTCTTGAGATATCCTGCGAACAAAATCGAGGAAGAATAATAGGAAGAAGAAGAATAATAAAAATCTTGACGAAATCAATAGGTGATACGTAGACTTCGTTACGTATCACCTAATGATACGCACGACCTAATGATTCCGTCAAAATTTGCAATTTCAACTTTCGATTGAAAATTCCGACATGATCCCAACATCCGATGAAAAAACAAAGTACACCGTTTTTATAGCCCATGGTCTCAGCTATAACATACCCCAATTTGGGAGAAAACAGAGCACACATAAGATAGATAGTGCTCATAGATGAATGCCATGCAGATTCACGATGTGAACGAAATTCACCTTCCTTAGACATAACACGCAAATGACGAAAATTCTGACATGTGGCCTTTAATTGAATTTTGTACTATGATGACCTCATTAAAATGAAACTTAGTGAAAAGTGATCTTGTAGAAAATTGCCTTATCTACAACATATCGACATTTCAAAGAGAATCGATGAATATTGAGAGAAATACACTACATTTTCCATAAATACAATGACGTCATAATATGCAATTTTGTATTTTTGACTTCCAAGGCCATTATGATGACGTTAAGATGTACTTAATGGCCAAATGAGATATGAAACCATACCTCCGACTCATACTCTATCTAAATATGAAAAAAAAATTGGCAATCCCTATTCATCCCAATGGACTTTTTATAGGCATGTTTTTGCCCATATATGCAATGTATTACAAAAATCGCGCGTACGGACGGTTATCTTGAACGGACGCTCATTCCGTTTTTAATAGTGATAAAGAGCTAAACATGGTATCAAATTTTCCGAAAAAATATGAGGAATATTCTGTCAAAAGTTTTTGCTGGGGGATTATTTTTCGTTCGGCCGTGACGAACGAAAACGTGCAAAAATGCGTGTTTTGCGTGATTTTTTATGAAATGCTTATAATGGCCTGAAACGTATGCAAAAAAAATTTAAGACGATTTTGAGCAATTTAAAATTTTACGCGCGCATTAACGCGCGCGCCTACGCGTACGCGCATTTTTGCGCGCATTTATTGACCTCAAATTGACCCGACGGATATTGATCTTATTCATGATAAATATGAATGAAAAATAACTTTCCGTTATGAAGATATGATCATTAGTTGATTTTCACAAAATGGCGCCTGGATGACGTCACGATGACTTTGAGTCCTTGAAAAATCACGCAGTTCTAAGTTAGACTAAGATCTATCATCATTGAAAGTTTCATGACAATGGTTTTATTCAGTCTTGAGATATCCTGCGAACAAAATCGAGGAAGAATAATAGGAAGAAGAAGAATAATAAAAATCTTGACGAAATCAATAGGTGATACGTAGACTTCGTTACGTATCACCTAACTAGACTTTAATTCGTCACTTTGACAAATTAGGTGATACGTGCTATTTTGTTATCATGAAATTGTGCCGATGATGATCTAATGATAATGAACATAAATACGATGAAGACCATCATTAAGAGTGGTATAGCGCCCCCTTCAGGTATTCGATAGAGATTTGTAGAATCAGGATTTCAGAAAAAGTCGCCTAACACGCTAACTAAGAAAATTATGACATGTCGCCTTTAATTGAAATTTTCACTATGATGATGTCATCGAAATGATAAATGATGTACGTCAATATTGTAGATAATTTATTAGCTACACCGTATTAGAATTTGGGAGAACATAGAGTACAAATAAGCTAGATAGTGCTCAAAGATCAATGTCATGAAGATTCATGATGTGAACGAAATTCACCTTCCTTAGGCTTAACACGCAAATTAAGAAAATTCTGAAATGTGGCCTTTAATTGAATTTTGTACTATAATGAGGTCAATAAAATAAAAAGCAGTGTGTATTGATCTTGTAGGCAATTTCCTAAGTTACAAGATACCACAATTTGGAAGAAAATCAGTCAATATTATGACCGACGCAGTTGTGCGTCGGTCAATGGAGGTGCGCACCATATTTGTCTTTATTTAGTTGATTGCCACTGTTTTTCTTACCTTATCTATGTTACTTTTGTATTTTTGCTTTTTCTTCTAATTTAATTCTACGGGTTATAGTCTTCTCTTAATCAGAACACTGTGCGCTTAGAAACATCAGTATTAAGCGCCTAATAAATGTTATGTATTATTATTATTATTAGAAATACACTAAATTTTCAAAAAATATAATGACGTCATAATATGCAATTTTGTATTTTGACTTCCAAGGCCATTATGATGACGTCAAGATGTATTTAATGGCCAAATAAGCTATGAAATCATATCTCCGACTCATACTCTATCAAAATATGAAAAAAACTTGGCATTCCTTGTTCATCCCAATGGACGTTTTATAGGCATGTTTTTGCCCATATATACTATGTAATACATGAGCTCGCACACAAGGATATTTATCTTGAACGGACGCTCATTCCGTTATTAATAGTCATAAAGGGATGAACATGGTATCAAACATGATGACAGAGAAAATTTGGCGATTATATGTTGCAAAATGCCAGAACGCGCAAAAAACGCGCGCATGCGCGTTTGAGTGATTTTTTGTCAAATGCTCCATATGGCTTGAAACGTGTGCAAAATAAATTGGAAATGATTTGGAGCATTTTAAATTTTTGCGCGCACGTAAACGCGCGCACAAACGCGTACGCGCGCATTTGCGCACGTTTTTTTATCTGAAATTGACCGGAAGGATATTGATCTTATTCATGATAAATATGAATGAGAAATTACTTTCCGTTATGAAGATATGATCATAAGTTGATTTTTACAAAATGGCGCCTGGATGACGTCACGATAATTTTGAGTCTTTGAAAAGTCATGCAGTTCTAAGTTAGACTAAGATCTATCATCATTGAAAGTTTCATGACAATGGCTTTTGCCATTCTTGAGATATCCTGCGAACAAAATTGAGGAAGAATAATAATAATTTTTTCTATACAGACACAAAATAAATACTAGACTTTAATTCGTCACTTAGACGAATTAGGTGATACGTATGATAATGGTTTACATAACGAATAATGCATTACACGATATATTATTTTGCTTCTCCCATTCATATGCTTCTCCCATTATGATCTATTCATATGTCAAGATTAAATTGTGTCTCCTTGATCATCATGGATCTAGGGAAGATAGATTGAAACAATATATGACCTTTGACCCTGTGCAGTAACCAGTTACACATTTGACTCTAATTTACATCATGAAGAACACCTTTTGACGATTTTATCTTATTCAAAGAAATGAAAATGTAATTGATAAATGATTAGCATCATTATGATAATGATGATCGTGATGATCATGATCATGATCATGAGCGCGATCATGACATCTTATTGAAAAAATAGGGTTGATTTAGATAGCATATAATCTCAGCTACAACATACTCAAAAATCAACAAAATCCAAGCTGAAATAACGGCGATATTGCTCGCAAAAGACAGGAATGTAGACTCCAGATTTGAGAAAAAGTCATTTCCCATAGGGATTACACGCAAAAAGTAATGGATTAAGTGAAAATAGGGTAATAATAAAGTAAAAAGGGTTATTTATGACATTATTTGCGAATCTACGTGTTTAAATAATCAAAGGAGATGGTACAGTGAAGGTCAAAAGGAAAAAAAAGTGAAAAAAAAGTGTTGGAGACACCCGGACTCGAACCAGGGATCTCGAGGTTGGAAGTCAAGTGCGTTACCGATATACCAAAACATCTCCCATAGCGATTACACGTAAACAGGAAATGGAATTCAGAAATCCTACTTTGCAAGTGAAATATGAGCATGATCCCGGCATCTAATCGAAAAATAAAGGGCACACTTGTGATAGCTCATTGTCTCAGCTACAACATATCCGAAGCTCAGCGAAAACGAAGCTAAAACAACGGAGATTTTGCTCGCGAAAGACAGGAGTGTAGAATCCAGTTTTGAGAAAAAGTCATGTCCCATAGAGAATACACGCAAAATGTGAAAAATTGACATGCCTCCTTTAATCGCAAAAAACACCATGATAATTTTGTCAAAAATAAAAATAGATGGAACTGCATTTGTAGAAAATCGTCTCAGCTAGAACATATCAAAATTTGAAAGAAAATTGAACCATATTTACAGAGATACAATCAATTTTCCAAAAATATGCTGACGTCATAATATGCAAATTAAAATTTTGAGTTTGGAGGCCATTATGATGACGTCATGAGTTAATTGAGGATCAAATGAGACATGAAATCATATCTCCGACTCATAATCTATCCAAATATGACAAAATATTAGGAGTTTCTATCTATTCTAAAGAGTTACAATGAATTTTATATAGGCATGTTTTTGCCCATGTATTGTGGATAAAGATATCGCAAATCCGCGCGTGCTGTCAACTTTGACGGACGCTCAGTGCATTAATAAAAGGTGAAAAAAACATCAAAATGCTTGGAAAAATGTGCCAAATATGATGATAAAAAAAATTTGGCGATTCTATGTTGCAAAATGCTAGTACGCGCAAAAAACGCGCGCGCATGCGCGTGAGCGCGATTTTTTATCAAATGCTCCATATGGCCTGAAACGTATGCAAAAAAAATTGGGGATGATTTAGAGCATTTTAAATTTTTGCGCGCGCGTAAACGCGCGGACGAGCGCGCACGCGCTCATTTGCGAACGTTTTTTGACCTGAAATTGACCGGACGGATATTGATCTTACTCGTGATAATTATGAATGAGAAATACTTTTCCGTTATGAAGATATGATCATTAATTGATTTTCACAAAATGGCGCCTGGATGACGTCACGATAACTTTGAGTCTTTGAAAAGTCAGGCAGTTCTAAGTTAGACTAAGATCTATCATCATTGAAAGTTTCATGACAATGGCTTTTGCAATTCTTGAGATATCCTGCGAACAAAATTTAGGAAGAATAATAATAATTTCTTCTATACAGACACAAAATAAATACTAGACTTTAATTCGTCACTTTGACGAATTAGGTGATACGTATGCTATTTTTGTATTATGAAAGTGTGCCGATGATGATTTAATAATAATATTCATAAATACGATAATAACGATATTGATGATGATGATTTTTTTATTTTAAATGACGATGAAAATGATTAAAAATGGTATAGCGCCCCCTTCAGGTATTCGATAGAGAATTGTTATATGATTAAACAATTAATTTACTAAACAAGCTCAAATTTTCGCCTGATTGCAGAGCCTACCAATCATTGAACTGATATTTCGACGCACTACATACGCAACATAATGAACAAGTCTAGACTGGAATGTAGTATCAATCACCTCCCATAGGCATAACACGCATATTAAGCAAAAATCTGACAAATGTCGCCTTTAATCGCAATTTTCACCATAATGACGTCATCAAAATGAATTAATATTGGTAATAAACTAGTGAAGAATTGTCTCAGCTACAACATATCAAAATTTACAAGGAAATTGATCAATATTTGCAGAGAAACAATCATTTTCCTTAAATATCCTGACTTCATAATATGCAAATTCGTATTTTGAGTTCCAAGGTCAATATGATAATGTCAAAATGTACTTAATGTCCAAATGAGATATGAAATCACATCTCCGACTCATACTCGTTCTAAATATGAAAAAAAATTGCCGGTAAACAAACGTACCAAAGGGCTATAATGGACTTGTTATAGGCATGTTTTTGCCCATATATGCTATGTATTACAAAACTCGCGTGTATGGACAGTTATTTTGAACGGAAGCTCATTCCGTTATTACTAGTGATAAAGAGATATACATGGTATCAAATTGTTTGGAAAATTATGAGGAATATCCTGTCAAAATTTATTGTGGAGGAATTATTTTGCGTTCGGCCGTGACGAACGAAAGCTCGCAAAAATGCGCGTTTGCGCGATTTTTTATGAAATGCTTGTAATTGCATGAAACGTATGCAAAACAAATTTAAGACGATTTGGAGCAATTTTAAATTTTATGCGCGCGTTAACGCGCGCAGGTACGCGTACGCGCATGTTTGATACAATGTTTTAAGTGTATATAATTTTAAACAGATAATAAACGAATTTAAGCAGATATATTGAATGCATACTTTTTTGGTTTTTAATGAAGATGACCATGATTAAAAGTGGTATAGCGCCCCCTTCAGATATTCGATAGAGAATTGTTATATGATTAAACTATTAATTTACTAAACAAGCTCAAATTTTCGCCTGATTGCAGAGCCTACCAATCATTGAACTGATATTTCGACGCACTACATACGCAACATAATGAACAAGTCTAGACCGGAATGTAGTATCAATCACCTCCCATAGGCATAACACGCATATTAAGCGAAAATCTGACATATGTCGCCTTTAATCGAAATTTTCACCATAATGACGTCATCAAAATGAACAAATATTGATAATAATCTTGTGAAAAATTGTCTCAGCTACAACATATCAAAATTTAGAAGAAAATGGATCAATATTTGCAGAGATACATTCATTTTCCGTAAATAAGCTGACGTCATAATATGCAAATTCGTATTTTGAGTTCCAAGGTCAATATGATTATGTCAAAATATACTTAATGGCCAAATGAGACATGAAATCATATCTCCGACTTATACTCTATCTAAATATAAAAACAAAATGAGGGTTCCTTTCCAACAAAAGAGCTATAATGGATTTTGTATAGACATGTTTTTGCCAATGTGTGCTATGTATTACAAAACTCGCGCATACGCCTTGAACAGACGCTCATTCCGTTATTAATAGTGATAAAGAGGTAAACATTGTATCATATCGTTCGGACAAATATGAGGAATATCTTGTCCAAAACAAATTGACAGATAATTATTTTGCGTTCGGCTGTGACGGACGAAAACGCGCGTTTGCGCGATTTTTTATAAAATGCTTATAATGGCATGAAACGTATGCAAAATTAATTTGAGATTATTCGGAGCAATTAAAATATTTGCGCGCGCGTTGACGCGCGGATGTACGCGCATGCACGTTTTTTTTAAACTGACATTTATTGGACGGATATTGACCTTGATCATAATAAATATGAATGAGGAAAGACTTTCTGTTATGAAGATATGATCATGAGTTGATTTTCACAAAATGGCGCCTAGATGACGTCACGGTGATCTCGAGTCTCTGAAAAGTCACGCAGTTCTAAGTTAGATTAATATCTATCATCAGTACAAGTTTCATGATAATAGCTTTATTCATTCTTGAGATATCTTGCGAACAAATTCGAGGAAGAATAATAAGAAAAACTAGATTTGTAATACTTGTTTGGAACAAGTATAGGTGGGCTGATCGAACAAAAAATTGAGACAAAATAAAGGGTACATTTGAAATAGCTTTTTGTCTCAGCTACAACATATTCGGAGTTCAGCGTAAATGAAGCTAAAACGACGTAGATATTGCTCGCGAAAGACGGGAATGTAGAATCAAGTTTTGAGAAAAAGTCATGTCCCATAGAGAATACACGCAAAATGTGAAAAAATTAGCTTGCCTCCTTTAATCGCAAAAATACGCCATGATGCCTTTGTCAAAATGAAAAATTGTGACAACTGGATTTGTAGAGAATTGTTTCAGCTAGAACATATCAAAATTTTAAAGAAAATTAATCAATTTTTAGAAAGATACAATCAATTTTCCAAAAAAATGCTGACGTCATAATAGGCAAATTGAAATTTTGAGTTCGGAGGCCATTATGATGACGTCATGAGTTAATTGAGGGTCAAATGAGACATGAAATCATATCTCTGATTCATACTCGCTCAAAATATGAAAAAAAAATTGGGTCACCTTGCATCCTAAAGAGCTATAATGGATTTTGCATAGGCATGTTTTTGCCCATATATGCTATGTATTACAAGAGCTCGCGCGCATTGAAATTTATGTTAAACGGTCGATTATTCAATTATTTATTGTCATAAAGAGACAAACATGGTATCAATTTGTTTGTAAGAATATGTGGAATATTATGAAAGAAAAAAAATGGCGATTCTATGGTGTCTAATAGTTTTACGCGCGAAAACGCGCGCGCATGCGCGTGTGCGCGATTTTTAAAAAAATGCTTAGAATGGCCTAAAACGTATGCAAAATGATTTTGAGACGATTTTGAGCATTTCAAAATTTTGCGCGCGCATTGACGCGCGGACGTACGCGCACGCGCGCGTTATTTGACCTGAAATTGACCCTACGGATATTGACCCTGATCATGATAAATATGAATCAGAAATACCTTTTGGTTATGAAGATATGATCAGGAGTTGATTTTCGTAAAATTTTACAAAATGGCGCCTAGATGACGTCATCAGTGAAGGTCAATGTTGAAAACGTTATTGTGCTTTGTACATATGCCTATACATATGTGTGCCAAATTTCAAATTATTTGATTGAGCCATTTCCAAGTTATCTTGCCAACAAAAAAGTGGTTAGAAATAAGAAAAATATATAATAAATAATAAATAAATAAAGGCAATTCTAACGAAATTATAAGGTGGTCTGTACGTTATACAGCCCACCTGATAAATAAATAATAATAATAAAGAAAAATCTTGACGAAATCAAAAGGTGATACGTATATTTCATACGTATCACCTAATAAAGAATAATAATAAAGAAAAATCTTGACGAAATCAAAAGGTGATACGTAGACTTCGTTACGTATCACCTAATTATAATTGGGAATTTAGTAAGGCATCTGCTCTACTTATAATAGAATAAAAACTAGATGGAATTCGACTGCGCGCAGTCGAAAATGATGCCTCCGTTATAGAGCAATTTTACAAACCAAAACAGAAAAAAAAAATTGAATTCACGTTCAATGGTAATCCATTGACAGGTTCTCAGAATATTGTGATTACAAGCAATTTCTCATATACATATATGACCCTTTGATCTTTGACCTCATGACCATAAAATCTACTCAGTTCATTGGCTCTGCAAGATGTTCTGAGTTAAATAGTAATCCATCTGTCAGTTCTAATGAGAATGCGTTCACAAGCTATTTTTGCATACATAATGGGCCCATGACCTTTGACCTTTGACCTTATGAACCAAGAATCTACTCAGTTCATTGGCTCTGCAAGTAACAAACATGACCTAATTTTGGCATGAATCCATCAATCGGTTCTTGAGATAACGCGATCACAAGCTGTTTTTGCATTCATAATGTGCGCTGTGGCCTTTGACCTTTGACCTACGTGCTCCAAAATCTAATCAGATTGTCTTCCTATGGTGATACACACTATCATTAAGTTTGAAGTTTTTACATCTCCAGTGGTTCTTGAGATATCATAACAATCTCAATGTATGGAATTTCATAAGTTGACCTCTGTGACCCTTGACCTTTGACCTACGTGCTCCAAAATCTAATCAGATTGTTTTCCTATAGTGATACACACTATCACTAAGTTTGAAGTTTAAATCTCCAGTGGTTCTTGAGATATCATGATAACAATCTCAATGTATGGAATTTCATAAGTTGACCTCTGTGACCCTTGACCTTTGACATACGTGCTCCAAAATCTAATCAGATCGTCTTCCTATAGTGATACATACTATCCTTAAGTTTGAAGTTTAAATCTCAAATGGTTCTTGAGATATCGCGCTAACAAACTCAATACAAGGAATTTCATAAGTTGACCTCTGTGACCTGTGACCTTTGACCTACGTACTCCAAAATCTAATCAGATCATCTTCCTATGGTGATAAATACTATTCCCGAGTCTTAAGTTTAAATCTTAAATGGTTCTTGAGATATTGTGATAACGGTCAAACGGGACGGACGTACGGACGGACGGACGGACGTACGGACGGACGGACGGACGGACGTACGGACGGACAACCCGAAAACATGATGCCTCCGGCACCACCTTCGGTGGCGGAGGCATAATAAATAAGGAACTATACAAATTTTATATGCTACCATGATAAAAGGCGCGCCCGATATGGACAATAAAAGGCAATAGATTAAATATCATTCCATTTTTTAGATAGAATTTCATAGGAAATTATAGCATAGATAACACGACAATGACTGAAGGGATTTGTCGAGTAAACCTTTATTATTCATGTTGTCTTTCCCATAGCGTCGTTGAAAAGAATCCTGAGTTATTCTGATTCAGTGTTAACCAACTTAACCACAGGGGCGGCAATCCCGGGGTGGACGGGGGGGGGGGGGGGGGGGGACACGTTCCGCCCCTCAAAATCTTCTCGCACGGTCGCTACGCTTCCTCGCATAATATCCTTCATAAGGCCTAAAATAAAAACTTGTTTAATGACCTTTGCGACCGACCCCAAAATCTAAACCGTTTGTTTTATTAATGAATACAAAAATATGTATTTTGTTTGATTAGACTAAACGCATAAAATCTAATTATTCCCAAATTCTCACTCGTCTTCTGCCCTAGTTTCAAAATCCTACTAGCGTAAACATGCAAGTACACCCCGGCCTCGTGTACGTGTTTATACCATGCACTGCATCAGCTAGAAACCAGGGAAATTCGGGCGACGGTTGCTGTTTAGAGTTTTCTACGGAAAGGCTCACATACAGTGTGATACACTTAGAAAATTGCTAATTATTTTAAAAATCATCTACGAACAGTAAATGATTATACATCTTTAATTATGAAAGGGTGTTTTATCCCAAATTAGTTGGCATAATTTTTGTGTGGTACGTGTTCACGCTTGGATAAACAGGAGGCATCGTTTGCGAGAGTGCAAAAATCGATTTGCGCCAAAGTTGCTTGTGTGATGTTGAACAAAGCAATTGGGATTTGGGTCATAATTCGGTCTTTGCAGATCCAAATAACATCCCTAAGAAAATCAATCATGCCACACATATCAAATATCGAATATTTAATATCAACGAACATTAAGTGCGCGCGTGTGTGTGACTTTGCTTCTGCAAAAAGCATATGCAATGCATTTCATTTGATACATTCAATTCATTCTCTCACTCCGCTAATCCCAACATTATACATCCTAGGCATCACTTTGGCGCAAGTCGATTTTTGCACTCTCGCAAAGAATGCCTCATGTTCTTTAAAGCGTGAACACATACCACACAAAAATGATACCAAACGATTTGGGATAAAACACTCTTTCATAAGATATATAATAATTTATTGTTCATAGATTATTTTTTAAATAATTAGCAATTTTCTAGGTGTAAACTTTTTTGACTCACACGGTATATTCATGAAATATTTTGAAGGCACTAAAAAACATTGAAAATTTACGTAAAGACGAGATGAAGGACATAGATCTATACATCGAGACAAATTTTTAATTTTTCATCAATTTGGAATCCGTTGATCTATTGCCTGACAGTCTCAAATCGAGCTTTCAAAGAGTGGATACTAACAGCAAAGTGTAAGTTAGTTTGTAACTTTGTAAATTGTACAACTCGGATTAAAACATGGAGATACAGTGAGTGCAAACATTCCTGTATTTGAATTGTTTAAATTTCTTGTCAGATTTGACTCAGTTCATACTCAAAAACGGATACACACATACAATTGGAACAAACATACACTTGGAACAATCCCCATAACTGAAACAGGAATGAAGAGCATATTCTCTAAAGTGGGCCAGTTTTATAGATACGAACATTTGTAATAGGCTATGATTTGAACATGTTGCATGCAAAGAAAGTGTCTGGCTGTCTTTTCCTGTGGCAGTTTCGGTCCCTTCTTTGGTTAGTAAACAGACCACTTTGTGCCCGGGACCCCCTGTACAATTCTTGTCAACAATCTTCACATTGCTAGCAAGTTAGGTGAAAACCAACTTCGTCAGCTCACCTGGGAAGCACAGAGTGTTGTCTCAACACAACATTGCAAACCGTGGATTATTATGAGGTGAAAAAGATATGAATGGAATGATGACGCTGAAACACATGTTTTAAAGCATTAAAAACTGAGAAATATCAGCCAAAAGGGGGCGGGAAAAGAAAAGAAAAATTAAAAACTGAAAAAATATCGGCCCAAAGAGGGCGACAAAAAAAAAAAAAAACTTTTCCGACCCACCGACCCATGTTTTGCACCTAAAGGGCAATACAACAAGTTTTTATTATAGGCCTAATGTACAAGCAAATAAGGCCCCCCAAAAAAATTATTTGGTTGTCCTCGACCGCCCGCTCGTCATTTTCGGGCCGCTCGTATTTTTTAACTTTTTTTTTAACTTTTTGTTTTTGTTTTAGGGGGGGGGGGAGCAATCTTAAACGCCAAAAATACCATTTTATGCATTTTGTAAGGATCAAATCCGTCCCGTTGTCAGTTTGGTCTTTTCAGTACGCAATTCTGTATTTATTAAATTTGCCATTTTTATTTTTCTATGTCAAAATGCCGTTCATTCAAATCCGGTTCTGAGCATTCTTCAACTCATTTTAAAGCCCATCTGTACTAGTTTACAGGAGGGATTAGACCACCCTGCAAGGTCACTGGACAGGTGGTTTTCTCATCAAATCAGCTCTCAGTTAACATAAGATAAAGAGGATCATGGGTGACCAATGGTCACTCCGATTAGGTATTATTTTCTATATAGAGGGCGCAAGTAGCTATAGTAGTACAGTGGGGATTTAAAAGGTGCTGTATTTCAAAGCCAAAAATACTTTTTGTGTTGGTCTTGATATTCTTCGTACATTAAACTAGTCTTTTACCATATCAAAGTGTTTATTGACTTCGTTTGTCTAAATGCTTGACATCCTAATGACTTTTTGTTTTTTATGGAACAATATTTATTTTAAAAAAATGGGGAATTTTTTTTTATCAAAAAGACCCCCCAAAATTTAGATTATTATTATTTTATTTTTAAGAAATACGACCGCCCGCCCCTACTCCAGAAAAGCAATTGAGGACAACCAAATGATTTTTTGGGGGGCCTTATTTCGAAAATCTGTATTCCCTTTGTATTACGTAAGCACAATTTACACTATATGTTTACAAGTCAAATTAAGAGTTACAGAAATAGATCAGTGCTACAAATATGATTGTTGGTGTTGTTGTAGGGTTTTAATGCTGTCCAATGTGAAAACATTATTTCCGCCTGGTTATACTGTTTTTCAAGTTATTCATCAGTGATGATTAGATGGCGCTGTTTCCTTTTTCTCTGGCTCGAATTTCTACCCGACCTGCTACCTACCCGTTTCGTAACGGATCTACCTGCACCTCTCAAAAGAAAGAGATTCATGTTGGAGCAAGAAGCGTACCAAATGAGGAAAAAGGAAAACAAATCTACGCGCATCAAGCTGATTGGTACGAGTTTGCAGTTGGAATGCAGGGAAAAAGGCAATTTTACTTCGCCATGGCGTGTTGTGATTGGATAAAACGTGGATATAAACTGATTTAAACGGATATAAACGGATAAACTGATGCCGCCTTTGCCAAAATAGTGTTGTAAACGAGCTTTTTGAGATTTATACCACAATGTTTATAAACGAAGGGAAATCACTGAATGACTCACTGTGTTTTTCCAACATTCAAGTTATTATGGTCTGACCTGCCAAGATACTGACAGTGGTGATCAACTTAGGTCGTCAAGATTGTGTTGGAAGATTAGTCTCATCTCTAGTATGAGTTTTTGTTCTTCATTTCTTTTTCTCCGCGCTCTCCTAGGGGATAGCTACATTGTATGTACGAACTGATGCCACTTGAAAAATAAAGAAGTGGACTTTTAAGAGGTTATGTCCATAATGCTGTGTGTGTGTGTGTATGTGTGTATTGGTTTTTGCAGACGTGTATCAATCAGATATGATTATTTACGTCTGGGGACCGACCTTTAAACGTCACCATCCGTGTGTAACTTCCACTGTTAGCTGGATTACAGGCGCACGCCACAACGCCTAGTCATAATACTTGAGCATTCTCTGGTATTAATAGTCATTATGAGTTCATTTATTTCAAGATGTAAACTCGTTGATTTTAACCTCATGTTATAAAAGTACATACAATGTACAGTATATGAGATGTTTTGGAAAGTTTTGGAAAACTGTTTACATTGTATAATATCATTCTCGTTGCAGACAGGTGAAATGAATCAGTTTGGTAATGATACAGTTTGGAAAGACTTCATTACATACACAACTGATAACCACTTCTTATAGTTTTTATTTAGTGGAAATACAGTATGCATTTTTGGTCACTTCAAAGATTTATTTTCATACTTCAGAAAGAAGTGGATCAAATTTCAAAACGTGGTCATAAAGAAATGAATGGTTTCCAAACTTTTTCACATGCTATTGTTTGGAATATGGTTCATTGCGCTCTTAATTGATATTCGTGTTTTTGTTTTTTTTTACAATTCCTACGTACTTAAAAATGTTGTACTATAGAGAATTGTATGACCGGGAAATTATTTAAAAAAGTATGCGTTATGATAAAGGTCTCCATACTTTAGAAGAAGACTTTTATTCATAGCGGTCGTCCTTTTTGACAAGAAAGACAAATTTATTTACTCCTGTTTTTGTCCGTACGACTTGCTTTGTTTCTGGATACTATAATCAACCCATTGAAATGTTATCTGTCTGAATAATGACAAGAATAAATAATGTTTCTGATATCATCAATCTTAAAGTGAAATTTCGGTTAAAAAACGGGTGTTTATACAGAACATGTAACATGTCGATTTAAGGCGTCATGATGTCAAGATTCCTAGATCCTATAAAGTAAGGTGATATATTTTGAAAATTGACCTGCCTATGGAAGTGTCTTATTTTCGTTTTTGATTCTCTTTAAACTGATTTAAAAGAGGAATCTACACCACAAACAGGATGACGAAGGATCTGCTTCTTTCTTTCTTTTTCATTTTGAGATGGGTCCTTACTGCTCAGTCAAATCACATTTTTGCCCCCCCCTTCCCCCCAAAAAAAAAGAAAGAAGAAAAGGAGTAAAGATGAATTGTATTTTTAACCAACAAAAACAAAACAATAATACAAAATTGAATTAAATCACATAAAATTCCATTCAAAGAAAAGGAAAGTTAACAGGAATTTAATTTCCTAAACATTCCGCATGCCACCTATATTTATCAAGGGATGTTTTTATAATAGCGATACGCACATATCGTGGAAATATTGTGAGAGGATGGGAAAGCGTGTGTGTTTATTGTTATAGGGGTGAGAGGACATGAACCCCTGAACGCTGGCGTAATGATGGGGGGGGGGGGGGGTATTTCTTATTCGATACCCTGAGCTTCCGGGGCTCAGCCCCTTGACCCCCTGCCAGGGCTGAGGCACTGGACCCCACGCCAATTTACGCTCTGCCTGATAGTTAATACTCCACTTTGAAAAACCGCGGGGCCTGCATGTAACGTGTAAGAGTGGTGGTGATGCAGATTTTTCTTCTGCCCCCCCCCCTTCCAAACGCTTTTGCTCATTATGCCACTGCCCCTAGAAGGTGAGCCCCCTGGAATATTTGCCCCCCCCCCATCCCAAACTACTTACGGCGCGCCTGTTCCTGATCACTTTTGTGGTGATGTTATACGAGTATTCCTGCATATTATCGTGTTTTTTGTGTAGTACGTGTTCAAGTATACCAGTAAAGCTATGGTCACAAATCAGAGCGGCAACCGACCGATTAGTAGCCTGCTCGGTCGCCGCTGGAATTTAGGCATTGCCCAACAATTTTTGGAGAAGTCGAGCAGGCTGTAGAGCCCCAGCGATGCATAGGCGGTGCCCTGTCGATTTCCCGTCGGTCGCCGGTCGATTTTAGGTCAAAATTTGGTGAAATCGGGGAGCTTCTCCGGGCAGCGTACCGCCAGTGACCGGCTGATGACCCAACGACTCCCGAGCGGTCACCCACCGGCCAACGGATGAATTTAAAGAAATTGCCCGGCGGCCAGCCGATGATCGGCGGGGCACCAAAATACGCTCGATGCCCGGGCGTTCGCCGCCCGGGCACCGACCTAATCGAGCGTTCGCCGTCGAGCAATTTAGGTCAAAAATCGAATCCGCTAGGTCAAAGGCTGCCGACCGATTTTTGACTCGCCGCCCGGTGACCGACTGATCCCCTAGTGGCGACCGGGCAGTGACCGGGTGGCGATTGTTCGGTAGCCTTTGATCTAGCGGCTTCGATTTTCGACCTAAATCTCTCGACGGCGAACGCTCGATTAGGTCGGTGCCCGGACGGCGGCCGCCCAGGTACCGAGCGTACTTTGGGCGGCGAGTGGAAGTGAGCAGGCGCCGCCCCAATTTTAACTCCGCGCTTAAACTTCAGCAGCGACCGAACGATCCCCTAAAAACTCGCCGCTCGGCCGCCGAGCAGGCTTCTCTTTGGTGTTGTGACCATAGCTTAAAATGTCAGAATATAGATTTTATTTTTTTTGCCAAGTGGTAATCCGTAATGCTGTATTAAAAATAATCTTGATGATCGTCTCGTGTGACTGATCGGATCGGCTGAGCTCGGTCCCATGTGCTTAATTTGGCGTAATCTTTCAGCACTAAGGGGCTAACTTAATGAGGCTCTATTAAATAAAGAGAAAAAACATAATTGCTTAATAAAAAATAAAATAAAAACAAACTACAATTTCTGATTGGCGTAGCCAAGGGAGGGAAGGGGGTGCGAGGGGGGCTTGCTTAATAAAGTGAAAAGAAAAACAAACTCACATTTTACGTTCTAGAGTAAAATCCCGGCAAAATTCCAGTTACCATGGTTTCCGGGAAAATTGTTCAGTCTTGGTGAAATACCCATAGGTTCACATGTTAAAAAATGGTTTGAGCGATTGCGGATACCGTACGTGTGCGAAGAATTGGTCGGTATTTTTAATACGTGTGCGAAGAATTGGTCGGTATTTTTAATACGTGTGCGAAGAATTGGTCGGTATTTTTAATACGGCAATCTCGAAGGCAAAAATGGCTGAAGAAACTCTCTCAAGATTTCAACTTCTTGATGATGATCCAATGCAAGACTTGCTGACAGCAAGAACACCAAAAAGGGTACGTGAAATTCTCCATCAGTTTTTTTCAAAATAGATCAAGTAGGTCTAGATCTAGGCCTAGATACTAGTAGTGCTAAAATCCTTCCGTAGAGATTGCACACATCCCTATGCATTGGCCATTGCGCACTCATGCTAAATTGGTCGATGTTTTAATTACCAGAGATTCAAACTAATATTGCTCGTGATCCTGACGGTGATACTCAATAAGTGAGGTGTCATATGAAAGCGCAGGTTTTTCTCCATGTTCCCCACAGGGCCGGCCCACCCCAGAAATTGTAAAAATATCTTGCTTAGACTAGAATCTAGATCTAGTCTACTCTCAAAGATACACTCATAAAAAAAAACCGTGCAGATAAACTAGAGAAAGGCCAAGGGGGTGTCATAAGTTGACTCTTTTTTTTCTGCATATAAAAGTATTAATGACTGCTTTAATATTCGAGAAATAGTTGTTTTTATACGCTCTCGGGAAGGTTACAATTGTGCTATTGCCCGAGGCGTGCCGAGGGCAATAGCCCAATTGTAACCTTCCCTTGAGCGTATAAAAACAACTATTTCTCTCAAAGCAGTCATTAATACTATACTATCAATCTTATAATCTTCACTCTGTTTTTTGTATCATGACTGAACGTTCACTTTTCGCATCCACTTCCTGAAACATTACATTTTTCTTAGCTGTTTGCTCTTAAACGTGTAAAAATAGGGAGAGTAAAATTGCACACGTACGTTTGACTTTCTGGAAAGAATACTCTCCCATATAACCAA
This sequence comes from Strongylocentrotus purpuratus, assembly GCF_000002235.5. Taxonomy (NCBI): domain Eukaryota; kingdom Metazoa; phylum Echinodermata; class Echinoidea; order Camarodonta; family Strongylocentrotidae; genus Strongylocentrotus; species Strongylocentrotus purpuratus. Next base: position 24,133,899 of record NW_022145607.1, read on the forward strand.
ACATCAAGTGATTTGCTAAGAGTCCTACAAATGTGATCAAATCAATACCTTTTCGGATGATACCGTCGATGACGAGTAGAAGTCATCGTTATACTGACCGAAGAGTGTCAAGGCCTTCAGATGAGGCATCTTACGGATGAACTGAGCGAGATCACGTGATGCAGAGGGACGTTCACCGAGACACATATTGTTGACGTGGAGAGTCTCAATCTGTTATGATAGTTTAATCAATTTGAATGAATAATAACTAACATTCCATTAAAACTACATTCAATATTCAACAATCTGTTTAAATCGATGTTAATATCACTGCCATAATCTACCAAATTTAAACACAATCACATTTTGTTGTTGTAATGAGGCACAAGTCTTGACACCTGAAATTAGCACTGATTTTAATAATTCCTGGGTTCTTTTTGAGATCGATATGACGGTGTTTATTTACTATTGGTAGCAGCGGGTAAATATACATTAAGGACTTAGCTCATGATCTAAAGTCTTACAGGACAAAAGAGAATAAAATAGGAAGACAGAACGGCCGCAAACCAGTCCTCAATCACACTACTCTTGAGGGAAGTCTTGTGCTTATATTCTCGGGAGAATCTCAAGTTCTGAACAACCCGGTTCTGTTATTGACGACATTGTCTAGTGGCGGATCCATGATTGTCAGAGAAAAGGGCATTTTCCCCAGTGGGCATATGATTTGGTAATCTCGCTGACCCTCCTGCATTTGCACGTCGAACTAAGTGAGAGGATGATCCACATACTGGATTTCAAGTCTTAATCTGTTATGATAGTAGCATTTTGTTAAACATATAAATGCTTACATTACACTATGTTAGCATAATTTTGAAAATTACATCATAATACAGTACTGTTGTCATCCTCATTCATTTACAAAAGCAATATGTTATTCTGACATTTTATCTCAAAATATACTTTGAAAATCTCATTTTACATAACAGAAAATGTGAAACTTTGCAGTTTCCAAAAGGTAACAGAATAATACAAACGGGGACGAAAAGATTCGATTTTTCATTTTTTAGGTTTTCAATTAAAACTATTAAGCCTCATCAGTATTCACAGTTGAAATAGCTGTCTCTCCGTCAGAAATTCCGTAGCACTCCGATCATATAATCGTCACTCTGTTTTTGATGACAGAAAGTTCACTAGAACATGAATAAAAAATTTACAAACAAATTGATGTAAACAATACAAATTGAGACAAAATAAATTTAGTTACACATTTTCGAACAAAAGAAAAGAAACAAATAACAACACAATGGACCAGTTTAATGATTAAGATTATTATAAGGCCAAAACAAAAAATTAAATGAAGAATTTGATGGCGCATTTCTTTAAAAATGAGGTAAACTATTCTGAAGAGCCGCACCATCAAATGACAACTTTGTGTTCCTATCTTTGTTTTTATTTTGGGTAAGATCAATTCTGTGTTTTGTGCACTGCGCGTTCTAATGTTATGTACAGATTGGGTTTATTGAAAAATTTGTAAAATATAGATCGGAGTTTGATTTTCAAAAAACAGAATAAATCATTATACACTTGAAATAATTCCACCTATCGTAAAAGCTGACCTACTTGGGTTTATTTAAAAAAAAATTGAATCGAGATTGATATACCCCCCCCCCCCCCCCCCAAGATTACTCTGGCCGTTTTCTTGTGTTGTTTAATGATTACATCTCGAATATTATGTGAACAGTTTGACCATGCATTACAACAATATTCAAATAAAGGCAAAAGTAATGCATTGGCAAGAAGCTTCAATCCCTTTAAAGCTAGGTATCTATCTGAACGACCAAGGAGGGGGGGGGGGGGGTAATGCCAGATTTGTTTTTCTTTGACCCACTCATGAAATAGTTTTAAATCAAAGTTCAAGGCCGATTCAATGTCCTCACTTCTTTGACTACTAAAAACAGTACAGCATCGTCTGCATACTCACTTGGCATTTGTATACCACCTGATAGGGAGGTCATTCATCATGATAGTAAACAATAACGGGTCTGTATTGGCGCCTTGTGGTTCGCCTGACACAGTCGTACCCAATCTGAATCAAATTTTCCATGTACAAGTTTTTGTATCCGAACACTTAAGTTTTCCATGAACCAGTTAATTTCTTGACCCAGTATACCATACTAACAAAGCTTTTCTAACATTATTTTACGATCTTCAAAGTCGAAAGCCTTGTGCCTTGGTCTATAAAGACTGCGCCTGTCATGTGACCATTATCAACTTGTCTATAAATAGAGTCAGAAAAAGAGATTAAGACAGTATGGGTACCATGACCTTTACGAAAGCCTGGTTGATTCGGAGAGAGAATTCTGTGAGATATTCTTGCAATTGATTATCTACTGCCATTTCCATGATCTTTACAACGACAGGTATTATGATAATGGTAATGGCCTATAATTTTCAAGTAATGGAATAATCTCAGCTTCTTTCCATTCAGGTGGTAGTTTGCCCGATTGCAATGACAAGTTGAATAATTTAGTAATTTATCAAGGCCAGGTGATTTATTGGTTTGCAATCTTTTCAACTCATTGAAGACAAAATCATATCCTATTTCATCGAAAATAAATCTGGTATGCTGTAGTTAGTGATTTAAATATTTACCAGCATCACCGTGACTCGTTCACAATAACAGATTGATCACCTTCAACAAGTTCATTGATCTTCAAACCCTGTATATCATTTACAGACTTATCATTTGCATTAAATGATTTTAGGAGTTTTCAAAGTTTCCGCGGGTTTGTCTTATTTTATTGAACACCAGTTTCATAATACTTCTGTTTCAAGGTATTTCTCAAATTGTTAAGGTGATAACGAACCCCTCTTATCTGTAATATATCCAATCCAATGACCGTTTAGTTTTGTCAGCTTTTCATTTTAACCTATCCCGTAATCGAGTAAGAGATACATATTCATTTGTAGCCCACTTTGTCTGATAGCCCCGCACTCTATGTGTTACAAGTAGAGCGTGTTTATCACAAACTTCACTTCAAACTTCAAATTTCCATTTCCACATAGACCGTGCATCTGAAAAGTCGATATTTCCGATTAAACAATTTGACCAATCAATGTCATGTAAGTCTCTCAAAAACACATTCTGATCAAAAATTCGTGAATTATCTATATGTTACCATCATGGGTTGTACAATGGGTACATACAATTTACGAACAATGTATACAATATTGTGATCACTCAGTCCGAGGGAGAGAACATCATTTCGCTTGACATTCTTTGGAAACTTTGTTAAAACTATATAAATCAACGTACCCGTAGTATTAGTGATGCTAGTAGAAGGCTTTATCATTTGCTTCATACCACATTTGCCGACAGATACCATTTAAGAACTTTGATTCACTTGTAGACTTTGTATTGAAATTCAAATCTCCAAGTACAATAACTTCACGATTCAATTAAAAAACTTTCGTTATTGATTCTTCAATTTTATTTTGATATTGAACATTTGAGCTGGGTGGTCGGTAAAATGTTCCAACCATAATGGATTTAGTGATGTGTAATTTAACCTCAATCCAAAAGAAAGCCAATTCATTTTCTTCCAAATCATTTCTACGGTTAGACATTATGTTATCTGAAACAAATACACCTAGTACTCCTCTTCCTCTTCTATTTCTGTCTTTTCGTTCATATTTATAACCATGAATACAAACTTCAGTTTTGAGTACAGTTTCAAATAAAAGGGTCTTAGATATTGTAAATATATCAACAGTTCCACGTTTGAGAAGATCTCTATTAAAGAGAGTCAATTTAGCTAACAAACTACAAATATTGAGGTGTGCTATATATTTAGCCCCCTTTGTGTTTTTTTAGAAACAAAGTGAAGCTCATGTTAACTTCTCGAACTAATTTCATCGATTAATTCAAATGGTTCTTGTTTAGTTTTGTTACCCTGGCGTGTCTTTTATACCTTTGCTATTCTCAAGTTCATTATTGTCTTCCAAGTTTCAATAGACAGGCGTTGGTATCGCAAAACATGTTGAGGCGGGTTCAGTTCATGAAGAGCAGTGGGGGTGTAATGAATTCGATCGGTAGAAGGGTGCAAAGATTGCTCAACTTTATCCCGTACGCGGTCGTCATGTTGATAGGTGATGGACGAACTACGATGTCCTGGATTAGGGTGTATGTCTCGTGCTCCTAGAAGTAGCTGAAATGTTGCTTCCAAGTTTGGATAATACGAAATTCTCCTTGATCCATATTTACAATTACACCAATCTGACAACTTCCAACTATAAGTAAACTGGCGTGTTGGTATTTGTAGCTCGAATGCCTGAGTTGATCCCAATGAAAGAAGTAAAACCAGTAAAAGAAGTAAAAATTGTACACTTGCGTTTGACTATATCGGAAAGAGTACACACACCAGGCCTTGCGTAGAGTTGCGTACCGACTACGCCGAGCAAACGCAACACTACGCCGGCCTACATAACTGTACTGTGAGGGACGCGAATGGATACGTGAGGTGGATGCTCGCGTACCTTCGGCGTAGACACTATAGGCAGAAAGTACGCACTGTGTACGCAACACTACGCTACTGTACGCCATGCCTACGCAATAGTACGCTACCCTACGCTAGTTCGACCACAACGCACAAGACGATGCTGATGGTGAATGACTGTTTTAACGGGTTTATATGAACTGTGAATCATGGGAAGTTTTTCATCAGTGTTTCTATTCAGGGTGATGAAAGACTGTTATTGTTCCTGCTATTTTTAATTCACGATAACGTGTATCTTGGGATTATGTCCATGTGTAATAACATGTCAAAGTCTTGTTAAATTACACACTTTAATTTTCAGAGTGTCAGCAGGAGTTTATTGTCAGTTTTTAGGCTGTTTTTATTCTTATAGTAATCATTTCCTCATGATTCGGTAATTAAGTAATGTATTTTGTGTTAGTTATTTTCATTTAAACTGCACAGATTAAATTTCACAGTGTTAGCAGGAGTTTCAATGTCAGAGTTTTTTCCGACAGTCATTATTACTGAAATTATAACTTCATGATAAAGTTATACGGTAGTTATGTTCATGTCTAATAACATGTAAAAGTCTTTTAAATGTCACAATTTTCAAACTGATATTATTATAGTATTCATTACCTCATGATAAAGTTAAAGTTGTGTAACAACATGCACAAGTTTTTGTAAATCCAGAGTGTCAGCAGGAGTGTGCTTGTGTGCTTGTAACTCTTCTTGTTATTAGGTATAGCACACCAAAAATAAGTACAACAAACACATGTTATTTGATGATTGCAAATTATCAAGCTTTATGAAAGCTTCAAAAAACAAAAAGCAGAATTGAAATCGGTCAATGCGTTGTGATTTTATACCATTTTTTTTATATCGCAAAATTACCAAAAAACCTGCCAGAAATGGTCAAATTGGCAAAAATGGCAAAATTCGACAATTTGACAACTTAATTCATCACTTTGTTGGACACAAATAATAAATGAAATTATCAGACACTAAAATATCATCTTTGTGGTAAAAAATACAAAAAAGAAAATTCATTTACCTATTACCGTTTTGAAAACAAAATAAGTCATTTTGGCCATTTTTGCGAATCTGCAGATATGAAAAAGTTGTGAAAATAACTAAGTCCGCCTAATTAATATGCGCATATGTAATCAAATCAAAACCGAACATGATACATCAGTGAAACCTATGTATAGAGATATATTTCATTTGAAATATTAAAAAATCATGAATATTCATCAAATATGCAAATTAGGTCATTTCAGCTAATTACATATTCGCGCACTCATTATGCAAATTAGGAAAGTAAAACCGTTCATTTTTTAGGCATTTTTTAAATCATATATTTATAGATCATATTTACACCAAATATTAACCTTAAATTCCAAATATTTTTGCAATGCCAATACAATATGGCGATGGAAATTACTTGGATCACCGTCACAGCTATTTCCTCATGTGTTTCACAAATTATTCAGAAAAACCGATCATATGATAAAAAAATTCAGACTTTCAGCTACATCACAGTATATTTGTATTTTTAAAAGATGTCAGATTTGAGGATTTATGACGAGTTTTCCGAGAAACCATTCAACAGGCCATAACATTCTACAGGGACTGAATTTCAGAGTAACAAAAAAATTGGTGACCCCAGTACAGTTGTGGCTACCTTGGGTGTAAACAGCAATTTGATTCAATGAGTGAAACACAGGAGGATATTGCTTTTTTTGTAGGGGAGTTTTATACATTGAGGTGCATTTTCACGACGCAGAATAACAATGCGAGTCAATGGGCGATCAGCGGGCAATGTCACACATGGCTGAAAAGACAATATTCTAATTAAATAATTGAACATATTTCCCACATGCCTATAACAATGAAACTACACAGAATTGTATTTAAAGGTATGCTTAAAATATATGTGAAATACAATTTTTAAAATATTGTTTAGTTTTTTTGTTTTTTTTTTACAAAAATTGCTATTTCTACCAACTGACTGCTGTTGTGTGTGTGTGTGTGCATGGGGCAGACTGTGTGCACAGGCATTGTGATTACCCTATTGTTATACAAAACTGTAGATTAGTGCATTAAAGTTGTAGTATTTACAAGCATACCAGTCATGTTTATTTCTTCCACATCTAGGTGAAATTTTCTTTGATCAACATTATTTTTCTGTTTACAAATAATCTTGCACTTTTAGGATTTTAGTTTTGAAATCAGCAATAATGTAATACTTGATTGTTTAACTCTGAAGAATTTGATAGAAATGTAGAGGGCATTACAGTATTTTCTTTTACATACCTGGATGTAAACTTGGCAGGTATTTATAATTATTATGAAGGGAAATTATAATTTTGTTTTCATGTCTGCGTTCTCACATTTATTATTTTCATGAAGAAAAAATGTTACTTTGACTTTATTTTGTATTCGTGCTTGTAATTTTGTTTGTACTATTACAAGGTATTCAGACTGACATGTTTTGTTATGGTTTATTCAATTTGTGATTTTGCCATCTCAGGCTGTTAAAATAAAAAGTGATCGTCTATTGCATTTTTACACGGCGCTTTCGCACACAGTAAGCAACCGTACCTAACTGTAAGCAACTCTACGCCAGGCCTACGTAAGAGTACGCAACCTTATGCCTGCCATACGCAAGCGTACGCATATGTACGCCAATTGCATACGCCGTAGGTACGCGGTGCTTACGTACAGGGTACGTAACCATACGCCATCGTACGCCAGCCAACGCATAACTTACGCACGGACTACGCCGAAGCATAATTTGTTTTCATGAATACTCAGCCTAACTTCGGCGTACTCGGTACGCCACACTACGCAACTCTACGCAGATCCGGTGTGAAAGGGGCTTTAGAGTACTGACAAATATGATAAAATCAATACCTTTGCAGATAATGCCATCGATGACGAGTAGAAGTCATCGTGGTACTGACCGCCGACTGTCAGGGCCTTCAGATGAGTCATCTTACAAATGAACTGAGCGAGATCACGTGATGCAGAGGGACGTTCACCAAGATCCCAAGACTCGATGCACAGAGACTCAATCTGTTATAATATTAACATTATGATGACAGAATGTCATTACAAACTCAATAAAAATATATTCAAGATTCAACAATCTGTTTAATATTTTATTAATATCGTTGCCACAATTATAAATAATCAACTCATCTACATGTATTTTGTGATGATGTACTAGTGTTGACACCTGAAGTTAGTTCTAATTCAAATAGTTCCTGTATTCGTTTGATACTAATATCATGGTGTTTATTAAATATTGCTAAGTAATTACAGAGAGGAACAATATGTTTTGACTGATCCAATCATAACTGTGACATGACTAACACCAAAAGGGGGATCCAGAAGATTCTCGTCTGCAGCTTTGCATCTCTGGAACTCTCTCCACACTACCTTCCGAACCATCACAGACTTAACTTTCTTTCAATCTCAACTGAAAACCTACTTGTTTAAAAACGCTTTCTAATGTCATTTAAACTGTATTATTGTATTCATCAAAATGTAATTACATTACTGTACTTTTACATAATTTGCCTTCATCTCCCTGTAATTGATGTTTATAATGATTGATTATTATTTATTTTTATATTTCTTTAGTTCATGAATTAGTAGTTATGTGTAATTTTGTTGTATTAATATTTTTAAGTGCATTGGTATTTTCTTCGAAGATGAAATGCGCTATAGAAGCCTAGGTTATTATTATTATTATTAATATGTTCAGAAATATTATGCGACATAACGGATAAAAGTGAGCCATCGTGAATCTCTTCTAGATCATATTGACATGTTGACTATAAAGCAGTGGGTAAAGATGAATCAAGAAATTCGAGCGAATTGAGTTTGAGTTTATTGGTTTCACATTTCACATGCTACCTTTGACACCTGGCATGTGGTAAAAGGTCGTTCGGCTTCAACGTGTTTGAGGGACATCCCTGCATAATTCATATGTGGAATAGCTTTGCGATATGCTACTGGAAGATAATGGCCGCCATGTATAACTACTGTTGTACAATTACAGGAATTACTTTTTAACAGTACATCAGTTTACCATGTGTGAGGTGTCATATTAAAGACAATTAAATTTACCACAGGATGATACCTCATTAACTGGGTTTGGGGATCATTTGCATAACATTTTTGCCAAAAATATAATTTGATTTGTTTTGTTTTTTCTTCAAACATATGAATTACCACAAAAATACATATTTCTCCATATTTAATCGATTCTGAACTGAACTGACATGAAACTTGCTGGAAAACTGTTTAGAAACATGGTTGATATCCTATTCGAATTTCGAATCCATTGTATTTCTAACTAAAAAGTTATACCGTCTCTAAGCGCTTTACAGATATTATTACCCAGGTCATCTGATTCATTCATGCACAATGTGTACCATATCCACTCCCTGGGGAGTATTCCTACCATATAAATAAATAGCATGGTGGGAAGTATGATGTCAGATGATGCATTTTCATCATATTTTAATGATATATATCGCTTAATTCCCGTTGCTATGGTAATAATATTCCTAGCAACCGACATATAATGTGTTCATATTGCTCCGGTTGTCTCATTTTCGCTCGATGGAACATTGCCAGCACAAACCACTGACCACTACCTCCTGAACGGATCATCGCCCATTCCCATTCACTATACGTTATGTACTAAAAGGCTGTATTGTCTGACCGTTCATGAATATTCATGTTTTTGCTTACCTCGGCAAATTGCTTGCCTTTACTAAATGGAAAAATTACGGTGGGGGGGGGGGGGGGTGGATGAAGTGGACATAATGAACAAATTAGAACTGATCTATGATAATTCATGCTTTTTATGCTTCGTGTGCTTGACTTATAACCTTACAATCGCGTGGTAAATTGAGTCCAAAGTTCGACTTGTTGTACATGTGTTATATAGGCAATAGTAAGCTTGCGACCTATTTTGATGAAATTAGGGTGGGTGAACTTTCATAAGTCAATGAGACATGAGGGTTCCAATGAAAGAGCCGGTGATAACGTACGTCGGGGTGGATGTGCTTTTCGTTTAAACAAAAAAGATTTTTTAACGATTTTGGGGGGGTAAAAGTCCATAGGCTAACATGTTAGGCTGATGACTCTAACGATAGGGGGCGTTGTCAAATGAGACTAAACGGAGCTATATGCTCAGAGTCAAATTAGGATATAGGTCAAATAATGGGGGGCCCTCGTTTTTTCTGAAGGTTCGTATTTCCGAAGGTTCATAATTCTCAATAACAAATTTCCAATGCCTAGGGGTTCATAATTCCGAAAATGAAAAAGGGTTCATAATTCCGAACATTTGTTACATTATTCCGAAGGTTCCTAATTCCGAAAATTAATTAGGGTTTATGTTACCAAAGGTTTATAATTCGGAAAATGAAAAAAGGATCATAATTCCAAAAATGGAGAAGGTTGATAATTCCGAAGGTTAGTATTTCCGAAAATGAAAAAAGAGGTTCCTTTTTTTTTTCCTTTTCCCTTTTCAGCCATTTTCGATCCACTGCACTGTAAAAAAATAATAGTCGAAATAACTCAATAAAATTGAGGAAAAGAATTGCCTTATTTTTATTAAGTAAATATTACCTACGGCATCTTAAGTAGAATTTACTTATTTTGCTGAATACATTTTTACTCAGTTAAATCGAGTTACATTAACGTAAATAATTTAAGTATTGTAATCATTTTAGATAATTAAAAAAAAGCTATGATAGGATTACATATTGCACGATTTGGTACCCATCTAATCTAAACAAGTAACATCCACTAATCATTCACTACTTCTATTTAAGATTTAACCGTATATATATATATCTACCACCATCACAAACTATTACATACGCTTCAATTCAACACATATTGAAAGGCTTCAAATTTTATATATACTTGATCGTAGCATCTTAAAAGGAAAATTGGTTGACAATTTCCTGAAATATCAAGTTTTGATTTGTTTTGAACTGGGTAACAATTAAAAATTGTCTTGTCTTTGCTTAGCCATGTTAAATGAATTAGTAAATGTTTTAAAGTCCTTAAATTTTCATTCAACCACAAAAAAGAATTGTTTTATTTAAAAAAAAGTTTAATTTGGTCTTAATGAATATTCATAAATTATGTAAATATTTCTATTACGCACTGCATCGGTCCTTACTTTAAAAAGATAAGAATAATCAACATAAATTGTTTGAGTAATACGTATAATTTCTGATTTTGAGTTAAAATTACTAAATTAATACAAGCTGAAATTACGTTAAGTTCTTATGTATTTGATTTTACTTAAATATTCCACGTATGTTCTACTAAATTGAAAGTTTGAGTTAGCAAGACTTTAATTTAGTGCGTAAGTGGCAAAACTAATGTTTACAAGTAAATTCTACATGGAAAAAATACGTAAAAATTACCAACGAACAAATTATTTTTTACAGTGTGCAGGATGAAGGCCTCAGCACGATGTCTCCAAATGCCTCTGTTCAGCAACTGTGGGTGCCAGTTTGTCTCTCCCCAGTACTGTTGCAGCTCGTCTCGCCATCTTTTTTTGACGTCCCCTGTTTCGTTTACCCTCATATGGTGTCCAGTGAGTGATTGCTGAGATCCAGCGATTGTCATTCCTACGGCTGATGTGGCCCGCCCAATTCCATTTACTTCTGTTCACTGTTTCAAGGATGTCCTGGACTTTTGTCTGTTCCCTGATCCATTTGTTCGTTTTTCTGTCTTTTTATGACTGTGATGCTTAGAATACTTCTTTCCATGTTGTGTTGAGATGCTGCTAGCTTTCTGTCCATTTTTTTATGTTAGTGTCCATGTTTCTGCAGCGTATGAGATTGCTGGGATGATGCACTGGTTATATACTTTCTTCTTCAGGTATAATGGAAGTTTGCCTTTCATGATGGTGCTGTATCTACTGAAGGCTTGCCATCCAGCTTTGATTCTTCTTCTTATTTCGTTATCTTGATTTTTGTCTTGTAGAGAGAAACGTTGCCCTAGGTAAATATACTCCTCTACTTGCTCCATTTTGGTACCGTTCACTTGGATATGTTTTGGATCTTTGGCTGATCCTGCCATGACTTTAGTCCTCTTCATGTTCATTTTGAGACCTGTTAGTCGGCTTGCATCGCCCAGTTCTTGCATTATTATGTTGAGGTCGTTTAAGTTGTCAGATATGATGACAATATCGTCTGCAAATCTTAAGTGGCTCATGTTTCCCCCGTTTAGGTTGATTCCCTTTCATGACCAGTCTAATGTTTTGAAGATGTCGCCGCCACTTTAGGCAAGCAGTGGGGAATTTTGGTGAGCCGGTGGCTTCCTGTCTAACTCCCTTTCTTACCATGATTTTGTTGCTGGCCTTGTGCATTCTGACATTGTTGTAGCAGTTTGAATAAATGTCTTTAAGGATTTTGATGTATGCATTGTTCATTCCTTGGTCTTGAAGTGCCTTCAGTACTGCATAGATTTCGACGGAATCAAATGCCTTTTCGTAGTCTACGAATGCTACACATAGAGGGATGTTGTACTCTTGGCATTTTTCTTTCACTTGATTAATGGTGTGGATGTGGTCCATAGTTGAGAAACTCCTTCTAAAGCCTGCCTGCTCCCTTGGTTGGTTGTTATCAAGAATTTTCTCTAGCTGGTTGGTGATGATTTTTGTATACAGCTTATACAGGTTTGAGAGGAGGCTGATGGGTCTGTAGTTCTTTAGATCTCGCTTGTCCCCCTTTTTGTGCCGAATTATCATTGTGGCTTCTTTCCATTGATGTGGTACCCTCCTCGTTTGCATACATACATTGTAAAGTTTGGCTAGTTCCTCGGTTTTTGTGGCTCCTCCTTCTTTGATTGTGTCTATGATTATGTTGTCTGGGCCTAGTGACTTCCCTCTCTTCATTTGATTTATTGCGTGTTGAACCTCCCAATCAGTTACAACTGGGATCTCTTCTTGTGGTTCTCCTGGATCTTCTGTCTCTTTATTGCTGTTGTATAGCTGTTCATAAAACTCTTCAATTATTTAAGGTATCTGGTCCTGATATGTGATTTCTTGTCCATTGATGTCGAGGAGGCTTGTGATTTTCTGTTTTCCATGTGCTAGTTTCTTGTAAGTTTTCTTCAGGCTTCTGTTTTCCTCAATTGTGGATCTGATCATTGTTGTGTTGTAATTACGGATGTCTTCACGTAGATTTTTCCTTACTGTTTTGCAAATTTCTACATATTCAACATTTTGGATGCCTATGCCTTCTGCTTTCATGCTCCTTCTTTTTTCCATGAATTTTCTGGTAGATTCTGATATCTTGTTTTCACGTTTTTTTTTTTCTTTTCCCTGCGATCTTTATGGCGGTTTCTTGGGGGTTTTTTCCCCTAGCAGATCAGTCCATGTTTCAAGAGATCTGTTTCCTTCCTCGTCTGTGCATTTGTCCGTCAGAAGTTGAAATTGGTTTTTCAACTCCAGTTAAAATTCTGTTCTCTTCTCTTTTAGTTTCTCTAGGTTGATGCTACTTTGTTTTGGTTTTAGGAGTTTTTGCCTCTCTAGTCGGGTGTTGATTTTCATCGTGCCCAATACCATCCTGTGGTCACTTCCCACGTTCACCTTGCTGATTGTTTTCATGTCTTGGATGATGTGAGGATTATCAGTTAATATGAAGTCAATTTCATTCTTTGTTTTGCCGCCTGGGCTTTTCCATGTCCATTTCCTGGATGCTCCTTTCTTGAAGAAAGTGTTCATTATTTTCATTTTGTTGCTAATGGCAAATTTAAAAAAAGTCAGTCCCCCCTGACGTTCCTTTGCCCACTTCCGAAGGGCCGATTGTGCTCTCTTCTCCTTCCTCTCTTTTCCCGACCTTGGCATTAAAGTCACCCATGACTATTGTAAACTGTGTTTTTCTGCATTGCATCACGTCCGTTATTTCCTCGTAGAGTTTCTCCACCTCTTCATTGTCGTATGTTGAAGTTGGAGCATAGACTTGGATAATCTTGATTTTGTATCTCTTATTGATTTTTATTGTTATTTGTGCCAGACGTTCATTTATTCCTTTTATTTCAGAAATGCTTTTGTGTACCAGGAATCCTACTCCTGCTTCACTCTTATTCTTCTTTCCTATATGATAGAAACGGTGCCCACTTTTCAGTACTGTGAGTTCTTCTCCTCGTCTGCAGACTTCACCCAGTCCAACCATGTCCCACTTTATTCCTTGTAGTTCTTCCTCGAGCTCCAGTAGTCTCTCTTCTTGAAGAAGTGATCTCACATTATATGTTGCAATGTTCAGTTTCCATTAGTGGCCTGTCCTTACCCAGGGATTCTTAGCACCCCCTGCTTCTTGCTTTATCGGGCCGCCACATTGTTCCGGAACAGAGGAGCTGCTGTGGACTGGGGGCCTTTGCTTATTTGTGTCTGTCGTGCTGGTTTGTGTGGGCCTACCCATCCACGCTGGCCCAGTGCGGGTTGAATGGGGGATTTTACGTCAGAGCTCCGACTCCTAGATTGATGGCCTTACTGGGCCACGAAGTCAACCCCTCCGCCTATTTTCCCATAGGTGGGGCTATTTAACCCATAGATGGAGCTTGGTTGATGTGCGCCAGAGCATGTCCACACGCCGGTGGGCCTGCACGCCGCATCTCTGGGGCCCACAGCTACTCCGAGATCCCTTACAGTTTTGCCTGGGACCATGAGGTACCCAGTTACCGTGTGTTGCCGCGAGGAGGCACTGTAAGAGTCTTGATGGAGGAGAGGCTATGTACTGGCAGGGGGAGGCTTACGCACTCGGCTCCCTTTTTCACCTTGCGGTTAGCCAGCGGCACCAGCTGAAAGCAGAAATTGCAAGCACTATGCTAAATCTACACTATGCTAATTTATTACTACACACTACTGCTATGAACGCTTCACTACATCCTGTGTCTACTGACAATATTAAAAGCTATGGCCACAAATCAGAGCAGCGACCGACGGATTAGTAGCCTGCTCGGCCGCCGCTGGAATTCAGGCATCACCCAACGATTTTTTTTGTGGAGAAGTCGAGCAGGCTGTAGAGCCCCAGCGATGCCTGGGCGGTCCCCTGTCGATTTCCCGTCAGTCACCGGTCAATTTTAGGTCAAAACTGGGCGAAATCGGAGAGCTTCTCCGGGCGGCGTCCCGGCAGTGACCGACCGATGACCCACCGATACCCGAGCGGTCTCCCACCGGCCACCGGCTAATTTTAAGGAAATTGCCCGGCAGCCGGCCGGTGATCGGCGGGGCGCCAAAATACGCTCGGTGCCCGGGCATTAGCCGCCCTGACACCGACCTAATCGAGCGTTCACCGTTTAGCGATTTAGGTCAAAGATCAAAGCCGCTAGGTCAAAGGTTGCTTACCGATTTTTAAATCGCCGCCCAGTGACCGACTGATCTCCCAGCGGCGACCAGCCGGCGACTGCGCGGCGAACGCTCAGCAGCCTTTGACCTAGCGGCTTTGATTTTTGACCTAAATCGCTCAACGGCGAACGCTCGATTAGGTCGGTGCCCGGACGGCGACCGCCCGGACACCGAGCATACTTTGGGCAGCGAGTGAAAGTGAGCAGGCGCCGCCCGAATATTAACTCCGCGCTAAAACTTCAGCAGCGACCGAGCGATGCCCTAAAAACAAACGGTGCCCGGGCGGCCGCCGTTCGGTGCCTGGGGGAAATTGGCTCAAAGCTCGCCGCCCAGCCGCCGAGCAGGCTACTTTTAGGTGATGTGACCATAAGGGTACGTTTATGCTTAATTTTGAAAGCAGAATGAGCGATTTGAAACGCTCATCGTAATCGCAGTTCCACGGTGTACTGTTTATGCCCACTTCTCTGGCTCCTCCAGGCATGACAGAAGCATGCCTGGAGGAGCCAGAGAAGTGCAGTGCAGAGTCTGCAGCTGGATTCGCAAACCTACACTGCGCATGCTACGTTGACCCCATTTAAACGCGTTTACAAATGATTGTGCGTTTATGCTTCCCCAGAATCGCCAATTTTGCAGAATCGCCGATCCAAAACGCACCTTTATGTGATTTTACGATCGTCGTTTTTCTGTGATTCTACAAAAATGAGAAAGGACACAACCGTGTTTTGAACTAAACGCGTATCAAATGCCTCATTCTGTCCAGAAAAAGTTGAACATAAACGTACCCTTCACAAAGAGGTTCGCAATTCCGAAAATGGAAAAGGGTACCTAAAAACAAACGAACATTAATAGGAATTCAGGAGGCCGAGATAGCCCATCCCCTCTTCCCATAAGAGATCCAAAAGGACTGGAGAGAAAGAGAGAGACAGAGACAGAGACAGGGAGAAATATTAGAAGACAAAAAAGACAATAGGACAATATAAAGGACAAATCAAAAGGAAAAGGAAAGAAAAGAAGGAAGGAAAAGAGGAAAATTAGAAAAAGGGGATAAGATTGAAATCAGTGATAGAGAGTGAAAGATTGATTGTAACATGAGCTGAACACGCGCGCACGTCTTACTGGCAACCGAATTGTCATTTTCCGCCTATTCAATCATTGCTATTTGATATCTTCTTTTGTGGGATATATATCTACAAGTCTAAAGTCTTCAATATGAACGTCGTTACCCGGCAAAAAAAGAAGGATTTTGGTGGTGAAAAGACATCAAACAAAAAGGACCCAAAGCCGAAGGAGGATTTGTGCGTGGCAGCCGCTGCGCACGTCGCTCACCCCGCATCATCACAAAACGCCAGCCCGACGATCTCCGGGGCGGCACTGTCTCCCACCGATGGGGCCGCAGCTATGATTGAGATAAAGGATATGATTCATGCCCTGTCGCTAGATATGTCAAGTAAGTTTGACCGTGTTCTTACCGACTTATGCCAACTTAATTTAAGTCTTACTGAAACGAGAAAAAAGGTCAACAATCTAGATTCAAGTGTATCGGATTCCTCCGCTACACACTAAGAAAAAATGGTGCAAGTATGCACCTTTAGGGGTGCAAACCAATGCAACAATAGCAGCACCTTTAGGGGTTAAATCCTCCCCCCCTTTTTAAAGGTGCAATCCTGCACCCTTTAAAAGGGTGCCAGATTGAACCTTTTAGGGGAAATAGTACCCTTTATGGTTAATTCCTGCACCTTTAGGGGTGCAAACCGATGCAACACTAGCAACACCTTTATGGGTTCAATCCTGCACCCTTTAAGAGGTTGCCAGATTTCACTTTTAGGATACATGTTAGTACCCTTAATGGTTCAATCCTGCTCCATAAGGGGTGCAAACCGATGCAATAGCAGCACCTTTAGGGGTTCAATCTTGCACCCTTTAAAAGGTGCAATCCTGCACCCATCATCGAGGAATACTGGTAAAATTTGCTCGTACACAAATACATATTAAACATGCATGATGTTTCTTGGTTAGTAATCATATAATCAATATTTTTATTGCTAAAACGTGAATGTAATTGTAACATGATCAGACAAAATAGTATATTGGTTAATGATTGCCAAAGGAAAATACAAATCACAAAATTGATGTGCATTGTAATAATTTGCTTAACAAATCATGATAAATGTATTTTTATGTGAACACTCCGAAAGTAATCATGAATATGCATGCAATATGCAAACTTTTATTTTGCACCCTTTTTTGGTCGATAGGGTTCATTTTTGTGGGAAGGGTGCAAAATCTTATATTGCACCCTTTTCCTTCAATAGGGTTCATTTTTACGTAAAGGGTGCAAACTCTTATTTTGCACCCTTTTTTGCACCCTTTTTTCTAAGAGTGTAGAATTACTGATTTTGAAAAAAGGAAAGCTACCCAAATTACAAGATGATATAAAACAAAATAAAAAAAAGTACGGGAAGAGATGGAGGAGAAGTGCCTCCTCCTTGATATTCACGACAGAAAGTCAAACCTTCTTCTATACGGTGTTCATCGTTCACCCAACGAGATGTCTACCAAAAGGCAAGTGAGGTATTTTCTGCCTTCCTGGGAATATCCGCAGTAGAAGCTTCAAAAATACTAATCGCTAACGCCCATCGCCTTCCAAGCAAAGTCTCGCAACCTACGAGGTCACCGCGCCTCGATGCTATAATTGTTCGTTTCGCTCTTAGGCCAAAAAAAAATTGTTTGGTTGTCCTGGATTGCTTTTCTGGAGTAGGGGCGGGCGGGCGGATTTTTTTTTTTTTTTTTTTTTTTTTTTAATTCATTTTTTGTGTGTCTTTTTTTGATTTTTTTTTTTTCCCCATTTTTTTTTTTTGTTAATAATTTTTTTTCCATAAAAAAAAAATCATCATTGGGATCGTCAAGCATTTAAACAAACAAAGTCTATAAAACACTTTAATATGGTAAAAGACTAGTTTAATGTACAATGAATATCAAGACCAACACAGAAAGTATTTTGGGCTTTGAAATACAGCACCTTTTAAATCTCCATTGTACTACTTATAGCTACTTGCGCCCTCTATGTAGCAAACAATGCCTAATCGGTGACCATTGGTCCCCCATGATCCTCTTTATCTTATATTGACTGAGAGCTGATTTGATGAGATAACCACCTGTCCAGTGACCTTGTAGGGTGGTCTCATCCCTCCTGTAAACTAGTACAGATGGGTTTTTAAATGTGTTTAAGAATGCTCAGAACCTGATTTGAATGAACGGCATTTTGACATAGAAAAATAAAAATGGCAAGTTTAATAAATACCTAATTGCGTATTGAAAAGACCAAACTGGCAACAGGACGCATTTTGATCCTTGCAAATGCATAAAATGGTGAGTTTGGCATTTAAGATTGCTCCCAAAAAAAATTAAATAAAAAAAAAAAAAAAAGAAAAAAAAGAAGAAAAAAAAATGAATTAAAAAAATAAAAATAAAATTTAAAAAAAGGCCAGGGTGTCTATCAGGGGGGATGAAACGCGAACGGAGCTATCTTCGCAAGCTTACAATCTGCGGAAGAACCAGCAGCTTCAAACAAGAATAAAGGTTGTAGGAGCTAAAGTATCATTGCACACCAGGAAATCAACAAGAAATGGCGGTCCACCGGGTGAGTGGTCAATTTGGAAAGAGTGAGTTCCATAATCTGTAGTCTATCGGCTAACAGGACAATATTTCGCCGTACATTTGCCCGTCTACTTAACAGTGATAATTCCATGGCACGAGACCCTGTTCCAGACGCTTCCAGTTTTAGGCGCGTGGCCAGGGGGGCGGTGGGGGCGGTCCCCCCCCCCCCCCCAAAAAAAAAAAAAAAAACGCCGGCCCCCAAAAAAAGAGAGAGAGAAAGAGAAGAAAAAAAGTAAGAGGACGTAGGAAGAAAAAGGGAAAGGAGTCGAGAACGATCGTCTTCTTTGTCTAGTAATACGTCAAAGCTTCCGCGCTTCGCGCAGGAAGAGGAGGGGGGGGGGGGACTGAATTCAGACAAGGATTAAGAGTCGAGAACGGTACTTCGAGTCGTTTTCTTTCTCTAATAATTTAATGAAACTTCAAAGTTTCCGCGCTGTGCGCGGGAGGGGAGGAAACTGAATTCAGATAAGGATTAAGAGTCGAGAAAGGTACAACGAATCGTATTCTTTCAAAGGAAACTCCCCCCTCCCTGCACCCACCCCCTGGCAGGTCACTTATTTTTTCTCTCCGTCTTTTTTTCCTTTTCTCTTTAACATACTTTTTCAAAAAGGGGGGGGGGGGGGGGGGGGGGGCTCGAGCCCAGCCACTTTGCAGACCATGACATAAAGGCTTCTAAATATGCGTATTTTTCGCCCGACTGTAATTTGGGAATTTCTTATTTTCCAACAAACGCATAAAAAGGTATGACTTACAAAAAAATGGAGAAAAAATACCGGAAAATCATGTCATAATAGCAACATTTGTAAATCACTGGTATCGCATAAGAAATACACCCCCCCCCATCAATACGCCAGCGTTCAGGGGCTCATGTCTTCTCACCCCTATAACAAAAAACAGACACGCTTTCCCATTCTCGCACAATATGTCCACGATATGCGCGTATCGCTATTATAAAGACCTCCATTGATAAATACCGTAGGTGCCATGCGCAATGTTGATGAAATTTAATTCCTGTTCTTTGAATGGAATGTATATGTGATTTAATTCAGGTTTTTATTATTTTTATGTTCTTTTGGGTTAAAAATACAAAACATGGTTACTCCAATACTGCTTTTTTTTTTTGGAGGAGGGGGGGGGGGGCGTTTTTTTTTTTTTTTTTTTGGGGGGGGGGGGGGGGGGCAAAACGCATGTTTACCCCCCCCCCACTTTTTTCATTTGGGGGGGGGGGCAACTGCCCCCCTGCCCCCCCCCCCCCACTTCCGGCGCATATGTTCAGGCATGCTCTATACAATTGTATTTTGTCAAAGTCATTTAGTTCCCTGTCCGAAGGATTGATTCTTCGATTTTTTTTGGGGGGGGGGGTATTTTTATATATTTTTTTTTCACCAGGAACTAATTTGAGCCATGACATTCCTCTCCCTACCAATGACAACCACTTACGTACTTTATGGCTACTAACTATAACAGCTTGCTTCAAAAATATTTGAGGATATAAATACTACATGCCTTTACCTGATACATCCAATGTTTACACTGTAATAGCGGGCAGGTTGAAGTGGTTGGGGTCAGCTGGGTTCAACCAAATTTTGCACGTCAATATATCTTACTATTTTCTAGTATAAAATGAGTGTGTGCGAGTCAAACTATGTTTAGATGATGGTAAAAGGCGACTAAAATATTATTTAGGGCAGGCTCTTTAACCCTGATTCGAACAATCATGAAAATGTCAATCTAAATGATTCTATCATGTATTTTCTATATATGCTATTCGAAATGTTTCTTGTAACCAGATTCAACGCCTTTTCAAAATTCATTGTTTTGTATAATTATGTGCCATTTATGCGGAAGTTGTTATGAACAGCTGTGAGTAGAAACGTCTTTGTGTTCCATAAATATTCACGTCTCTATAGTGACATGACGCGTTGAGCGTACTGACATTCTCCATCGCTATAACAGTGACTGCCAGCGCAGCTGCTGTTATAGTACCAATTACACACAAGACTTTAAATTGCAAATTAAAGTCCTCCGTCATATCTGTACTATGGATAGTCTCGGCAAATTTGCTTGCCCGGTAAAATCTCATTGTTTTCCCTGGAAACTGTGTTATGACATACTGACATAATCTGCCTTAATTGTCAATCTACTCTTTATTGTATGACCAGTTACATCTTCTTATTATAATAATCAATATCTAATGCACCTGTTACATATTAAATACTCGTAACTCTATACGCTTTTTTCCAATGCTCTCATATAACGAGTTTAATAACGGTGTCCTTTAATCTAGATAATAATAGACGACTTAATCAATATTACGTTTGATAAATAAGAAAAATAATCTTTTTTATAGATATAATTTAAAGGGCACAGAACGATCAAAAGTTAAATGTACATCTTACAAGAATATTTTTACTAAGATTATTCGTTTGGAAAAGAAAAGATATTTTGAAAATATGTTGGTATTATACAAACATGATATGAAAAATACCTGGAAAATAATTAAACAGGCAATGAATGTTACAAAAAATAAATCTGACATAAACAAAATTAATTTTGATGATGAGATGGTTGAGGATCCTAGTGACATAGTAAATATTTTAAATAATTATTTTTCATCGATTGGTGAAAATCTTGCTGTTAACATTCCTCCATCAAACAAGCATTTTGTTGATTTTTTGGGCCAGCCCGATCAAAAGTCTATATTTTTTGTTCCTACTCACAGATGTGAAGATTTAGATATTGTTTCGAAACTAAAGACTAAGAAAAGTTCAGGCCATGATGAAATAAACAATTTTATTTTAAAGGGCATTATATCTTCCGTTGTGGATCCTCTCGTCCATATCATTAATTTGTCTTCATTATATGGCCAGGTACCCACTTCAATGAAAGTTGCTAAGGTCCTTCCTTTGTTTAAAAAGGGTGATAAATTAGATATTAGTAATTATCGTCCCATTTATTTATCATCCCTTTTTCGGAATTTTTTGAAAAGATTATTTATATTCGGACAGTATGTTTTTTAAAATATCATCATATTTGTTCTAATCTCCAATTTGGTTTTAGGGAAAAACATGATACTGTACAAGCATTATTGTCTTTTATTGAAAAGGTAGCTCATTCCATCGACAAATCTTCCCATATGATTGGTATTTTCCTGGACTTCTCCAAGGCCTTCGACACGATTAACCACGATATTTTACTTTATAAACTTTTACATTATGGTGTACGTGGGATGGCCTTGGAGTGGTTCAGGAGCTATCTTTCGGATAGAAAGCAATATGTTTTTTTAAATGACAACTCCTCAGATCTTCGTAAAATAAATTGTGGTGTTCCACAAGGTAGCATTTTAGGCCCGCTCTTATTTATTCTATATATTAATGACTTTTGTCGATCATCTGATATTCTGTCTTTGGTACTTTTTGCTGATGACACAAATTATTTTTTTTCTCACAAAGACTCTCATAGATTAGTTGAAATTATTAATATTGAAATGTGTAATATTTTATTGTGGATTAGAGCGAACAAATTATCTTTGAATCTCCAGAAAACGAAGTATATGTTAGTAAATATATACATTTATTGCCAGCAAACATAGATTTTCAAAATACTCTATTGGAGTGTGTTTCATTTAATAAATGTTTGGGTGTAACGGTTGACCAAAAGCTTTCTTTCGAAATATTGGTATATTACTGGTATTATTGGTATACAACTACGGTCTCTTAGTTTGGGGGTAACACTCATCAAACGTCATTAGATAAAGTGTTTTTATTTCAAAAGAAGATTATTCGTCTTATTTGTAATTCCCCCTTTCCCTCCCATACAGACGCTCTATTTTTTGAAAATAAGATACTAAAGGGAAAAGACTTATATTTTTTCCAACTTGTTCAGTTTATGTATAATTATAATAATAATATGTTGCCATCTGTTTTTCAAGAAAGTTTTTTCTTAAATAGCTCAGTTTATAATTACCCAACAAGACATTCAGATGATTTCCATTTACCTCTCTTGCGGACCCTCTCAGTTAAAAAAAATATATATATGAAGGTCCAGTAGTTTTTTAATTCATTAGGTAGTGAAATAAAAAATGCTCCATCGTTTAATACTTTAAAGGAAAAAAAATGAAATTGTTTTTATTACAATCATATACACCTCATTGAATTATATGCCGTTGTTGCTTTTGCTTAATACAAGATCATTCTCCGCTCGCTGACTCAAAATGTAATTTGATCTATTATATTGTTCCTTCTCATGCTTATTTCCTTTTTAACGCGCATTTCTCTTTCCTTATCTTCTTCTCAACCCCACATGCAGCTCATCATTTAGTAATATTTTCTGTACCCTCGATCTCTTACTTCTTTTGTCATTGTCTACTCTTTGTATTATGACCGTGTTCTTCTATCTTTGTCTTGTCCCTTTCTCGTCTCTGATGGCATCCACCATTTTCTTCCCCCTATTTTGTAGTTCCTTTTGTAGTTACAGATTAGTAAATTTAATTACTCATTATTCCTAAGTTTCATTTGAGGTGTTCACACTTGTACAAGCATTGCTTTTTATTGGACCCCTCTGTTTCCAACATGTATTTCTTAAATTTGTTTTAAATGCTTATAATTGATTTGTAATATTTTGTTTGAAACATGAATAAATTTGAATTTGAATTCGAATAAAAGGGGGATATCATGATTGATTAATAAGGTGATAAAGGGAGGTCATCTCACCGATTTCGTTTTATTTTCTGATTTATTTATTTGTTTATTAATTTGTTCGTTTGTTGGCTCGTTGCTTTTTATTTGATATTTGTTATTGGCACCTCCTCCGCCCTTTTTTCTTTTATTCATGGGATTGACCGTCCCCTCTTTTCAGGTTCTTCGCAATCAAGTCGGAAGCAAGTAACCGCACCTGGAATGACATTAAATTTTACTTTGTGGGCAGTCTATTCTCAAGTTTGTGATGCTTGTATAAAATGACATTTAATTTCGTGCTCTGGTCCCAAACAAAGAGGGACAGACGAGTCATCTGGAGGTATGAGAAATGACCTGAAAGCCGCTTGTGAGGGGTGGCCATACGTTAATTCTCGACCCTGCTTCACAGAGTTCTCCTTTCTGTGGTTGGAAAATTTGAACAAAGTGTCATTTTGGAAATGTCCGTGGAATGTCTGTGTCTGTCTTATTATTAAAGAGTTTGACACCGGTTAGCCGTGTAGATATCAAGGAGACGGGTGTCACTTAAGGGCCGGTCACATTTGTCCGATAAATACAGTGCGTCCCAGAAAAAACGAAACCGAGAATTATCGATGTTTTATCATAACTTAATCACAATTATAACTAATAAATTATACATATTTGTAAAGCTTAGAGCCTCCTCTTTCATTTCATGCAACTCATATGATGCATATTTCACGCATGAGTGATTAAAATGAATTTGAAGAGAGGAAACCAAAGAGTCATTTGGCGGGCAGTATCTCAATTTCAAAGAGAAAATCACATTTAAAAAAGTTCAGTTTTTGCCCTTTCATATGACACCTCAATAAGGAAAAATGAGCAAGGAATGACAAAGTTCTGTTTGTTTAAAGTAGTGCTTGCATTTCCATAATTCTATCAAACGAATTCGTTTTCACTAACTGCCTGCAGTAGCAACAAGCACCCATGAGAAGTCTTTCGTCTACGGCTGATTTTCAACGAACCTCCACCCCCCCCCCCCCCCCCCCCCCCCCGTCTTACTGTGACCCTCCCCCTTTTCTAGAACAAAACTAAAGCAATTGTTACAAAGCAATATTCATAAGAACATTGCAATCGAAAAATTGGTCCAGTATTTTTGTCAAAGAAATCTTCACAATGCAATTAAAATCTAATGGTTAAACTTACATGGGAAAGTTTGTTTATGTCTTTCCAGCCCCCCCCCCCCTTCCACTATCCTTATAGACTTATACCCGAATTAGATTTTTCAAGTATTGCCTTCTGCAAGAAACTAATGAACGCCATTAGTTAAAATACATAAGTCCAGTACATTGTCTTCATTAAGAGTTATGATTAATCCAGTTTGATGTTACTGTAACCCGCGTTCAACCCAATAATTACGCAAATGTTACACAATAAATGAACCAAAATAATGACGTTCTCATCCCGTTTCTGAACATCGTGTTTTGGATCTTCCATAATTACGTCCAGGTGCGCCGGAAGCAGTTTGGGATTAGAGGGGGTGGGGGGGGGGGGGGGGTGGTGCAAACATCCCAGAAGAAAAAAGCTAGTTGCAACCGGTCCAGTTGATAAACCAGTTAATGCCAACTGGTAACCCTGGAAATCGAAATGAGCTAAATGATCCAGTTGATGCAGGCCAGTTAGAAACTGGTCTAGCTGAGCCATTAGAACCATTTGGTAAAACTTCCAACCAGTTGAACGGCAAAACACTTCAATACTGGTACGTCTGTATTTCCAATGTAAAGGCATTGGTAATAAGTAGACTTACATAATTTAATTAAACGATTTTTTTTCTTCATATACTTGTATTTTATTGAAATTATTTTAGTTCATAGTTAATGTTTCCCTTATTCATGTTTAATTAAATGTAATTTATACGAAGTAGCGAAATGTCCTATTAACTGGTAATTTATATTTGTAGTATTTTCGAAATAAATCGCATATAACTAAATCATCAGTAATTAATAAATATGCTGTAAATTCAGATAAATTGTTTAAAAAACATAGATCTGCACACACCCCATATTGGTGTCAACTGGTTCAACTGGAAATATGCCAACAGTCAGTCATCAACTGGTGCAATGAAATTATGCCAACAGTCAGTTATCAATTGGAGCAAATAGAAATATGCCAACATTCACGGGATTATCACCACGGAACTTAAATGGTAATTGTGAAACCATCAAGACACCCAAGAATTACTAATTTTTCACACCTGGAAACCACGGATGCACAGCTTATATTAATAATCCGTTTGAGTCAAGTGATCATCACCGCGGAACTTATAGCAACTTTGACTACTATTTAAAAAGGTGTTTTAAGACACCTAATAATAATTAATTTTCACACCTAAATATCACGGATTTACAGTTTAGATTAGTAATCAGTTTTAGCCACGTGATCATCACCAAAAAAGTTATGGTAACTTTGAAACCATTTAAAAGGTGTTTTCAGACTCCTAAGAAATACTAATTTTTCACACCTAAAAATAACGGATGCCCAGCTTAGATTAATAATCCGTTTGAGTCACGAGATCATTCATATTGCTCCGGTTGTCTCATTTTCGCTCGCTGGACGTATATAGCAGACGACAATCGGCGGATTAGAAGACACTTGGTAATGAATTTGTATGTGAGATTGCTTTGCTAAATATAAAATACAAGAACAGTTTCCACATCTTTAAACTATCATTGATATCTGATAATTAAACAGTTATTAAAATAAACCTACCAAACTACATAATACAATGAAATACTTGCACCCCTCTGTAAATAATCGAATAGTCCATGGCGATCATGAATATTCATGTTTTTGCTTACCTCGGCAAAATATTCGCTTATCTTCAATGGAAAAATTACGATGAGGGTTGGATGAAATGGACATAATGAACAAATCAGAACTGATCTTTTATAATTCATGCTTCTTATCCTTCGTGTGCTTGACCTAAAACCTTACATTCGCTTGGCAAACTGAGTCCAAAGTTTGACTTGTTTCACATGTGTTATATAGTCAATGGCGATCTTGCAACCTATTTTGATCAAATTTTGGTGGGTGAACTTTCAAAAGCCAATGGGTCATGAGGGTTCCAATGAAAGAGCTAGTGGTAACGTACGTCGGGGTGGATGTGCTTTTCGTTTAAACAAAAAATGAATTTTTAACGATTTTTGGGGGGTCAAATTCCATAGGCTAACATGTTGGCTGCTGACTCTGACGATAGGGGGCGTTGTCAAATGAGACTAAACGGAGCTATATGACCGCGGAACTTATGGCAACCTTGACTACCAATTAAAAAGGTGTTTTAAGACACCTAATAATTACTCATTTTTCACACCTAAATATCACGGATTCACAGCTTAGATTAGTAATCAGTTTTAGCCACGTGATCATCACCAAGAAAGTTATGGTAACTTTGAAACCATTCAAAAGAGGTGTGTAAGACACCTCAAAATTACTAATTTAATACAACCAGAGATTCACGGACGGAACAATAAGACTATTAGCCGGTGTAAGTAACGTGATTATTACCATCAACCTTGGATAACCTGTGAAACCAATTAACAAAGGTGCTTAAAAGATCAAATAATTACTTATTTATCACCACCATCGGTTAACGGATACAAAAACTCGTTGCTTGGTCAAGTGGTTATTTGGTCATAAACACTTGATTTACAGAGGTAAGTAGAATCACGTTACTCCAGTCGCGTGATAAATTGGTGTTTTTAGGTGAGATGAAAACGTGAACAGGAGTACCTTTTTTTTTAAATGAAGGCATGTGTCGATAACGTTTAAATTTAGTTCAAAAGGCACTCCCAAAAGAGGCTATTTTTTAGTGTTGTGTTTATTGGGAAATTAATGGATAATATGCCAAATTTATGCATGTAAACTAGTATAGCAAGTGACTGTACACTGTCTCTTAAATAACAGTAAAAACTAAAAATATATGTATAACTGATAATAAATTATATTCTTTCAGTTAGAAAGCATTATGTCATCCTACATTCAGGGCTAAGAAACAGACACTCAAACAAAGGCAAAAAATAAAAAGCATCAAGCTAAATTTTCCTAGCAATGAGGATATATATGAATACCACATTTTACCATGTTGTTTTGCAAGAGCATCATTAACTAGTCATTTGATTTTACAAGAGAAATGTGCTGGAGAGCTAAAAAGGAATAAAAATAATACTTTAGTTAAGACACTAAACAAAATTCCTCTTGTCAATTTATCTTATTGGGAATCGATATTGCAAGATTGTTTGAACATGTATTTAAAGGTGTTCACAGAGCTTGCCATTCTCAAAGATCTGTCCAACTGATTCCATGCTATAATTGAAGATACGAGGGGGCTATGTTTAAAGCATTCTGTTTTATACTTTGGCACAGAAAATATCCCTTAAACACCTGCATCGTATTATACTGATGAATGTCACTTACTTTAATTAAACTTTCTTGTAAATAAGATGGCGCCAAACTATATTTGCTTTTGTACATCATATTAACACGCTGAAATTCAAAACGTTTCTCAATTAATAATAATCATAATAATACTCAGCTCTTTTATAGCGCATAACACATTACAGGATGGCATGTCCCTATGCGCTTTAAATAGAAAGGAAAGAAATACAAGAAAGAGTAATACAAATTATAGAAAATCCACTTAGAAGCAAAAATGTACATGTAGTGTTGGACACTGGGTTCAAGGTGTACACTTTTAAAACTGAATAAATACCTAATCACTGTGATTGCTCATGGAATCTGGAAGTGCATTCCATAAAACTGAGGAGGCGTGGGTAAAAGAACGTCCAACGTATGTTTTACCTGAGGTGGGAGGGACAATGAATGATGCTTTTGAGCTTGATCTTAAAGTACGAGTAGGCCGATACAATGAAAATAGTTCACTTATATAGGAAGGGGCAATGTCATGAAACCATTCGTATGCAAAAACTAATAGTTTAAACAAAATACGGGAGTGGACAGGAAGCCAATGTAGATTTCGTAGCGCATGAGTGATTGATTCATATTTTCGAGTTCGGGTCACTAATCTTGCCGCTGAATTTTGAATAGTCTGCAATTTTCTGATTTGTCGCTGAGGAAGACCGAAAAGAAGACTGTTACAAAAATCAATGTGGCATAAAACAAATGCATGGAGAAAAAAAATCAGTGGTGGGCCTATCGAAAAAATCACGGATATTTCCAATCATATACAAAGCATACGAAGCAGCGCGACATTTCTGAGATATAAAATTCTCAAATGTCAACCGACAATCAAAAATCACTCCTAGGTTTCTGCAAGATCTGTTTGCATTTAACAATGTTCCATCTAGGTCTATCGACTGAATTGATTGTGTTTCTTGAAAACGTGAAGAAATGTGGAAGAACTCTGTTTTCCTACTGTTTAGCTTCAGGCTATTCAGCTGAGACCACTCCTTGATAGCGTGTATACACATTAAGATTTTAGTAGTTGGATCAAAATTCTTCTTCTTCTTCTATGTGCCATATCCTGAGACGTTGGCGACCATGGAGTGCCACAACTCTCTATCCCATATTCTATGAAGTAATTCATTCTCCCCGAGATCAATTCCACATTCAGAAATCCCACTCCTTAAGCTACTCATCCACAGAATCCTCCTTCTACCCCTACTCCTCCTCCCCTCGACTCTTCCAGTCAGTGCAAGATTTTACAAACCATTCTTCCGTATAACATGGCCCAAGAAGCTCAGCTGTCGACCTCTTATATTATTCAGAAGCTTTCCTCTTGTTCCTGCCATGGCAAATACCACATCATTAGAAATTCTTTCTGTCCATGAAATTCTTAGCATCCTTCTCAGGAACCAAACTTCACAACTTTCCAGTCGCTTTCTTAGGTCTGATGTCAGGGTCCAAGCTGCACATCCATACATTAGAACTGGATACACGTAGCAATTGAGTACGCAGAGTCTTGTTTTCATCTTCAGCTTCTTATTCTTTAGGATGTTTTCTAATTTGGAGAAAGTTGATTTTGCAAGTGCAATCCTTCTCTTGATTTCTTGCTCGCCTCTTGCATCGTCGGTAATTGTAGTCCCGAGGTAATTAACAGAAGTGGCTTGCTTTATTTGATTGTTGTTGATCTTAAGAGAGCATGGTATTCCTCCCTTCTTTGAAATTACCATGCATTCCGTTTTCTTGTAATTTAATGATAATCCTCTCTTGTCACTTTCTCTGACGACAACATCCAAAAGTCGCTGCAGGTCCTTCTCCAATTCTGCGATTAATATAGTATCATCCGCATACCGTATGTTTGTGATATTATGTCCTCCTACTTTCAATCCTCTTTCCTGTTCTAGGTTTCTAAGTATCAACTCACTGTAATAATTGAAGAGATCTGGAGACATGATACATCCTTGCCGAACCCCCTCTTAATGTTGATGTAATCACTTAATTCTGTTTCTACCCTAACACATGCTGTTTGTTCCCAATACAGATTTTGCAATAACTTGATATCCTTTGTGTCTAGTCCAATCTTGGTTAAGTCTTCAAATAAGTGATCGTGTCTTACTTTATCAAAGGCTTTTGTATAATCGATGAAACACAGGAAGACGTCTTTCTGCATTTCTACGGCCCTTTCTGCTATAGAACGCAGAACAAAAACAGCATTTCTAGTTCCGGCATCTCTGACAAAACCAAACTGCACATTACTCATTTCTGGAGTTAGGTGATTCCTTGCTCTTTGAAGTAGAACTCGCAAGATGATCTTTGTGATATGGCTCATGAGGCTGATGATTCTATGTTGCCCGCATTCCACTGCTCCAGGTTTCTTGGGAAGTGTAATAAATATCGATGTGCACAGGTCATCTGGAAACTTTCCATCATCATAGATCTTATTGATGACTTCAGTTAGTTTCATTACACCATAGTTCTCCAATGATTCGACCATCTCCATTACTACTCCATCAGGACCAGCAGCTTTGTTCCTCTTCATCATGCTGATCGCTGACCTCACTTCTGAGAGCAGAATCCTAGGTCTTTCAATAGATCCTGCACAGTGTAGAGGTTCTTTTCTTACATCATCAAAAAGCTCGCCAATGTACTCAGTCCATCTGTTGAGTATCTCTCCCTTTTCAACCAGTACTGATCCATCCCTTGCCTTGATGCACCCCGACTTGGAGCTCCGAAGTTTCTTCCCAGAAAGTTCATTTACCTTCTTAAAAACCCTGGGATCGTTTGCATTAAAACTTCTCTCTATCTCGGCGCACTGTTTGTTCAGCCATTCCTCTTTAGCTTTTGTGCAGTGGTCGTGAATTTCTCTGTCCAACTCTCTGTATTGACTTCCATCTCTGTCCTTGATTTTCTGCCTTTTACTCATCTTTGCTAGAATCTCCTCCGTCATCCATCTCTTTTTACTTTTCTTTTCCTTTTTAGGTAATGTCTCTTCAGCTGTTTCTACAAGAATGTCCCTCATTGATTCCCAAGTGACCTCCTCTCCCTGGTCGGTGAGACTATCGAATCTGTTTTGTACTTTGACAGTATATCGGAGGCGCACATCACGATTCTGTAGCTGTTCGAAATCTACCTTCTGGATTGACTTGGCTTTTGTCATCTTCTTTAGCTTACATTGCAGAGTTGCCACAACAGGAATGTGATCACTCCTACAGTCTGCACCCGGATATGTTTTTAGCTTGTTTTACACCTCTTTTTAAACCGTTCATTTATTGTGATGTTGTCAATCTGATTTCTTGCACGATCCCCAGG
Source organism: Strongylocentrotus purpuratus (assembly GCF_000002235.5). Taxonomy (NCBI): domain Eukaryota; kingdom Metazoa; phylum Echinodermata; class Echinoidea; order Camarodonta; family Strongylocentrotidae; genus Strongylocentrotus; species Strongylocentrotus purpuratus. The sequence continues at coordinate 24,164,864 of NW_022145607.1, forward strand.
GCTTTTCCAAGTATATATCCTTCTTGGATGTTCCTTGAACCATGTATTGACAATGAACATTCCTTTGGCCTCGCACCACTCTATCCATCTGGTACCCCTTTCATTTCTGTCTCCAATACCATATGACCCTACTGTTCTACCATATCTGCCTCTTCCCACCTTGGTGTTCATGTCTCCCATGGCAATTACAATTTCATTCGATTTACATTGTGATTTGGCTGTCTCTAATGGCTCATAAAAAAATGTCAATATCTTCTTCTGTGCTTTCTGCTGTGGGTGCATAAACCACTATTATTGCCATGTTGAATGGTTTCCCTTGTAATTTGACCAACAAGACTCTGTCGCTGACTGCCCAAAAGCCCAGAACACAGTTAGCTGTGAATGGATCCAGAAGCACCCCTACACCTCTTTCATGTCTTATCCCTCCTGAATAGATCATCTTATGTTTTTCAACTGTGAATTCTCCACTGCCAGTCCATCTTGTTTCACTAATGCCTAGAATATTAATTCTCATCCTGTTCATTTCTTGCACGACGTTGTCCAATTTCCCTTTCTGGTAGAGAGTGCGTACATTCCAGGTGCCGATGCGCATGATGTTACGGTTGCGGACAGACGCTGAATGACGATCGGGTCCCACCTGTCGCACATGGGAAGGCCTACCGAGCGAGGCACCTCTATTTCTAGAGGTTCCCTTCACGCCGTTTCTCTTTGACTTTGAATCATGACTTTCCATGGTATATCTTGGGAAGAATAGTGAAGGTGGTTTCCCGTTGCCTTCCTCACCGCAGTGTGGTGACCATGAATATATCCATGTGAACACCAGTTCTGAGAGACGCCGTTGTCCCTGATAGGATCATCCGCCTGAACTCTCACTGCATCGCTGCTGCCCAATGCAGTCCCTTTTAGTCGCCTTTTACGACACATAGGGAATACGTGGAGGGAATTCTATATGGCACCCACTCCCAGGCACAAAATTATTAGACTTTTTAAAAGAAATATACAGTTGTGTATCATCAGCATAGAACATCTTTTGTATTTGATACCTATCTATTACGGACTCCAGTGGAGAAATATAAAGCGTAAAAAAATGAGACCTAACACAGATCCTTGCGGAACACCTTGAGTTAAAGAGTGGGTGGATGATCGTTCATTTCCAATAATAACACGATGGCTTCGGCCCAGCAGATACGATTAGAACCATTTCAAAGCCTTGTCACCGATTCCAAGTTTGTGTTCCAAACGCTTCAGGAGAATGTTGTGATTTATGGTGTCAAAAGCCGATGAAAAATCTAGTAATATGAGAATTACTTCTTCACCCTTGTCTAATGACATCAATATATCATTTGTGACCCAAAGAAGAGCTGTTTCGACTCCATAAAACTGACGATAACCTGATTAGAATTCGGCATACAGATCATGTTCTCTAAGATAGGTTTTCAACTGGGAAGCTGCAAGCTTTTCTAATATCTATGCAAAGAATCTTAGATTAGTGATTGGACGATAGTTTTTTAGAAACTCTTCTGTTTTCAAAGAATTTCCTTTTAATTTGGGTAGGATATTGACACACTTAAATTTATTGGGGACGCACCCAGCTTCAAACGAATAATAATAATAATATTTAACTTTTATATAGCGCTTAATACAAATGTCTCTAAGCGCTTTACATATACTATTACCCCGGTCATTGGATTCATCTAAGAAAAGGAGTCGGAATGGGGTCAAGATCGCATGTCGTTGAGGAAGAATTCATAATAAAACTATAAAACTACTAATAAAATTTATTCTAGCAACTTGTTTTTTAAAAAAAACTTTCTTGAGTTTATTCGTTTGGGCCTGATACCGATTTGACCTCACAGAGATCTTTCTGTTTTCAATGTTCAATGATAAATTATTAACAAATGTGATGAGTGCTGTTGTTGTAGAATGCTTTGCTCTAAACCTAGACTGATTAGAGTTTAAGATGTTATTATCGTCAATGAACTTAGAAAGTTGGTGATATACAGCCCTCTCTATGATTTTATGAAACTGGGCGGTAATTGCTTGGATCAGACATATCACCAGCTTTAAACATTGGAATTACTCGTGCTGCTTTCCAGCCATTTGGTTCACATCCCGTGGTCAAAGATCTGTTTATGATATCGGTTAACGATTCTGCTATCACATATTTTGTCATTTTTAGAAGACGACAAGAAATTTGGTCATCGCCAGTGGCCTTGTCTTTGCACATGCGATCAATTTCCTTAAAGACAAAGTCCTCAGACACATCGTCCAAATAAAATGTTGTGATGGGATTAACCGATTCACCTAGAAAGATGCCACTTTTGTTTACAGAGCTGGCCAACTCTAGATTGGAATCGAGTTTTTCAAAGAATTCAGTTGTCGCATTAGGAGGCCTAGAAAAAGCTCCGATCAGAATAGGTGGTTTATGTGGATAGTAAAGTTCAACCCCAAGACATTTCATATCTTCATGATTTGAATTTAAATCATCTCGCCTCTTACAGTCGAATCGTTTGGAAACAAAAACTGCACCTCCTCCACCATTCCTATTTCTATCTTTTCGAAGTAATATGAAATCATCCATACATACTTCGGAATCCATTACGGTACTGTCACACAGAGTCTCATTGAGTGTTATGACATCAAAAGGTGAATTCTTCAGTATTAGTTTTAGTTCATCAATTTTTGAAAAAACGCTATGTATATTTAAGTGGGCAAATTTAATTCCTCTACTTTTTATGAGAGGTATTGAGCAATTCTCTAACAGTACTGACTTATAAATTAAATAAATTCGGAATCACAATATCATTTATAATTTTGGTGGTATATACAGGTTGGGCTAATTGTTCTGTATAATTATCATTAGCTTCTTCTTCAATTTCTCTCGTGACAATACTTTGACAATGAATAATTTCGGCGTTGAATTCTCACTCAGTATTTGAGTTCACTAAGACAATTGATAGTTCTGTCCTTACTTCCTGAAAGTTTGGAAGTAATGCTTCCGGAAATTTGCATCTCTCTGTGGCATTGACTCTGGTTCCAATTCTGATCATCACTGGGACTCTGGCTCCAGTTCTGATTAAACCTCTGGTTCCCGTTTTGTTCACCGCTATGGCTCTGGTTCAAGTTCTGATCACTTCTCTGGCTCTCGTGTCAATTCTGATCATCACTCTGGCTGTGGTTCCTGTTCTGATCATTACTCCGGCAGTGGTTCCATTTCTCATCATACCTCTGGCTCTGGTTCCAGTTCTGATCATCGTCCCGGCTCAGGTTCCAGTTCTGATCAGCGTTCCGGCTCAGGTTCCAGTTCTGATCACGTGTCCAGTTTTGAACCCCGTTCTGATCATACCTCTGGCTCTGGCTCCGGCTCCAGTTCTGATCACGCCCATGTCTCTAGTTCCAGTACTGGTCATGCCTCTGGCTCTGGTTCCAGTTCTAATCATGCCTTTGGCTCTAGTACCAGTTCTGACAATGCATTTGGCTCTGGTTCTAGTTCTGATCACATCTCTGGTTCTGGCTGTTGTTCCAGTTCTGATCAAGAACCTGGCTCTGATTCAAGTTTTAATCACGCCCCTGACTCTGGCTCCAGTTCTGATCATGCCTCTGGCCTTAGTTCCAGATCTGATCATTCCTCTGTGTCCGCCCTGGTTATGTTTCAGATCATTCCTATGCCCCTTTCTCTGCTCCCATGTACAAAAGTACTGCAAGTACTGCGGTATTACTGCAGTAGTACTGCAGTAGCTGTAGTACATGTAGTACATGTGGTATTACTGCAGTACTACTGTGGTACTACTGTAGTAATACTGCAGTAGTACTGTAGTACCTGTAGTACATATGTGGTACTCGAGTACCTGTGGTATAACTGCAGTACTACTGCGGTACTACTGCAGTAATACTGCAGTAGTACTGCAGTACCTGCAGTACATATGTGGTACTTGTAGTACCTGTGGTATTACTGCAGTACTACTGCGGTACTACTGCAGTAATACTGCAGTAGTACTGCAGTTCCTGTAGTACATAATGTGGTACCTGTAGTACCCGCGGTACTACTGCAGTATTACTCCAGTACTATTGTACAATTTGCGGTACCCATGGTACTACTGCAGTACTACTACAGTACTACCGTAGTACTCGCAGTACAATCTGCGGTACTACTGCAGTAATACCGTAGTACACAATCTGCGGTACCCATATACTACTGCGGTACTACTGCAGTAATACCAGTTCCAGTTCTAATCATGCCTTTGGCTCTAGTACCAGTTCTGATAATGCATTTGGCTCTGGTTCCAGTTCTGATCACATCTCTGGTTCTGGTTGTTGTTCCAGTTCTGATCAAGAACCTGGCTCTGATTCAAGTTTTAATCACGCCCCTGGCTCTGCCTCTAGTTCTGATCACGCCTCTGGCCTTAGTTCCAGATCTGATCATTTCTCTGTGTCCGCCTCTGGTTATGTTTTAGATCATGCCTACGCACCTTTCTCTGCTAGCTGGCTCTGGTCATGTCTCTGCCCTTGCCTCTGGCTCTGATTCCAGCTCTGATCATATTCCTACTTGTCAAAGTTATTGTTACCCTGATCTTGGGTTCTTCTTCTTGTCCTGGCTTTTCACAGCATCAGCTTAAGTCTGAGGTTCCTCGGTGAAGGTACCTTTGCTATCTTCACCCTGAAGAGTTTTCCCCAGATGTTTGATCAAGTTTCTTTCCAGGGCGTTAACGCCGCTTCTGTTTAGGTGAACCCCATCACGTGACAAATGCCAATTCACGTCGATGTTTGAATTGTCGATGAACAGCCAACCTCTCTCATTTGCGAGCAACTGAAGAGCTCTGTTTACATTGCTCATCTTGGAAGAACTTGATGGGGTTTCATTTAGACGATTCATAATTGACGAAACTGATAGTGTTTTTGCCTTTGTAGTGGTTTTTACCTGGTCGCAGAGTGAGGCTACCTTTGCTACAACTACTTCTTCACTATAACTCGCCATATTTTTTGTACGGAGTTGTTTTGGACAAGGAGTTCTAGGGTCCTTAGTTGGATATGTCGCAACTAAGACGGGGCCCAGAATTCAAAATAGTTGTAATTTAAACGCAATACCAAATTGGGAGATACTGGACGGTTAGGATTCAGAATTTATTGTACCCAACCCCTTTTTCTCTTTGTAACGAAAGACCTTGCAGATAATAGATGATAGCATCCTCTGCTGCTACTTGGTCTACAATGTATATTTCACCTTCACTTTAGTGTGGTATCGGACCATATTCAGAAACTTGTCTGAGGCAGATGTGAGGGAGATCTTAATTTGAATTTTCTCATTGATTTCCCTTTTCGATTTTCACAATTTGTTTGCACAAATCTTTGGCTCTTGTAAGGAGTTTGGAGTTTGATGTTAACTCCTCCAACAGGCGCTCCAGCTTCTCCAGGGCTTTATTAGTGCTGTGGGTGCAATCGATGCATATTCACATATAAGTCTTGAACCGCGTCTCTGATCTAGGACATGGCATGTCACAGAAATGGTAGTGGCGTTTGAACTGCAGATTCTGATGACTTTCATCAATGTCTTTCAATCTACAAAACAAAATGTAACAGGCGTACAAGTTTTAAACCAAACCCGTCCAGTATCGCAATTTTTATATAGATTTTGGCTTTTGGCTTATGCCAAAGTTTTGAGATGAAAATTATGGAGGGGGCGGGGCAGCAAGAAGTATAAACCACTGATATATAATTACACGATAATCGACCAAGAGCTTACAACTGCCGTGTAAAGATTATTTGATCATTTTTCCGTTAGCAACTTTCTTTGTTAATGTAGCTTCGCATTAATTGCTCTAATTTTGTTCAAGGAGGGGGAGGGGCACGGAAGGGGGAGGGATGCATATTTTGAGCCCTACCATCGTTTATCTATATGATTCAGACTGACATCCACCTGGATCCATATCTAATTGTATGTATCACTTGATGGATAACCTGCATCATATCTGAACACACCTTATGTTATACACAACGCAGCCCCCATCCCAAAATTATTTTGATGGGAGGGGGGGGGGGGCGGCCTTTTAATGGAGAGAGGGGGTAGAGTGAAGGTTTTTGAACCACACCATGCAATATGAATATGTTTAAGATGGTAAAGTATGTCTTTCACTTGGAACAGGTCTTATTTTACGTATTATTCGACCTGTATTCTAATTTGACTCTGAGAACACATTATATATCGGTTGCTTGGCATATTATTACCATAGCAACGGGAACTAAGCGATATATAATTAGAATGTGATTGAAATGCATCACCTGACATCATACTTCCAATCACAGTAGTCATCTTCTTGGTGGTAGCAATTTCCCGTGTTTTTTCACGTCACTTTGTTACCGTTGCTAAGGAGAAGACAGCCCTTTCGCAACCAAATTTGCTATTTTGGCTTATAACAAAGTGTCAACTGTAGAGCGCTGAAACTTTTTAGTTAGAAAAGCAATGAACTTTAAATTCAAATAGGATATCAACCATGTTTCTGAACGGTTTGTCAGCAAGTGTCAAGTCAATTTATATCATAATCGATTAAATATGGCGAAATATGTATTTTGGCGCGAATCATATTTTTGAAAATATGGGATATTCAATTGCTGATCGGAGATTATTGATGCCCCGAGCAGGGGTGGCTGAGCGACTTCCAAAGTGGGGGGGGGGGGGGGGGGGGGGGGGGGGGGGGTAAGAGGAAACTTTTTTTTTTTTTTTTTTTTTATTAAAAAAAAATAAATACACACATATAAAATACCAAAGGGGGTTCAACCCCCGAACCCCTCCCCTGCGTACGCGCCTGGACACACGGTAAATGTTCAAAATCGGCTCTGATCGTATCAATATCAGGCCAGCAGAGTTATAAGGCTCCGGCCACACTCTGGACACACGTGGACAAATTATGTTTATGCCTAGGTCACATTTGCCGCGGCGTCCGTGCGGTCTAAAATATCTACTGGCAATAGTCATAGGGCCGCCGCAGCATTCTCACGGTCACCACGTAATAACGGGGTAGTTGTCCTAGAGGGTGTTTGTCCTAGTGGTAGTTGTCTGGGGGAAGTTGTCCGGGGGTAGTTGTCCTAGAGGCTGGTTGACCTAGGGAGTAGTTGTCTCATATTTGTGCCTTTTCTTGCGCTTCAGCGCTTTTGGGCCTTAGGCAGAGCGGTCCATATTTACCCCATAGATGCACCACTGTTCTAGTAAATAACTTTTCCTATCAATAATAAACCATATTGTCAAAATCACATAATGAAAAAGAGTTTAGACAAAACTATTTCATCTTTTTGGACAGTGTATGTCCGTTTTCCAATTTATTTGATCGTCTTTTGTAACCCCGATGAATTTTGTAGATCAATGGATGTTCATTACAAAAGAAATAAGAAAAAATGTTCTGCCATGCATTTAAGTAATTGTTGAATTAATGGCATTAGGGTTGAAATGTGAAAAGCATAGGTTAAAATCTTTAGCAAATAGAAAAACGATACAAATAAAATACATAATAAATAATGCCCCGGAATCTGAACCCTTTCATATTAGTTTGGTGATGATATACAGTTCATTACCTATGTTGTTACAGTTACCATAACATTTGATATTTTTATAACTGTATACAGTACGTAAAGATGTAAATCGAAAACATATTGTTTCTCAGGTTTTGAGTGAATAATCGATACATTGACCTGACTAACATGAGATGGGGGGGGGGGGCAGTAGAATACATGTATGTTGAGAAGTTCGACCTGACATCATGGAATTTACGATGGGAGTAATTGAACTGCAGTTTAAACAGATAGGAGAAACAATTAACTGATCCTAAATCATATTGATCTGTTGATTTGAGAGTAGTGGTCAGTGGCGTACGCAGGATTTTTTCAAGGGGGGGGGGGGGGAGGTTTAAAATTTTGAAATCGGGCCAAAAATTTCGCAACGACTCAGCCCCCCGCTGAATAAGCGGGGGGGGGGGTGGTAAGAGGACACTTTTTTGGTCTCGAAATTTAACAATTTGACATTTTGCTCCGTAGAGGGGGGGGGGGGGGGGGGGGGGGTATGGTAACTTTTTATAGGTCAGCCATTGGCATAATTAAAAAAAAAATCCACAAAAGGGGGGGGGGGGTTGCTCAAAAATACACACATAATACACACATACAAAAACTCAAGGGGGGGGGCTTTAACCCCAAACCCCCCCCCCCCCCAGCGTACGCGCCTGGCAGTGGTTATATATGGATAACCGGTTATTTCATGAAGTAAAGTGTTAGAGAAGAGAAGAGAATAAAACGAAAGCATAACGGTCGCAAACCAGTCCTGAATTACACTACTCTTGAAAAACGTGTGCTTTATTCAGGGGATAACTTGAACATCCTGATCATATATTGATGGATTGTCAGAAAGGACGAAATTTTTCCCCGGGCATATGATCCAGTAATCTTACAAACCCTTTTACATTTCCCCGTCGGAATAGGTAGAGGGGTGGGGTTGATCCTCATACTTGATAATCTGTTATGATAGTAACATTATGTTAGATTAAAAAAATTGATGATATTGCACTACTTTTAAATACTTTTAACAATTACATAATGGGACAGGTGCCATCCTCATTCATTTGCAAAATCAATACGTTCTTCTGACATTATTTTGATTAAATAATGCTAGTTTTACCTTCCAGAAAACTGTAAAAAAACAATTACATATAGAACACTTTGCAGTTTTCAAAGGGTTACAGAAATAATACACATGGGGACGAAGAGATTCGAGTTTTCATTTGTGTAAGTTCAAAAATTAAAATACTTACTCTCATCAGTATTCATTATTCAAATAGCCTCTCCATCAGCAATTCCGTAGCACTCCAAATTGTCATATGAAATTAAAATATGGTATATATAAATTCACTACCAATCTTATAATCTTCACTCTGATTTTGTCTTATGACAGAAGGTTCACTTTTCGCATCCACTTCCTGAAACGTTCAACTTTTCCAACCTGCTTTCTCTTTATGTGTACCAATTGGGAAAGTAAAAATAAACACTTGCGTTTGGCTATATAGGAAAGATTAACTAAGAGTCCTACAAAATATGATCAAACCTATACCTTTACAGATGATACCATCGATGACGATGTTGAGAAGAAGTCATCGTGATACCGACCGTGAAGTGTCAGGGCCTTCAGATGAGTCAACTTACAGATGAACTGAGCGAGATCACGTGATGCAGAGGGACGTTCCTTGATACGCATATTATTGATGATAAGAGTCGCAATCTGTTATGAGAATAAAATCACGTTGAATGAATAATAACTAACATTCCAATAAAACTATATTCAATATTCAATAATCTGTTTAAATAGATGTTCATATCGCTGCCACAATTAACAAAAACTAAACACAGTCACATTTATTTTGTAATGGGGTACAAGTCTTGACACCTGAAATTAGCACTGATTTTAATAATTCCTGGGTTCTTTTTGAGATCGATATGAAGGTGTTTATTTACTACTGAGAAGTAATGACAGAGGTGATCAAAAGGTTTTAACTCAACCAATCGGCGAGGGGGTGTGGCGGATTGAAAAGGATAATATTTTCTAGATCATATTGACCTGTTTTCTGTGGGAGGGTGGGTAAATATAAATGAAGGACTTGGCCCATGATTTAAAGTATTACAGAACAATAGAGAATAAAACAAAAAGACAGAACGGCCGCAAACCACTACTTAATCACACTACTCTTGAGGAAAGTCTTGTGCTTTTATTCTCGGGAGAATCTGAACATCCCGGTTATGTTATCGAAGACATTGTATAATGGCGGATTCATGATTGTCAGAAAGGGAGGGATTTTTCCCTCCTGGACATATGATTCGGTAATCTCGCTGACCCTCCTGCATTTGCACGTCGAACTAAGTGAGAGGATGATCCACGTACTGGATTTCAAGTATTAATCTGTTATAATAGTAACATTGTATTGGATATACAATTGCTTACATTACACAACTTTTAAATATTTAAAATATTACATCACGATACAGTTGCAGTCCTCATTCATTTATAAAAGCAGTACGTTATCCTGACATTATTTTTATTAAATAATGCGTTACCTAACAGAAAACTGTGAAAACAAATATACATAGAGCACTTTGCAGTTGTTAAAGTGTTACGGAAATAGTACACGTGGGAACGAAGAGATTCGAGTTTTCATTTTGTAGGTTTGAAATATTTAAAATACTACTCTCATCAGTATTCATTATTAAAATAACCTCTCCGTCAGCAATTCGGTAGCCCTCCAAATTTTCAGATGAATTAAAATATGGTATATATGATTCACTGCCAATCTTATAATCTTCACTCTGATTTTGTCTTATGACAGAAAGTTCACTTTTCGCATCCACTTCCTGAAACGTTCAACTTTTCCAAACTGCTTCCTCTTTATGTGTACCAATTGGGAAAGTAAAAATAAACACTTGCGTTTGGCTATATAGGAAAGATTAGCTAAGAGTCCTACAAAATATGATCAAACCCATACCTTTACAGATGATACCATCGATGACGATGTTGAGAAGAAGTCATCGTGATACCGACCGTGAAGTGTCAGGGCCTTCAGATGAGTCAACTTACAGATGAACTGAGCGAGATCACGTGATGCAGAGGGACGTTCCCTGATACGCATATTATTGATGATAAGAGTCGCAATCTGTTATGAGAATAAAATCACGTTGAATGAATAATAACTAACATTCCAATAAAACTATATTAATTGTTCAAAATTATGTTTAATTAAGATAGTGATATCGTTGCCACAATTAAACAATCTAAACTCAGTCAGGTTTATTTGTAATGAGGTACAAGTCTAAACACCTGAAATTAACACTGATTTCAATTATGTGAGGGGGAGAGGATGATCCACATACTGGATTTCAAGTATTAATCTGTTATGATAGTAACATTTAATTGGATATACAATTGCTTACACGACACTACTTTGAAATATTTTAAAATATTACATCATGATACAGTTGCCACCCTTGTTCATTTACAAACGCATACTTTATTCTGACATTTGATCTACAAAAGCACTTTGAACATCTTAATTTTACATAACAGAAAATGTGAAAACAAATAAACATGGAGGACTTTGGGTTACAGAGTAATACAAACAGGGACGAAAATATTCGATTTTTCATTTTTGTAGGTTTCTAATTTAATCTATTAAGTCTCACCAGTATTCACAATTGAAATAGCTGTCTCTCCATCAAAAATGTCGTATCCTTCCGGATCGTCATACGAAATTAAAAATATGGTATATATGATTCATTATATGCCTCACTTAAGAAATCCAGCCATCTGATTGGTCGAAATTGCAGTCATGGTTTTAACCATTCCCGTAAATAAACGAAAAATGCCAAACCCATGTAATAGTTCTAGAGTAAAATCCCGGCAAAATTCCAGTTACCATGGTTACCGGGAAAATAGTTCAGTCTTGGTGAAATACCCATAGGTTCACATGTTAAAAAATGGTTTGAGCGATCGCGGATACCGTACGTGTGCGAAGAATTGGTCGGTATTTTTAATACGTGTGCGAAGAATTGGTCGGTGTTTTTAATACGGCAATCTCGATCGTCCTGAATTCCAAACAAGGCAAAAATGGCTGAAGAAACTCTCCCAAGATTTTAACTTCTTGATGATGATCAAATGCAAGACTTGCTGACAGCTAGAACACCAAAAAGGGTACGTGTAATACTCCATTATTTTTTTCTTCAAAATAGATCAAGTAGGTCTAGGCCTAGATTCTAGTAGTGCTAAAGTCCTTCCCGTAGAGATTGCACACATCCCTATGCATTGGCCATTGCGCACTCATGCTAAATTGGTCAATGTTTTAATTACCAGATATTCAAACTAATATTGCTCGTGATCCTGAAGGTGATACTCAATAAGTGAGGTGTCATATGAAAGCGCAGGTTTTTCTCCATATTCCCCACAGGGCCGGCCTACCCCCAAAATTGTAAAAATATCTTGCTTAGACTAGAATCTAGATCTAGTCTACTCTCAAAGATACACTCATAAAAAAACAACCGTGCAGATAAACTAGAGAAAGGCCAAGGTAGTGTCATAAGTTGCCTCTTTTTTTTCGGCATATAAAAGTATTAATGACAGCTTTAATATTCAAGAAATAGTTGTTTTTCTCAAAGCAGTCATTAATGCTATACTATCAATCTTATAATCTTCAGTCTGGTTTTGTCTTATGACAGAAAGTTCACTTTTCGCATCCACTTCCTGAAACGTTCAATTTTTCCTCCCTGCTTCCTCTTGATTAAAGATGTACCAATAGGGGGAGTAAATTTAAACACTTGCGTTTGACTATATAGGAAAGAGTACACGTTCAGTATAGCAAAACATGTAGTAATTAGCTAACAGTCCTACAAAATATGATCAAACCCATACCTTTACAGATGATACCATCGATGACAATGTTGAGTAGAAGTCATCGTGATATTGACCGTAAAGTGTCAGGGCCTTCAGATGAGTCAACTTACAGATGAACTGAGCGAGATCCCGTGATACAGAGGGACGTTTACTGAGATCCTCACAACCAATGGTAAGAGTCTCAATCTGTGACATTGTGATGAGAGAATAATATAACAAACTCAATGAAACTATATTCAAGATTCAACAATCTGTTTTACGTTATATTGATATCGTTGCCACACTTTAAAGAAAAATCAAATCATCCCAATATATTTTCTGATTAAAAAGTACAAGTTTTGCCACCTGAAATTAGCACTGATTTCAACAGTTCTTGTATTCTTTTGATACAGATATAATGGTATTTAAACATTACTGCTCCGTAATGACAGAGGGGAACAATATGTTTTGACTGATTCAATCATGACTGTGACATGACGGGCAGCACATGTGGGATAGTAGAAGACGTTAAGAAAGTCCGATGCGACATAACATATAAAAGTTACCCATCGTGAATCTCTTCTAGATCATTTTGACATGTTGACTGTTGGAGCAGTGGGTAAAGATGAACAAGGAGTTTGAGTTTGACCTTTAGTATGTGTTTATTTGTTTCACATTTCACATGCAGATTCGATACAGATTAAAAAATATATATACATACGAGACATATTGTTTCATGATAAACAGGATTATATTAATTAACAAATTAATTAAATTACAAAATTATACATCACCAAGTATGTTTGCCAACTATAACCAGACAAGACAAGTACAAAACTAAACTGTGATCGAAACACTGGGGGTCCAGTATCTTAATGCGTTATAATAGTACATTATTTCTTAAAACGTTAACATTGCCTATTATGTTATGTCTTCGCGGCTCACTTGTTAAAGATAATATGTCCCTTTGCAGCCTACCTCAAATTCTGTAGAACTTTGCAGGAATTATGAATATGTCATGTATATCCTATCTGTAAAATTTAAACGTTAGCAGTGTCCTTATATTCAAATTATGCAAGAAAACCCGTTTACTTGCTAGACTTCACTGTCAGACACTACTGTCAGTATTGAGTGACTGACTGGCTTTTTCTTCTTTTTTGGTAATAACATACATAAAATGAGCTGTAAAGGATTTGTCTACTACAATAACCCACTTCTGTAATGGCCAAAATTAAACTCATTGAATCTTTGCGCAGCATAAAACGTACGACCATGCGGTACAATGGTCTGAAAATCAAGACTATTACTTATTGGCTCTATAGCTCCTAAGTCGATTTGACAACTAATAGTCGTTATTTTCTCACTTAAAGACAATTTTCAAGCCCCATTCTTTTAAGGGGAGTTCTAAATTAGTATTATCTTTCAAATGCCAATGGTATTTAACCTTTTCATTTTTGGGCCTGCAAAAGGGACATAGTACCTTTAATACAATAAAAATTACCCAATTTGGCTTGACTATCGAAATGAGTATACTTCCCGTGGATCTCCGACCCGTCATTTCGGCCGTATAATGTCAGAATAACACAATGTGCATGTCTTTGCCTATTCCCGTAAATAGCAAGTTGTTATATTTTTGTTCTTAATATGCATTTGAAGTAACAAAATTTATTTCACAATATGCAAATTGCGAATTCCATGCGTTTTTCAGGAGACTCTATAACCTTTTTCTGTAGACATGTAGCGAATCTTAATACAATATTAGAGAAATGTTTCCGTCTATCAGATTAAACAAATATTAAATTTACTTTTTATCATTTGTAAAGATGCATATGTTAATGTGCATAAAGTATGCATATAAAAATCACATAATTATGAAGGTTCAGGTGTACAAGAGAATCATCCGTCTCCACTTCTCATCAGCGTATTACCTGCAAATAGACATTTGGAATGTATCATTTTATTTTGGTATGTATTTTTTTTTATAAATTTCTTATGTATCATCAAGTATTTCTGTTTAATTCCTAACATTAATTTGAAGAAGAAAAAAAACAATGTGATATCAACTCACATGTAACTCGCATTTATTCCTGTTCGTGAATATATGCAATTGGAGCACATTTTAATGAAACACGTATTTCAATTGTGATGCAAAACCTGGCAGGTTAATCCGGTCCATGGTTTGACGAACATGCTTTCAAAATGTGCGTAACCCTTGAAGAAAGAGACAATGCGGAATGCCAGGGGGTTACGACGTTAGGACAATGAAAATAGAAGGGGATTCCAGCTCCCAACCCCCTTCCCCTCATACATTAAGGGCTAAAGGTAGTGTATCATGGCAAATACTGGTTAACGCCATCTACGTCTACTTCTGGACAACTGCACGTAAACGAATGGACTTGATTAACGGTAGTAAGCGACTTAATCTCTACATGGTCAGCGCGAGCTGGCGTTCGCGAAACAGACCCAAGTTCTCCTCACGTTTCGGTTTCGCGTATGTTGCACGTACGTGAATGCTGCGGTCGCGTCGTCAGGCCACGGGAAAGACACATAGTCTCGTAATGCTACAGTCCCTTTAACTTTATATGATTCACATGTTATGGCCTTCGTGATAATTCAATAGTAGAGCATGTAGAGAGGAAACACACACAAGTCAGATGGGATAGGTCTAAATTGTCTCCACCCCCTCGGAAAAGTCATTGAACATTTTAAGGGAGAAGTCTTAAACAAAGAGTGAGAGAGAGGTAGAGAGAGAGAGAACGAGAACGAATGAGAGAGTGAGAGAGAGAGAGAGAGAGAGAGAAATAGAGTAAGGAGAGAAGGAGGGTAAAGGAAGGGGAAGCATGCAAGTAAAAATGAGCGTGGAATTATCTTTAGTGGGTAATTATCCCAGGGTGTCGTTTTCTGGTGGGTAATTGTAATAGGTGAGTGGTTGTCCTAGGAGGGGGGATTTCACGGGGGGGGGGGTGATCGCGCAGTGGGAAATTGTCCTGATAAGTAACAACAAAAAAACACTGCAATCAAGCTATAGAATTTTGAAATTTTGAGCATTTAATTATTAAATAGCGGTTTTTTCCCCTTTCATTTCGCCAGGGGACGGGGAGCAACATCCCAATACTATATTTGGGGCAGTATCAAACTGATGGCTGGTGAAAGTACGTATGAGATATGGAAGATTTATCAAAGAAAAATCTTTTTTTTATCCAAATTCTTAACCGCTTAAAAGTACCATGTCCCATTTGCAGGCCAAAAAAATGAAAAGGTTAATTCCAATGGCATTTGAAAGATAATACTAATTTAGAACTCTCCTTAAAAATGGGGGACTTGAAAATGTGTTTAAGTGGGAACAAAATGAATATTAGTTGTCAAATCGACTTAGGAGCTATAGAGCCAATAAGTAATAGTCTTGATTTCCAGACCATTGTACCGCACGGTCGTACGTTTTATGCTGCGCAAAGATTCAATCAGTTTAATTTTGGCCATTACAAGAAGTGGGTTATCGATGTAGACGAATCCTTTACAGCTCATTTTATGTATGTTATTACCAAAGAAGAAAACAAGCCAGTCAGTCACTCAATAGTGCCTGGCAGTAAAGTCTAGCAAGTAAACGGACTTTCTTGCATAATTTGAATATTAGGACACTGCTAACATTCAAATTTCACAGATAGGACACACATGACATATTCATAATTCCTGCAAAGTTCTACAGAATTTGAGGTAGGCTGCAAAAGGGACATAGTATCTTTAAAGCCACACTGCACTACTTATAACTACTTGCGCCCTCTTTATAACAAACAATGCATTATCGGTGACTGTTGGTCCCCCATGGTCCCCTTTTTTAATGTTAGTTAAGAACTGGTTTGATGAGATAACCACCTGTCAGTGACCTTGCAGGGAGGTCTAATCCCTCTTGGTCAAACTAGTTCAGACGGGCTTTAAGAACTATATTCATAAACAATTTATTATATAAATTCCGTGATACTGAAGCGAGAAACTCATTTTTACTTGTATTTACAATGTGTATTTGAGGCCTATGATAATTTTTCTCCTATTTTTCATGTTTGTGTCTATTTTTTGTGCATCTGCGCTTTTTGGCTTTTGCGTACGGGCAAGCGGCCCCTCTGCACCCCAATAGACACGCAACTGTTCTTGTAAAGAACTGTCAAAATCTCGTTATTATCCCGATGTTTCTTTGCATATACGTACAGCGTTGCCCATAAAGTCGGAATAATGTTTCCTTGCCTGTTTTAATGAAAAGGTTGTGATAAAATTGTTCAATCTTGATACATGAAGTTCATATTTTCTAATTTTTAATGATCAATGGAGTCTCAGAGATCAATATTGTTCTGAGAAGATTTTTAACTTTTAATATCAAGAATAAACCATACTGTCACAAAAGATTTATTCCAAATTTATGGGCAACAGCCAGTGTAAACGTCGCCTAGCTGGCAGAGGGGTGTTAGCTCGAATTTCAGGTAAATTTTTTACTTGCCCAGTTGAAAGGTAATACATAGAGGAATTCCTCATTGAAATATTTAATTTCGGTATGCACAATAAGGGTATAAATTTACTACTTCAAACAGCAAAATCCTACATATTCACAGTTTTAGTGTAAAAGTGACTTATTTTATAAATCTTTCAATTCAACATGAAGTTTTTAAGTTATTGATATGAAATTGCTCTCACATATTCCTGATAATTTATTTCGTTGAATGAATGGAATAAAATTAATAGAAACACAATCTTCATGATATATTATAGGGTAATTCACTGAAAAATGGACTAATTATCCATGTTTTTTTATAAATCAAGAAAAAATGTTTAGATCTCCGCGGTTTGTACCGCTTAAATTTTAATACCACCATTTTTTCTGATGTCTAAGCTTCAAGTTGATGCCAAATTTGGCTGCCCGATCTTGCCCGTTGTTTGTTAGAGCCAATTTCCCTTGCCACATTGCCCCGAAAAATGTGAGTTTTTTGGGTCCACGGCTGAATCATGAAGGATTCGTGGTCATAAATCACGGGGCGAGGGGGCGCGTGACACTAGTTCTGACACCGCGGACCAAAATAAACACATTTTTCGGGGCAATGTTGCAAGGAAAACGGCTCTAACATAATAACGGGCAGAATCGGACAGACAAATCTGGTATCAACTTAAAGCTAAGACATCAGAGAAAATGTTGGTAATACAATTTAAGCGAAAATTCCTGGAAATCCAAACATTTCCTCTGGATTTATAAAAAATAAATCCCCAAACATGAGTTTTGGCGCACTTTGGTTCCTCCCTGGCCCACTGTGCGACGGTATGACATTTTTTCCAATTTCGAAGATCGACTTTTGCAGTACCGATGAATTTTGTAGATCAAGGGGTGTTATAAAAATAAGATAAAATGTTGACGGATAACTTGTTTGCTTTTGTCTATTCTGCCATGCAATCAAGTTGTTGTTTATTGTTGAAATAAGGGCATTATGTTCGGAATGAGATTAATACAGGTTTAAATCGTCCGCAAATAAGAGAAATGATACAAGTAGAATGAATAACAATGCCCCCAAAACTGAACACTTTCATGTTTATTTTTTAATGATATACGATCCATCACCTATGTTTTTCAGATACCATATAGGGTAGGTGTAGGGAATTGGAGACCACCAAGCTTGAACCCATGCATCACTGTCTGTCTGTGTTTGCTCCAATATTGCTATAGCGCTATTTGTGGCCTTTAACAACCCTACTGCATATATCCAATTCATTTCGAAGACTACAATGGGCTCTTTCTTCGAGAAATTTGGCTAAATTGTCCAAGGTAACCAATTTTGATCATAAAATGTTGCTCTGATATAAAAACACAATTTCCACTGAATGTTGTGGTATATGCAGAAATTTAGGGTTGGCTCTTAAAAATTAGTTTTAAAATGAAGTGTGCCAACCATCACAGAAAACGTATGGCCATTGCATGTAGTGAATGGGCCGGTGTTGTACAGCACATTATGAATGGTTTCTGATCAGAAATGTGTGAAGGCAATGGGGGACACCAGGTCCAAGATTTATTATTATTATTATTATTTATTTATTGTTATATAATGGTCGACCAGCAGCACAAGGCCGAAAGCGTCAATTTACAAAGGTACAGTGATGTAAATTATATACATGTACAATAGTATTACGAAACATAGTACATAAATCTCTAACATAATGAAAATACAGCAGAATTATATTGCGTTCGTTTATGTACATTAAGTGAAAAGGATGTACAAGCTGAACATATACAAGAGCAGGGGAAGGTATATGGCTCATGAAAGTGAGAGTGATATAGCGAATGGAGAAAAAAGAAAAGGGGAGGTACCATATTATTCCGGTTGTCTCATTTTGGCTCGCTGGAACATTGCCAGCACAAACCACTGACCTCTACCTCCTGGACGGATCATCGCCCATTCCCGCCCGTGATAACGCTTGAAGTGGGCTCGAACGCGCGGCGGCCATTTTACACTTCCAAGAGCGATATGGCTCACTTTACGTAACGTACTAAAAGGCTGTATTGTCTGACCGTTCATGAATATTCATGTTTTTGCTTACCTCGGCAATGCTTGCCTCTACTAAATGGAAAAATTACGGTGGGCGTTGGATGAAATGGACATAATGAACAAATCAGAACTCATCTATGATAATTCATGCTTCTTATCCTTCGTGTGCTTGACTTATAACCTTACAATCGCGTGGTAAATAGTCTTTTGTTTGTTTAAATGGGATATAAATGCATAAAATCAAATTATTCCCAAATTCTCACTCGTCGGATCTTCTGCCCTAGTTTCAAAATTCAAAGTAAATCCCGGCCCCGTGTACGTGTTTATGCCATGCACTGCACCAGCTCAAACCAGGGAGATTTTTGCAACGGTCGCTGTGTTGAGGTTTTTTACGGAAAGGCTCACAACCCTTTTATATTCATGACACATTTTGAAGGCACTAACAAAAACATTGACAATTTACGTAAATACGAGATGAAAGGACATTTATATCGAGACAAATGTTAAATTTGTTATGAATTTGGAAGCCGTTGGTATATTGCCTGACAGTTTCAATTTGAGCTTTCAAAGAGTTTTTCAATAAGCGAGTTCGTAATTAGGATTTTCGCATGGGTAGATCAAGGTCATTCGGACCCAAATTGTAAAACCATTGAGAAGAATACTCGGATCGTGATCATGAAAGTTATGTAATCAGTATTCATTTATGCACCAACAGTACATTTATCTGATACACAGGTGGAAGTATTCTTCTCAAGAGGCAAACAAAAGATATTCATGAAGCCCCTCCATCACTTTGGCAGTGAATATTCTAAAATGCACAGGTAGGAAGTATCCATCGTGTCTAAGATCTGTGGATATTTTGGGATCATGCGGTTCAGAGCTATTTACAAACTCGCTTATAAATCTGTGGTCATTCAGTGCTGTCCGCCCGTGAATTAAATGCCGCGCATGCGCAGTGTTGAAAATGGCGACGTGTTTATTTATTCAGATATTCTTTCTTTATTGAAGTTTCCTGCAAGTCTAAGTTAGTGTGTAATTTTGTAAATTGTACAACTCGGATTAAAACATGGAGATACAGTGAGTTCAAAAATTCATGTATTTGAATTGTTTGAATTTCTTGTCAGATTTGACTCATTTTGGAGTAAAAAAACGGAAACAAACAATTTCATACAATTGGAACAAACAATCCCCAGAACTGAAACAGGAATGAAGAGCATATTCTTTGAAGTGGGCCAGTTTTATAGATACAAACATTTGTAATAGGCTATGATATGAACATGTTGCATGCAAAGAAAGTGTCTGGCTGTCTTTTCCTGTGTCAGTGTCGGTCCCTTCTTTGGTTAGTAAAGAGACCACTTTGTGCCCGGGACCACCTGTACAATTTGTCGACAATCTTCACATTGCTACCAAGTTTTACAGGTAGTTGAAAATCAACTTCTTCAGCTGGGAAGCACAGAGTGTTGTCTCAACACAACATTGCAAACCATGGATTATTATGAGGTGAAAAAGAAATGAATGGAATGATGACACTGAAACACATGTATAAAGCATTAAAAACTGAGAAATATTAGCCAAAAGAGGGCGGGAAAAAAAAAAA
Source organism: Strongylocentrotus purpuratus (assembly GCF_000002235.5). Lineage (NCBI taxonomy): Eukaryota > Metazoa > Echinodermata > Echinoidea > Camarodonta > Strongylocentrotidae > Strongylocentrotus > Strongylocentrotus purpuratus. Next base: position 24,185,364 of record NW_022145607.1, read on the forward strand.
CTTAAAATTATCGGCCCAAAGAGGGCGACAAAAAAAGTTAAAGAAAAAAGCTTTTCCGACCGACCGACCCATATTTCGGCACCTAAAGGGCAATAAAACAAGTTTTTATTTTAGGCCTAAGACTACCATAGGCCATGTACACAACCAGTAGGTAGCTGGGCTAGGCTTCTCTCAAGGCACAATGATTTTTTTGATAAAGTATCAAATTAGGGTCTGTGCTTGCAGACTAGTGGTATGCTGTGTAATCATGGTTTTAATGAAGAGAATATTTGACCTGCAGTTGAGGGAGAAGTGGGTAAATGATATATTATGAATTTACCAGTTGGTTTATGATGTAAAGTGTTAAGAACAAATTAAAATAAATCAAGAAGGCAGAATGGTTGCATACCAGTCCTCGATTACACTACTTATGGAGAGAACATGCTCTTTTTTTAGGAGGACCTGGGGTGATTCACTAACTGGGATCAATATCCTTCTTAAGAGCGATTTCGGGGATTGCTATTAGTCCCGGCTTAATATTAATCCCAACTCACTGGTTCACTTAAATGCTATTAGGCTGGGATCAATTTAAAGTTCCGATGTATTAATATTCAAGTACGCAATTAATCAACCAATCAGAAAGATGCAAGCCCGATGCCTAAAAATAATTTGACGGTGAACAAGGATAATGGGGATTGGCGCGCGTAATATTGCTCATAAAATTACATTGCCGGCCGGCCGTCTGATCGAAGAATTAGCTTAGAAGAGGAGAATCACGAATTCAAGATGAGCAATTCAGGAAAGTCAAAGGTAATATTTTTATTTCTTGCAATATTTCAGTCAGAATTGATTTAAACGTTGATTCGCGAATGCATTTTGAAAAAAAAAATAGTTCTTTATCATTAGACCAATTCAATGCACATTTTATTCATGATTCCCCCCCCCCCCCCTCCATTCCACATACATGGATACGAAGATTTTAACAATTGTAAATAATGATTAAAGATATTTTAAGGATAGATTACTGTTTTGAAAACTAATTGCTGCTATGTAAAATACATTTTAGCAAGCATTGCAGTTATTCTGTAGCAATCTGTTGTTAATCCTATCATTTTTTCCTTCATTTATTTATGTAAACACGGTAACTCTCTCAGCCTAAACGTTTGTTTTTCAGAAAGTCTGTGTTGACTGAATAAAAAAGATATACAAATTAAAATACAAACAAAAGATAGCAAAACATAAACATATGCGAAATAAATGAATGCATGTAATAGTGGTTTGGTCTATTGACTGATAATGCCTAATACCATCAAACCCCTCTAGTGGGGAAAAAAATATATTGTGGCAAAGGGCAATTTACCCCCACCCCCCCCCCCCCCAAATGTCAAAAATAGCCATCCAATGTTGCAAAAGAGGTGCCCGTAGATTTCCATTGCTTAAATACAAAATGCAAGTTTCAATTAACAGAAGTATGAAATATAACCCCCGTACATTAAATCTTATTCCCCCTTCTATCTGTCTATCTGACGCCCCGAATATATTCATGGTGGACAATTTTTGTTTCCATCAACTGCCAAATTTCTATCTTGCTGGTGGAAATTACCTGACCTAGCTGCTCATTTCTCAAGTTGCCCAGTAATAGTTCCACTTATTGATAGAACTGTGAGAAACAAATTGATTGGGAAACGAACAATTGGTGAATTAAATTATTTTGGTATGTTCATGAACATTTTCGTGTGAGATGTGTATGAGGGTGTATGTTTCTCAATGTTTTTGTTTGTTTATTTACTTCTATTTTTTGAGTGTGTAGTATATTCTTTGTTAATTGTGGATAATAGATTGGTGTCATAATTATTAGCTGTCATTAAATACTGTTTTGACATCATATAGTGAAAACCCTATCCCTTTATATTTCTTGTATAATAATAATAATAATAATAATCTTTTAAAGTCCACTCCAAATTTTATTAAGTTAAACCGAAAATGGAAATTTATTTTGCCCAATTGATCGTGAGCCTTGTAGCAAAATTTTTATTCCCAAACAGGTTTGCAATTTCTTATATTTCCGTTCTTCTGATTGGCTGATATTTTCTACGTCATTGGCAGCTTGGAAAGAGGTCACAAACAATTAGACTTTGATTATTTATTGCTTTGCCTCACTATTTATAAAGGCAAAAAAACTGAATGAACTGAGATTTGAACCCTCAAGTCAACTTCAGAGTGCTATTAATAACACGCTGTCCTTACCGATTGAGCCAACGATGGGTTGATAAAAAGTGATTCTGCATGATTTCTATAACCCTATCACTCACCCATTGTTAATGACGTAACATATGAGCCAATCAGATGACCGGATATATTAGCATTGGCAAACCTGTTTGGGAAGAAAAAAATTCGCAGCCCGGCAGCCACTGAGCAGCGCCAGATCGACTTTGCTCTATCCCTTATTGTTGAGCGCCAAACAAGGTATGCATCCCATTTTGACATAATTGAATGAATAAACCAATTTGGGGTTTTAATCTGAAGTGATTACATAAAATTTCATAATTATGTCCCATTTTAGCAACAAATATGATGAAATGGCCTTTCCACAATTTAAACAAAAAAATAAGGGTTAGGGTAAAGGTATAGGTTTAGGATTTTGATTTTGTTGATTTGTGGGGCCTCTAAAGATTATCACATACAAAAAAAGGTCATTAAAATTGCAACAACTACCCTCACCACTCCCTATTCCTTGTTCTTGGCAAATTCCTAAATTATTGTACAAATTTGAGCGATCGAGAACTGGCGCTGCTAGACTTTATTGCGCGCATAGTACAGTCGATCAATCTTGAGCAGTTTTGGAGCTGTTATACTCAGTTGAGAACACAGAAAAAGGCAATGCTAAATAGCGATCCGGATCGCTCTTAGCCTTACAGCGATTTAATGCTAGCATTAAACAAAATCCTAAATACCTTAGTGACTCAGTTCCTAAAAAGTGATATTGCTCTTAGGAGTGATATTGAGCCTAAGAGCAAATTTATCCTATTTGGAATTAATTTTAGCTGTTAGTTAATCACCCCCCCCCCCACCCCCTGAGTATGGTATATTGACGAGATGATATAGGGGTGCATCCATGATTGACAGAAAATTGGGGAATGTTTTTCCCGGTCATTTAGATTCGGTAATCTCGCTGATCCTACTCGGAATTGATACATGGAATGAAAAATATGGTATATATTTTTCAATATAATTTTTTCAATATCTATCTAATAAGTGATAACTCTGTTTTCGTTCCATCATGTTTATGACATATGGCTTGAAATTTCGCTTCCCTTTCCTGAAACATTTAATGTTTCCTACGGTATTTATATTTGATTTGTTTTAATTCTAAATGGTGTACTTTTTATTCTTAATGGTGTACTAATTGGGAGATTTAAGCGTCCCCTTGGGCTGGACTATAACACACTAAGAAATAAGGGTGCAGATTTTCACCCACCTACGCGTATTTGGTAGAGGGTGCTGATTTGCTCCTTTTACGGTTGCGCCAGGAGGTTGCACTGTTGTTGAGCTCTGTGATTTTGTTGAATTTTTATTGATAGTTTTAGGAATAGTGTTCTGAATTCATCAGCAGTCTTTTAAGTATCACTTCACGATCCAGCTAGATCATTTTTGTGATGGATTGAGATGTTTGGAACACCTACAGTTTTTATTTATGTTTTCTTCATGTTCCTGTATGAGCCCATGGTCAACCATTACAGTGCTTTATGCACATAGTATTCATGTCCATGACTATTATGTTCTCTACTATTGTTAGACTAGAACACGAATAGACAGCCATGGCGAGCATCGGCATGGTGACTATTGTTGTGAGTCTCTTGATCCTATTAGCTTCTATTGTGACAATGCCTACAATCACCTACACCAGAGAAGATCTTTTGTCTTTTCAACCCGAGTGTGCTGATCTCAGGATACCACTGAATACCTATCACATATTACAGGACTATGGCATATGTTCAGTGAAGCCAACTCATCGTGGACATCGTGTACATCATTCTTCATGTCGTGGTTCTGAATTTAGAAAATTAATATCAGTAGTACCTACTAAACTCTCGGCAAAGATGTGTACATTGAACGCTAGATCAGTAAGGAATAAGACTACCGATATCGTTGAATTTGTACTTGATAATGATTTTGACATCCTCTCGTTGACCGAGACATGATTGAAGGATGACGATGATGTTATTTTGGGAAACTGTATACCTGAGGGATATACTTGTAATCATAAGGATCGACAAGGAAGAGGAGGAGGTGGTGTCGGACTGTTGTTCAAATCTTCACTGTCGGTCAAGTCAGAAGCTGTACAACATTTCAAGTCATTTGAAGCTTATCAAGCTCGAGTTTCATGCCAATCCCGTTCACTTATTCTCCTTGTCATTTATCGCCCAGATATAGTGGAAGAGCAAGGGCAGCGAATACCTTATAGTCTGTTCCTTGAAGAGTTAGCTACCCTACTTGACTCATTTGTTCGTGATCCCTCCGAAGTTGTCCTGACAGGGGACTTCAATGTATGGGTCGACGATTTCAATGACGTACGGGCAAGGCAGTTTATGAACATACTTTCATCCTACGGAATGAAGCAGCTTGTACGAGAAGGGACTCATCTACATGGCCATACACTTGATTTGCTTATTACTCGGGATTCAGCCACTCTTGTTTCTGATGTATCTGTTATCCTAGGAGTATCTGATCACCACGCTGTCCAGTGTAACCTTGATTTAAGAAAGTCCCCTTCTCGCAGGACTGTCACAACTCGCCCTCTACGATCAATGAACAGAGAACAATTCCGATCTGGAGTCCATGAATCTTTGTCAGAAATTGACATTGAGGATATCAGCATCTCTTCGTCTGTCGAAAGATATGATCGATCTCTCTCTCACTAGTCTACTTGATAAGCTAGCACCTAAAAAGACTAGAAGTGTTATCACCAAACCTTCGCGTCCATGGATGACTGAGAAAATCCATGCTGCTAAGTGCCTTAGAAGACGCCTTGAGCGCAAGTGGAGGAGTACTAGAAGTAAAGAAGACTGCAAATCATATGTGACACAGCGTCAGGTTGTTTCCTAAGAAATTGAAAAGGCAAAAAACTGAATACTATTCAGAGTGTGTTGCAGAATGCGAAGGAAACCAAAGACGTCTCTTCACTGTTGTAGACGCTCTGCTGCACCGAAAGAAGGAAACTGTTCTTCCGGATGCTTCTTCTGACCAGATACTGGCTGACAACTTTTGTCATTATTTCTTCAACAAGGTCACCAAGATCCGTGATGACATTGATGCCGAGCTTTCGTCAGGACAGTGTGTACAGCATTGTGAGTTATCATCTGTTCCAGTTTTGACTGATTTCGTTAAAACTTCTATTAGTGAGATCAAGAGGGTTGTCATGAATTCTCCAACATCATCATGTGAGTTAGATCCAATTCCTACTGCTCTTCTAAAAGAATGCATTGATGACTTTGCACCATATATTACAGACTTTTTTAATAAGTCTCTTCGATGTGCAAGCTTTCCAGCCTCAATGCAACAGGCTCTCGTGAAGCCTCTCTTGAAAAAAAAAACGAATCTTGACAGGCAAGACTTTGCAAGTTATCGACCTGTGACAAATCTAAGCTTCCTATCGAATGTTATCGAACGCATAGTATCCGCTCGTCTTCAGTCCTTCTTGAATGACAATAACCTTCAAGACAACTTCCAATCAGCCTACAGAGAAAAACACAGTGTTGAGACTGCCCTCTTAAGAGTGCAAAATGATATCCTCACCGAAATGGATAGTGGAAAAGTAACTGGGCTAATTCTGCTCGATCTGAGTAGTGCATTTGACACGGTTGACCATGTTATACTCCTAGAGAGACTTCAGTCTATGGGCATTGGTGGACAGGCTCACCAGTGGTTAACATCTTATCTCTCAAACAGATCGCAGAGGGTTTGTGTACGCAGTGCTGTCTCGTAGACAGTTCATCTTGGCTTCTCTGTGCCCCAGGGATCGATACTTGGGCCACAACTCTTCAACATTTACACTTTTCCCCTTCATGATATCATCAAGAGGCATAATCTCAAGCACCATATGTATGCTGATGACACGCAGATATACTTTTCGTGTTCTCCCACACAAGAGGAAGTTGATGCCTGGATTGCTCGTGTTGAAGCCTGTATAAGTGACATTAGGAATTGGATGAAGGAGAATTACTTGAAGCTCAATGACGACAAATCTCAGTTTGTTATGCTGGGTTCCAAGCACCAACTCGCCAAGTCGGTAACCCCCAATCTGAATATTGGTTCGTCATCAATTACTCCAGTGAAGAAAGTTCGAAATCTTGGAGTTATTTTTGACTCCAATATGACCATGGATTCGCAAGTATCATCAAGTGTTAAACTTGCGATCCACAGTCTCCGCAATCTTCGTGCTATTCGCAAGTATCTCACCACAAAGGCGGCTGAGCAGCTTGTGCATGCATTTGTTACATCCCGCATCGATTGTTGTAACTCTTTACTCTATGGCATCCCTATGTCTCAAGTTAAGAGGCTCCAGCTTGTTCAGAATGTTGCTGCCCGTCTAATGACATATACACGCAAGTTCACCCACATCACTCCAGTCCTTAAATCCCTGCATTGGCTTCCATCGTCCATCGTCTCACCTAAAAAATCCTTCTGATCACATACCGTGCCTTGAAGTTCTCCTCGCCACAGTACATCTCTTCTCTACTCAACTTTCGCAAGCCTGGTCGTTCTGGTCTGCGTTCTGCCAATACATCAACTCTGATCATCCCTAAGACCAGACGATCATGGGGAGATCGAGCATTTGCCTCAGCAGCTCCCCGATTGTGGAACAGTCTCCCTTACACACTTAAGGAATGTAAATCAGTAGATAGTTTCAAGGCCAGCCTGAAAACTTATCTAATGGCCAACTTTAACTTCTTCTTTTTGTTATAACCATGTGTAATGTAATGTAAGCAAAATTGTATCTAAGTATATTATGTAGCTCATTGTAAGCGCCTTGAGCACCCTCTGGGTGGATATGTTGCGCGTTATAAATGTCTGTATTATTATTTATTATTATTATCTGACAAGCGGCGTAAATATGCATTCTTATGGGTGCGGGAAGTTGGAGGGTGGGCAATATGCACCCGGCGTAGTCTGAATCAAGACCTAATGATAAATAAATAATATATCAAGTTGATACGTCCTCAAAGTTTTTGTCGATATTCGAAGAACAAGATTAAGCATGTTCAAAGATAAAATCGATGTCACTTTTTCCTTTTTTGGTCCAATACCTAACGCCATGTATTAATTTGTCATAATAGAAACATTATGTTGAATAACAAACTTGCCGACATTATACTACTTTAAAATATGTTTAAACATGACATTATGGAAAAGTCGCCATCCCCATTCATTTATAAAAAGCAATATGTTATTGTGACATGTGATTAAAATATAATTTTGAATATCTAATTGAACACAACATAAAAGTGTTTAAACAGATATACATGAAATTCTTTGCAGTTTCCAAAGGGATACACAAATATTTTAATCAGGGACAAAGAGACTCGAATTTTCGTTTTTGGTAGGTTTTTGAATCAAAATGTTTAGTTTCATCAGCATTTCCGTACCACTCCAAATTTTCATATGTAATACAAAAAAAATTGTATTTTGACCGAAAATTCACTGGTTGCATCCACTTCATGAAACGTTTAACTTTCCTACCTGCTTCCTCTTAAAGGTGTGAAAGATAGGGGTACACTTCAAGTATAACAAAATGTAGTGATTTGCTAAAAGTCTTAAAATATATGATCAAATCGATACCTTTGCAGATGACGCTATCGACGAAGATGTAGAGTAGAAGTCATCGTGTAGACAGACCTTGGGTCCGCAGTCAGGGTTGTCTTCCTTACCGAGAAAGAGGTACTTCAAATGAGGCATCTTACAGATGAACTGAGCGAGATCACGTGATGCAGAGGGACGTTCACTGAGATCCAAAGACTTGATGTCAAGAGTCTCAATCTGTTATGAAAGTAACATTATGTTGAATGAATAACTACAAACAATATACTAAAACTATATATTCAAGATTCAACAATATGATGTAAATTGCACTAATTACGTTGCTAACAATGGAAAAGGGTATCGCCCCAAAGATCCACATTTATATTGCATTGATTTACAAGTCTTGACATCTGAAATGATCCCTAATTTCAATAGTTCCTGGATATTTTGGAGACTGATGTAGTAGTAGTTATACATTACTGATATTTTATGACAGAGCACGGGTGAAAATATAGGTTTTGAGCGCCCGATTCAGGACTATGATTCAACAAATTTGCGAACGATCTAGAGCTATGATAGTTGTTGAACTTCAGTTGTGGGGAAGTGGGTATATATGCATTAACCAGGCGGTTCGTGGCTTAAAGTATTAAGAACAAACCGAATAAAACAAGAAGCCAAACGGTCGCAAGCATAGTATGTTGGATATACAATTGCTGACATTACACTACAAACTGTTTTTTAAAAAAACAGTTCCCATCCTCATTCATTTACAAAAGCAATACTTTATTCTGACATTTGATTCATTGAAATAGTTCTTTGAACAACTAATATAACATAACAGAGATGTGTGAAAACAAATTGCATGGAACACTCTGCAGTTTCCAAAAGGATATACGTGGAAGAAGATATTTAACTTTTCCTTTGTGTAGTATTTTTTCTTCTATTCAGTCAAAATTTCCGTCTCTCCATCAGTACTTCCGTAGTACTCCGAATCAACATATTTGAATGAAACATATTATTCACTGTCAATCTGATAACCTTCGCTCAGTTTTCGTTTCATCATGTTTATGACAGATGGCTGGTAATTTCGCTTCAACTTCCTAAAACGATTAATGTTTCCTACCTTATTCTTAACGGTGTACTAATTTGGAGAGTAAAATCGTCCACTTGCGTTTGACTATAAAAATGAGTACCGGTACACCTCCAGTACAACAAAACGCGTAGTGATTTGCTTTAAAGTCCTAAAAAAGTATCAAATCGATACCTTTGTAGATGACGCTATCGACGAAGATGTTGAGTAGAAGTCATCGTGTAGCAAGACATTGAGCCTGTATTCACTGCAGCCTTGTTTACCGTGTGACAGGCGCTCCAAATGAGGCATCTTACAGATGAACTGAGCGAGATCACGTGATGCAGAGGGACGTTTACTGAGATCCAAAGAATAGATGTTAAGAGTCTCAATCTGTTATGAAAGTAAAATTATGTTGAATGAGCAATTCCAATCTACCAAAACTATATTCAAGATGCAACAATATGGTTTAAATTGCACTAATATCGTTGCTGACAATGAAAAAAAAGTATCCCCCCAATTTTTCTTTAAAAAACCACATTTATATTGTAATGATGTGCAAGTCTTGACATATGAAATGACCTCTAGTTTCAATAGTTCCTGGATTCTTATGATGAATATGTTATCGACGACATTACATAGTGGAAACTAATATATTGTGAGAAAGGAGGTGTGTTCTCGGACATATAACTGTAATCTTTTGAGTCTGGTTATAATAGGTTGTTAGATGTACATAATTTTTGTTTTAAATGTATGTTACGTAAAGATGTACATTTAGTAAAATGTCAGGGGAAAGATTTTGTTTCTCGGGTTTTGAGAGAAGAATCAATACATTGACTTGACTATAAACAGGACCCCACGGAAGACCAGCTTTCCCATGTCGGGTAAGCTGAATGTGGGCAATCCACCGTATCTCATTGTTAAAGGTAAAGACCAGTATTGGAAACGCCCCAATTTCAAAAAATGAAATGGAAGCTCTTATTACCAATCATGTGAAAGAATATGTTTTGACTAATACATGATGATAAAAAATTTGCCGGGAAACCGCCTACTAATTTATATATTTGGTAAATTAGTTTATCTACATGGTCTGTGAGAGATAAACGCACGTGTCGCGCACGTGTGCGTATAGTCCCATATACATCTTTGTGTGTACAGTGCTTGTAACTTTAAAAAGACTGGGCCAAATTTCTTATCATTTTGATGATTCCAGAACCTTGCAGTACACACCAATACTTATATAACCTTTTCTGATCGATTCCACAACGTTTCTTTCACAATGCAATCGCATGACCATAACTTGTTTTTACTACTACTACTACTACTACTACTTCTACTAGAACTACTACTACAGGATGAGGGTGGGGGAAGGGTGGTAGAATAACTGTATGTGGCAGGGGCGGCGATTTCTTTTCATGATCGGGGGGGGGGGGGGGTGGTAAGGAACGAGGGAGCAGTGGCGTAATGAGCAAACACGTTTTGGGGGAGGGGTGGGTCAGAAGAAAAAAATCCGCATCACCACCACTCTTACGTGTTACATGCAGGCCCCGCGGGACATTTTTAAACTGGGGAGGGGGGGGGGGGGCTAAAGTATTTACGATCAGGTAGAGCAAAGCGAGTGAAGCAAGTGGAGCGTAAATTGACGTGGGGGTACAGGGGCAAAGACCCGGCGGGGGTCAAGGGGCGGAACCCAATGAAGCTCAGGGGTTTTAGGCATTCAATTGCGGTCAGATGTGCATATTTTGATACCTTATTTGTGACACTGGCATGCAGGTCACTAATTGGAGTGGGGTCCAGGGTGCGGAGCCCCCAGAAGCTCTGGGGTTTAAGGCATTAAATTACGATCAGATGAGCATCCAGGGGCCGCCTTCGGGCCCTTGGTGGGGTCCAGGGGGCAGAGCCCCCGGAAGCTCAGGGGTTTTAAGCACTTAATAACGGTCAGCTGAGCATACAGGGGCCCGCCTTAGGTCTCCCCGGCGGGATGATCCCCCCTAAATAAATTGAGGGGGAACGTGCCTCCCCCCCCCCCCCACCCCACCTCCCGGGATCGCCGCCCCTGGTATGTGGAGAAGTAGGATGGTGGTTATACATTACTGATATGTTATGACAGAGCGAGGTGAAAATATAGGTTTTGAGTGGTCGAATCAGGACTATGATTCGACTATTCAGCAGGGGGGGGGGGCGTACGGAGAATAGCTTAATAAATATGATGAGACAAAAATGTTACAAATGAGACAACGTGTATTGACCTCTTGACTATGCGAGCAGTGGGTATGATCTTAAAGGCTTAACTCAAACCAATACCCAAACACATTACTGTTGAAGATAAATGCATGGGTGCTGTATGGCATCAATCTGGAGAACTTGAAAACCCTGATTATGTCATCGTACATTAAAGCAATGTTGTAGACAGGTTCAATTATTCATTAGTAGATAAGCTTTAATGGTATGATGTGATGCCACGGTTTTAATAATGATAGTCATTGACGTTCAACGGATGAGACATCGTGATCTACATAATATGGCCGGCTGACTGTGGGAGAAGGGGGCATATATGCCTGATTCGGTTGCCTCACGATCTACAGGCTAAACGGTCATAACCGCTGAAGATAAACAGGTGACATCTACGGGGAGAGCCTGAAAACCTTGTTTGTGGTATCGTACATTACTGCACAACGACATTGTAATATAGGGGCTGATGATCATGGATTGTCTGAGGGCAAGAGGATCTTTTTCCGGTCAATAATATTCTGTAATCCCTCTGGCTCTCCTATATTTGCTGATCGACGAGAAAACAACCATTCCGAGCATTGATATCTTGTTTTCTTCTTCCTTTTTCCATTCACCAAAAAGTTAGTTATGACACCAGGAAAACTATTATCCTGACTGAATATAGCATCCATTTCTTTTAAAAGAATGATGTACCAAATATACGACATCGTGGATAATACACAGCTGTATACTGACCTTGGAATCGCCTGCTTTATTCGCAAGCACCGAGTAGAATATATCATGCATAGTACTAGCGATCGTCACAGATTTCGGTGATCGTGATGAGCAGATGAATTCAGCCTGGTCCTCTGAAGCCGTCCGTCCACATGGCTTCTCTATACTCAGGTGATCCTACAATGTACATGTACACATATAACATTGTAAGGCTAGAAACATTAACCCATGGAAATGATACCAGATGATTCTGATTAATCATCTTAATTGACACTGCTTTTTCATATGTTTTTGCCATTTTCTTTCAGTGTGTCTTTATCACACTGGTTTGAACAGTATGTACGCGCAAATCCTATTGGGATTCGTAATATGTAAAGTGTTATATTATCAAACAAGGTTTCATCACGAATATATTCAAGACGGGTCGTACTGCAATGCCAATAAATCAAAACTCCTTTTAACATATTAAAATTCTGATACTCGTAAACTCTTGGATGAAATAATAGTAAAGTCTTTTCGTGTACATTGCAGTTTTCGAATTAAAAATGATGATCTGAGTTGTAATACATGGCTAGTTCCATAGCAGTGGTTTTAAACATGCTCCGTGATTAAATAAAATGTATTGTATCCAGCTTCTTTTTAACATTTGGGTAAAGAGGAGTTTGTACAGGGTGCATTTCCTTATTATCGCATGTCGTGGTTCAAAGCATCGCACTGTATACACTATACAGGTATATGTGTTCGAAAACAAACAACGTAATTCGAAGTCTGAGAGAATGAAATCAAATCAAATAAAAAACTTTATCACTCAAAGAGATGAAATTGATATGCTGCTATAATTCGACGTTACTTTCCTTACCACTTCACGTTGATTCATTATGAAGATATGCCCTGATACTGTGTGTGCCTGCATCTTCTTAGTGATCTCCAGTGTCTTCCTGGACGCACACTTCCTGGACGTTACGGTAGTCGATAGATGATCCGCAACTACTTTGGCCACTGCTTGGTCTTGGCTCTCGTATGCTACATCTACGATGAAGTCATCATCATATGGGTTGTTTGTTTGTGACGCAGCTATGAGACGAGATACGATATCCAAGCCGACCCCCTTCTGCTGGGCCGATGTGATGTAGAGTAGGTACCGGTACTCATCTGCTTCCGGTATGATATTCGCTATCAACCTGTCATACTTATTACGGTTTGAGTTGTAAAGATATGCAAGATACATTCCTGATAGATATTCCTGGAAGAGCTTATGAGGGAACTGCACCGATTGGACTGCTAAATTCCGATCATTTCTTCTTTCTCGCCTCGGAAGAACTTTCTTCTCTCTGGTGAGTACACCAACTTTGCAACCTACATCTATAGACTCTGGACAGCGTTGAAACTCTTCTTCTGTGAATACTAACTGTCTCAACAGAAGTCCCTGGAAGGCAATGCGGCCAATCTGAAGCAGGTGATCACGAATATCTGAGCGATTCTCCCTTAATTTGCCTTCATCAATACCTGAAGATGGAATGTGTTTCGATAGGTAATGATCAACCAAAAATTCAATCATTTGATTGAAGAGCTGGGAAAATGTTTGCAGCATGGACATTGCCTCTCGGCGCTCTCCATCAAACTCTTTCCACATAATGCACAGCATGGCTGTGTATATGGGGTAGGGAGCCATGTTCTCTCCGATCACATCGTTATTTGATATGAATTGGCACAGATTTTCAGAGGAAGCTGTGTCTGGATGAAAGAACTTGGTGATGTAAGAAGAGAGGTTTTCAGCAGAGAAACCTTCTACAGCAATGAAAGCAAACTCCCTTCTAAGATAGTCATTCTTCCTAATCTCATCTGATCTCCATTGTCGCGATGTGATTAGTACTGTCCCTGACTTGAACAGACGATAGAGAGTGATCAGGGCGATTTGTTGATTGCTGTCAAGATCGACAGCAAATTCATCTAGACCGTCCAGGACAAGAAAGACATCATCCGAATTTGAGAGGATGTGCTTGTCTAGCTGTTTGGCTGTGACGGGATTGTTGTCAGAAAGGTATGACTTCACTATCTCTCCAACCGTTTTGGCCCCTGCCTCGCGAAGTAGGATGACAAGAACCAGTTTGAAATCTTGGTAGCCTATTCCGTGGATCCAATCCCAAGCGATCTTTGCGCAAAAAGTGGTCTTCCCTACACCACCTTCACCTTCTACCAACAAGCGTTTAGGATAGATTCCGTTGACTTTGGTCCTGAGGAGGTCGTCATAGAGAAGCGGTGTATTGAGTTTTGAACCTTTGTCTTCTTTCATCAACGTTAGATTGGTGAAGATACGTTTAAATTCAAGTACAACTTCATTGTTCAGTGGATCGACTTGAATCTGACAGATATGAATAGCCAAATAGTGTTTGACCTCTTCAGCCACCCGTTGGATTTCCTCCTCTGTCATGGACGGTATGTGATCACCAACCTGACCTGTGATGAGATGGTGAAGAACGTTGTCTTTAAAATGACTCGAAAATTATGACCGGTGTTTTAATATCAGACAACAGCAAAAGTAGCAGCAGCAGCAATCACGAGAAAAAATGATGAAGCACAGTACCGTATCATCAGAATACATAGATTCCCAAATCTCAATTTATATTTTTGTGCGGATCAGGGGCTGAAAACCATTTTTGTGTCCTACATAGGGGCTCTCACGTTGAATAATATATGGGTTGGCGTTGTGCCTTGAAATAAGTCTTCCAGGAGAGAGTTACTTAGGTCAATGGTAGAACGTATGGTGGCCGTGAAGGGACATCGCGAATAGACGAAATCGCGAATTATTCACGACGAAATTGGCGACGAAATTCACGATATCGTCAATTTCATCGTGGAAAATTGGCGATAAAATTCACCACGATATTCACGTCTGGCTGGTTTGGTCGCAAATTACGTCGTCAATTTGGTTTGTCCTTGCCCCGCAAGGTTATAATACATCCACAGGGGCATCCAAATATAAGAAAATTGTAAAGAATCACTATCCAGCCGATTTTTTTAATTTACCAAACTTTGTAATACCTTTAATGGTACGGAAAAAGCGCGCCCGGCGAACCATCGACACATACGGATTTGTGGATAACGCCATCACCGGCTTGCAACAGGTAAGGGATGGGAGAGATCGCGATTGCGAAAAAATAATACCGTCCAGATTTTGGATACGATAGACGATTGTGTTCCGTGCAATCAGAGGACTTTCCAAGCGTTTCGAGGATCGACCATGAGATCGACGGGCCATTGCACCAAAGCCGCCGTGATTAAAGGCTACATATTATATTGCTGCACTGTTTTAATCCAATACGTAATTTTACCTATAAATTTATCACATGTAATTCTAAATCTTTTTTTTTTTTAAAGAAAATATGGTTTTTCATTTTAAAATAGAGCCTTGTTATAAGTTACAGTTTGATATTCAACTTTATTGTTGGGGTGTGCTCACTTTTGTAAGATACTGCAAATATAGGCTTCATGTGTGTTTGGTAGGGAGGGTGTGTGTGTGCATATTTAGTGTGTTATACTGTACCTTTCCGTACACTATCAGCAAGTTGAACTAGCTTAATGCTTTCTAACTTGTTGACTAGTATCTCCCTCGCCTCGCTTTCAGGTACTGTCTTCCGCCATTCGTAAAGCATCTGATAGGTAGCTTGCATGGAGTTGCCCAGCTTGTCTTTCTCAAACTGACTTAGTTTAGCCTCAGGGAATCCTAAAGCTAGTCCGACCTTCCTGAAATCTGAGGGATCTATACCGTCGGCAAGGAGATAGAGCTCGAGCTCGCCCAGACTTCCAGGGCTAAATTATTGACAAAAGAAGAAGTATTCATTTCATATAGTGTTTATTGATATTTGCAATATTTTGTATCAACAGGACTTTCCTTTCATTATCCTTTGACTTGCGAATACACCGTTTTACTGTTTAATGATATTTATCAACATTACCTATTATAAAAGCACTCCAACAACACTGCAAAATATGCAAAGATATGTGGTGCTATTAAACATAATTGGATATGCAAAACTTCTACATATTTTAATTTCATTCATCAATTTCAACGATAAATATTTACCAGCAAAGTCAGAGGCCTGAATTTTACGCAAATTTAAATACGACGCTAGGCTCAAGCTTTGTTCAGAATCGAGTTTAATAAAAGGAAAATAGTGTGAGGTCTAATTGAACTATCGTTCGGCAAACATGATTTCAGATCCAGAGTTGGGTTTAGTAGAATTCGGACTGATGGATTTTAATTTTCATAAGTTGCTCTTTCATGCTGCTTACTTATTATTTGGACCAGGGTTTCGTTCTACGTCACCGGATCTCAATAGGAGTATGGTGGCCATGTCTGGACAGTCATTCCCTTTGATTGCATCTGCTTCACCGATGGATGTCCCTGACAGGGGGATCGGATAGGTCGGTGATCCGTGATTCTCCGTTACTTCCTAAGAACGAAGAGAAAATTACGAATAGAGAACACACTTTTAACTCTGTAAACTAC
Source organism: Strongylocentrotus purpuratus (assembly GCF_000002235.5). NCBI lineage: Eukaryota > Metazoa > Echinodermata > Echinoidea > Camarodonta > Strongylocentrotidae > Strongylocentrotus > Strongylocentrotus purpuratus. The sequence goes on from NW_022145607.1 coordinate 24,201,668, forward strand.
ATGTACGAGTCATACTGAGATAATATCTTTGTGACACATTGTATTCCTGGCGGGCGATTTTTATCAATGGTTTCTAGTTTATTTCAAAATTTCTAACACAACAAATAGCAGAGACAAGTTATAGAAGGGTTTCATGTAGCCATTGGACAAGATGATTCATGATCATATTCCGTTACTTCTTTACTGAAAATTATGGACAGAAGACAGTTTTCAAAAGAATAGTCAGACATCATTTGCCTAATTACATGTAGAATCACGGAAGAAAAGAAATTGTGTGAATGGGTAAATGAGGTCACCTTTTCTATTGATTACAGTGTAATAAACGTGACACCTACCATTTCCACACTAAATTTGAATAATCAAACTGTCCTCTAGATTACATCTTATATAGTTCCAATTTGCTAGCCACATGTCTTATTAAAAATCCCGTTTACAAAGAGTTTTATTTTGATTTATCGTTCGCCTGTTTTCCTTACTGTTTTTTTCTTTCTTTCTTTGTTGTTTTTGTATGTGAGTGGTGTAGTTCTAGGAAAGGCATATTAACCATACCCTGATAGATGATGTTCTTTGGTCGGTGTTTCTCGTTGTATGTATCCTGGGTTTAGGTGATAGGTCCGTTGTTTGGTCCTCTTTCCCCGACGGTCTAGAGTCTGATGTTTCCTCCTCATCTAGTTTGATCCGACCTATCTCCCCAGGAACGTCTGAGTACGACTCTGATGTGCCAACTTTAGGTTTGTCTTTTTTACTTATTTGATCGGATTTAGGGGTGTATTCATACGACATCAGACTAATGGATATGTTTCTATTGTCCAGTTCGTCTTCTACACAGGGTTGGAGAACTGGAATTTTCACTTCAGTGGTATCCAGGACAGGGTTGGTCTTTTTCTCAATTGAAGAACCACTGTTTTCAGCAGACGGATACTCAGAGTGAGAGACATCGTTATGACCGGGGTTGTTTGAATCGCATGGGGATCCACACTTCGTATTACACTCTGGAACGTCAAATTGTGAGAGAGTCGGAGAATTGGCGTTACCTCTGTCATTGTTGACATCACATGAGGGCCCTGTTTGATTGATGTTAAGGTTGGCATTGCAAGAAGACGCAGACTGACGGGCAGTGTTGCTTGGAGATCGTTTCGCATCTGATGAAGAGCCAGTGCGAGATGAAATGTTACACTCAGGATTGTTGTCTTCTCTTGGTTGCTCAGCATTCTTGTTTCTTTTAATTAAGTTGTGAAGTTTCCTCCAAAAGTAGTGGTAGTCATATTCTTTCCTACGACGGCGCATGAACGTGCCGATCCTGACACGCCATTCACCAAGAGACACAGGCATGATGACATCAGGATACTGTGTTATTAAAGAAAAGAAAAACAATGTCGCAGAGTTAATTCTGGAGACGGGCAACATGACTTTGTATAAGACATAATGTCAAATCTTTGTACGTATTCATCTTTATTAGGATTCAACCTTTCCCCTCAATGCTACCCACTTCTTTGTTATGTAGATTAAAAGAATTGGGTTGAATGCATTGGGTAGTTAGGCTCCACCGCACTCTACATAGCTCCAACAGGTGATGCATAGCTAAAGTGGGTGGGTTGCCTTACCTAGCAGTGTAGTGTCACGGGGTCTATTCGCTATTCATAAGGACCGCTATTCATAAGGTCTGCTATTCATAAGGACCGCTATTCATAACGTGCAAATTCCCGTACTTCCTGGTCCGCTATTCATAATGGTAAAAGAGGGTCGCTATTCATAAAGAAATAAGGTTCGTTAATCATAAGGACCGCTATTCATAACGTGGGATGAGGGTCGCTATTCATAATTCATATTAAGGGTCATTAATCATAAGGACCGCTATTCATAATATGAAATCAGGGTCGCTATTCATAATACGACGAGAGGGTCGCTATTCATAATACGAAATAAGGTTCATTACTTATAAGGGTCGCTATTCATAACACGCGAAGAGGGTCGCTATTCATAATACGAAATGAGGGTCGCTATTCATAATAGGAGAAGAGGGTCGCTATTCATAATACGAAATGAGGGTCGCTATTCATAATAGGAATAGAGGGTCGCTATTCATAATAGGAGAAGAGGGTCGCTATTCATAATACGAAATGAGGTTCGCTAATCATAATAGAAGAGGGTCGCTATTCATAATACGAAATGAGGGTCGCTATTCATAATAGGAGAAGAGGGTCGCTATTCATAATAGGAGAAGAGGGTCGCTATTCATAATACGAAATGAGGGTCGCTATTCATAATAGGAGAAGAGGGTCGCTATTCATAATAGGAGAAGAGGGTCGCTATTCATAATAGGAGAAGAGGGTCGCTATTCATAATAGGAGTAGAGGGTTGCTATTCATAATACGAAATGAGGGTCGCTATTCATAATAAGAAATGAGGGTCGCTATTCATAATAGGAGAAGAGGGTCGCTATTCATAATAGGAGAAGAGGGTCGCTATTCATAATACGAAATGAGGTTCGCTAATCATAATAGGAGAAGAGGGTCGCTATTCATAATACGAAATGAGGGTCGCTATTCATAATAGGAGAAGAGGGTCGCTATTCATAATAGGAGAAGAGGGTCGCTATTCATAATAGGAGAAGAGGGTCGCTATTCATAATACGAAATAAGGTTCATTACTTATAAGGGTCGCTATTCATAACACGGGAAGAGGGTCGCTATTCATAATACGAAATGAGGGTCGCTATTCATAATAGGAGAAGAGGGTCGCTATTCATAATACGAAATGAGGGTCACTATTCATAATAGGAATAGAGGGTCGCTATTCATAATAGGAGAAGAGGGTCGCTATTCATAATACGAAATGAGGTTCGCTAATCATAATAGGAGAAGAGGGTCGCTATTCATAATACGAAATGAGGGTCGCTATTCATAATAGGAGAAGAGGGTCGCTATTCATAATAGGAGAAGAGGGTCGCTATTCATAATACGAAATGAGGGTTGCTATTCATAATAGGAGAAGAGGGTCGCTATTCATAATAGGAGAAGAGGGTCGCTATTCATAATAGGAGAAGAGGGTCGCTATTCATAATAGGAGTAGAGGGTTGCTATTCATAATACGAAATGAGGGTCGCTATTCATAATAAGAAATGAGGGTCGCTATTCATAATAGGAGAAGAGGGTCGTTATTCATAATAGGAGAAGAGGGTCGCTATTCATAGGAGTAAGGGGTCGCTATTCATAATACGAAATGAGGTTCGCTATTCATAATAGGAGAAGAGGGTCGCTATTCATGATACGAAATGAGGGTCGCTATTCATAATACGAAATGAGTTTCGCTAATCATAATAGGAGAAGAGGGTCGCTATTCATAATAGGAGAAGAGGGCCGCTATTCATAATAGGAGTAGAGGGTTGCTATTCATAATACAAAATGAGGGTCGCTATTCATAATAAGAAATGAGGGTCGCTATTCATAATAGGAGAAGAGGGTCGCTATTCATAATAGGAGAAGAGGGTCGCTATTCATAATACGAAATGAGGGTTGCTATTCATAATAGGAGAAGAGGGTCGCTATTCATAATAGGAGTAGAGGGTTGCTATTCATAATACAAAATGAGGGTCGCTATTCATAATAAGAAATGAGGGTCGCTATTCATAATAGGAGAAGAGGGTCGCTATTCATAATAGGAGAAGAGGGTCGCTATTCATAATACGAAATGAGGGTCGCTATTCATAATAGGAGAAGAGTGACCTTTCATTACTTATTAGAGAAAGAAGATGATTCGTTGTTCCATTCTCGACTCTTAATCCTTGTCTGAATTCAGTTTCCCCCCCCCCCCTCCCGCGCAAAACGTGGAAGCTTTGATGTTTCATTAAATTATTAGAGAAAGAAGAGGATTTGTTGTACCATTCTTGATTATTAATCTTTGTCTGAATTCAGTTCCCACCCCCATCCCCTCTTGCGCAAAGCGGGTAAGCTTTGACCTTTCATAGTTTAATGAAATTATTAGAGAAAGAAGACGATTCGTTGTACCATTCTCGACCCTTTTTCTTTGTTTGATTTGAGTTCCCCCACCCCCTCCCGCGCGAAGCGCGGAAGCTTTGACCTTTCATAGTTTAATGAAATTATAAGAGAAAGAAGACGATTCGTTGTTCCATTCTCGACTCTGGCTACGCGCCTGCTTTAAAGGGAAAATGAAACAATCATGATTGTGATAGCACACAATAATGTTAGTAGAAATAAGAGTTGAGAAGCGGCCCCCCTACCGTTAATTACAAAATTGACTTTGCATCGCAGGGGCTGTTTTAACGTTTAACTTTGATTCCGTGGCTCGAAAGTTACTGTCACTTTAAGCGCCATTTCCTGTCTTTCCACCTTTTTCACCCGACTCCCCCCCCCCCCCCCACTCAGTGTTATCTAGGGTACGCGTACGCATTTCCCTCTCTTTGAAAGCACCCCTCTATCTCCGGTGTGTAAAGTCAGTACGGGCCAGATTTGTGTGTATTACGGGCCGGACTTTGTTGCGTGAAAAGTACTCCTTTACCGGAGATTTTGGGAACACGAATTCGGTCCCTCCGAGCCCGGAGTGGGAGGGAGGGGGGGGGGGGCTTTCCTTTTCCCCTCTCTCTGTGTTTCTTTTCTCTTCTTTCTTGTCTCTTCTCTTCTCTTTTCTTTTTCTTCTCCTTTCTTTTGCTTCTCCTTTTTTTCCTCTTCTTTTTCCCTCTTTTTTTGCGCCGCCAATAGGGGGGGGGGGGTGGGGGGGCGGTCGTTTTGGCCCCTCTGGATCCGCCAATGAGTATGCCTGTGGTGTCCAGTGGCGTATCTGGCGCTTGTTCTCGTTTCGGGGGGGGGGGGTGAGAGGGGCGCAAAAACGTATCCTTTCCCCCTTGTTTTTTCTTCTTCCTCTTTATTTTCTTTCCCTTTCTCTTTTTTGCTGAGGGGAGGGGGGAGGCAAGGGCCTTTCGATCCAAACCTTGTTGGCGGGAAAATCGCAACTGATATCCCTTTTCTTTACTTTTCTTCTTCCTCTTTTTTTCTTTCCCCTTTTTCTCCTCTTTTTATGGGGGAGGGGGTGGAAGCAAGGCCCCCCGATTTCCTTCTTTTCCTCCATTTCTTTTCTTCTTCCTCTTCTTTCTTTCTTTCTTTTCTCTCCTCTTTACCTTTCCCTTCTTTTCCTTCTCTCTCTTTTTCTCTCCTTTTTTTTTGGGGGGGGGGGATTTACCACCCCCAGCCTACGCTGAAGCCATGGGGTGTCCTCTCTCCAGTATGTCGCTTTCTTATTAACATTTAGTTTATTGCTTATGTCATTTTGACTTTTTCGGTATTATGAATAGCGACCCTCTCGTCGCATTATAAATAGCGACCCTCTTCTCCTATTATGAATAGCGACCCTCATTTCCTATTATGTATAGCGACCCTCTACTCCTATTATGAATAACGACCCCCTACTCCTATTATGATTAGCGACCCTCTTCTCCTATTATGAATAGCGACCCTTATTTCGTATTATGAATAGCGACCCTCTTCTACTATTATGAATAGCGACCCCCACTCCTATTATGAATAGCAACCCTCTTCTCCTATTATGAATAGCGACCCTCATGTCGTATTATGAATAGCGACCCTCTTCTCCTATTATGAATAGCGACCCTCTTCTCCTATTATGAATAGCGACCCTCATTTCGTATTATGAATAGCGACCCCCTTCTCCTTTTTGAATAGCGACCCCCTACTCCTATTATGAATAGCGAACCTCATTTCGAATTATGAATAGCGAACCTCTACTCCTATTATGAATAGCGACCCTCTTCTCCTATTATGAATAGTGACCCTCATGTCGTATTATGAATAGCGACCCTCTTCTCCTATTATGAATAGCAACCCTCTTCTCCTATTATGAATAGCGACCCTCTTCTCCTATTATGAATAGCGACCCTCTTCTCCTATTATGAATAGCGACCCTCTTCTCCTATTATGAATAGCGACCCCACTCCTATTACGAATAGCGACCCTCTTCTCCTATTATGAATAGCGACCCTCATGTCGTATTATGAATAGCGACCCTCTTCTCCTATTATGAATAGCAACCCTCTTCTATTATGAATAGCGACCCTCTTCTCCTATTATGAATAGCAACCCTCCTCTCCTATTATGAATAGCGACCCTCTTCTCCTATTATGAATAGCGACCCTCTTCTCCTATTATGAATAGCGACCCTCTTCTCCTATTATGAATAGCGACCCTCTTCTCCTATTATGAATAGCGACCCCACTCCTATTATGAATAGCGACCCTCTTTTCCTATTATGAATAGCGACCCTCATGTCGTATTATGAATAGCGACCCTCTTCTCCTATTATGAATAGCAACCTTCTTCTCCTATTATGAATAGCGACCCTCATGTCGTATTATGAATAGCGACCCCCTACTCCTATTATGAATAGCGAACCTCATTTCGTATTATGAATAGCGAACCTCTACTCCTATTATGAATAGCGACCCTCTTCTCCTATTATGAATAGCGACCCTCATGTCGTATTATGAATAGCGACCCTCTTCTCCTATTATGAATAGCGACCCTCTTCTCCTATTATGAATAGCGACCCCCTTCTCCTTTTATGAATAGCGACCCCCTACTCCTATTATGAATAGCGAACCTCATTTCGTATTATGAATAGCGAACCTCTACTCCTATTATGAATAGCGACCCTCTTCTCCTATTATGAATAGCGACCCTTTTCATCGATTATGAATAATGACCCTTATGAATAATGACCCTTATGAATAGCGACCCTCTTCTCCTATTATGAATAGCGACCCTCATTTCGTATTATGAATAGCGACCCTCTTCTCCTATTATGATTAGCGACCCTCATTTCGTATTATGAATAGCGACCCTCATTTCGTATTATGAATAGCGACCCTCTTTATGTGTTATGAATACCGACCCTTTTGTAATATTATGAATAGGGACCCTTATGAATAGCGACCCTCACGTCGTATTATGAATAGCGACCCTCTTCTCCTATTATGAATACCGACCCTCTTCTTTGATTATGAATAGCGGTCCTTATGAATAATGACCCTTATGAATAATGACCCTTTTCTCCAATTATGAAAAGCGGACCTTATGAATAGCGGTCCTTATGAATAGTGGACCTTATGAATAGCGGACCTTATGAATAGCGGTCCTTATGAATAGCGACATTGACCCAGTGTCACTATCTGCAAATAAGTCATACAGGCAGGACCTATGGGTTGTAGGTGAATGAAAGTTGTTTCATAGCTCAAAAACATGGCTTTTTGCGCTGAAAATCTAAGTTCCATGGAGTGTCAAGATCATCAGAACCGACATTGAGACCTGCCCCGATTCCCTGCATTTTAGTCAACCAAGTCAAACTGTAAGTTGAATCCATATTTGTATTCCTTTTCCCAATAATAAATTAGGCGTGTTCTTTTGTCATTGAGAAAGTCAAGGTCACGTCAAGTGAACCTTTGAATTAGAGATAAAGAATGAAGACTGTGAATCATATCTTTATAGTAATTAATGTCACTCTTTATGCACAAGTACATGTTCGTAGGATATTAAGTCAGGCTCTTTTGAAGTTTGGATGTAATTCGTCGCTGTTTTCACGAAGTGACGGTAGTGAAAAAAAATTGCATTCACTTTGCGTTACGATTTTCCTCACTACCGTCACTTCGTGAAAACAAGGACGAATTGTATGTAATGTAATTCATATGATAGAAGCCTTCTTTTCTGTTATGTATTATATTGCATTGACTAATGATGATTATAGTTCTTGTCAAAAGATATTAAGTAGATGATGAATAATTTGGTATTATTCCACAGACTATTTATAGCTTGGGTTAACGTTTCATTTTAGATGGTGTTCCGGTTCAGACTTAGAACAAGTCCTCTATCAAAGTTTCATGCCACAATGGGTGGATCTCTACCAGTAACCACTAAGGAGAGTTGAATTAGGTGCTACTGGATGGAGCAACACCTTCGTCATAGTGGACAACTAAAGTTCCAGCAACAGTAACAACTATGGTTTCTTCATTCCTATGAACAATATTTTAATATCACATCTTGAGAGCGATTGCATCACTAAAGTGGGTTATTTTGTTTATATCTTCAGATTTTAAAACGATAAACCTACGACCATTTTAATGTCGATACTCTGTACAAATGTGTAACTCTGTGACAGCTAAGAATACAACCTCAGGGTTTGGCTCAATATATTCTTTATATCTTTATATGTATTTCTATTGTGATAAGAAGTAAAGTAATAAAGATAATAAGATGATTTTCTTTGATACACTTAATAGAATTTGAATTCGGGATTATTTTGTCATTTAGAGTTGTTGTAGACCAGGTTTGTTGATATTTAGTACCTTTTCATGACTTTGAAATTAATAATTATTGGTCTAAGAGCAGAGGCAAAACATGCGATTGGATCTTGGATTATAATGTAGGTATGCATTATAATCCAAGATGGCGGCCCACATGTTTTGCCTCTGCTCTTAGACCAACATTATTAATTTCAAAGTCATGAAAAGGCACAAAATATCAACAAACATGGTCTACAACAACTCTAAATGACGAAATAATCCCAGCCATGAATTTCTTTTTGAGCATTTGATAGCCAAAAACTTGAAAATTTTCGTCATTAACAAAAAAAAAATACCTACATTGATAATCCAAGATGGCGGCCCGCATGTTTTGCCTCTGCTCTTAGACCAACATTATTAATTTCAAAGTCATGAAAAGGCACAAAATATCAACAAACATGGTCTACAACAACTCTAAATGACAAAATAATCCCAGCCATGAAGTTTTTTTAAGCATTTGATAGCCAAAAACTTGAAAATTTTCGGCATTAAAAAAAAAAAAAAAAAAAAATCTGCCGATTTTTTTCCGATCTTTTTAATTTTTTTTTTGTTTTGTAATATTCTTTATTGTATTCACTCAATAAATAATATTAATTCATACAAATTGTAATATATAACATATTGAAACCAATTACAGAGTACAAAATTGATCGGCGATCGGAAATTATTATCCGATCACCCCTGATCGGATCGGTATCGGCGGCCGATCCGATGATCGTTTACAGGGTTACTTTTCTACAGGCTTTAATTCCTTGATTTATCTTTCATTGCAAATACCCCAGGTGCATTTTCAAGTTCTCTCAAGTTCTAAAGCAAATACAAAATTAAAAAACAAGGACCAATTACAAAAAGTTTAGATGCTTTCTAAATAATTTCTGTTTACATGTAATAACGGTGTGTATTAGCATACTTGTCGCCCATATGAGCATGCTCTCATAGAGTTAAATGCCGTGCGGGCATTGATATGAAATCAGCCACAGTACTTCTACATGCATATATTTACAACTGAATAGTAACGAGTTAGAAATTGTACTTAGGGGGCATTGATTCCATTTAGAAGAAAAATCTATATATTTTCTTTAAATATGTATTAAGCGCCAAAATCTCGTAACCTTCATCAAAATAAGGCACGTCTGTGGTCGTGTAAATAAATCATGGACAAACTCTATATTTACCCGTCCCGAATCACGGGATAAGCATATAATCATATATTTATACGATATACGTCATCATGTCACAGTTCACTGTGCTGGCGTGAGAATCGAAAAGCCCTTATTAAATACCTCCCATAAGGACAGCGATGCTCAGAAGGTTTGGGGGCAGGTACCCTTAAAGTTTCCCTTTCCATTTGTGATATATCGCTAGAATACACTATTGAGAAATCCCCACCCCCCCCCCCCCTTTCTGTTAATCAGTATCCTTTCTAAGTTTTGTTCAAAGTACCATAAACAGAAATTATGTTCTCTCTCTCTTTATTACAGAAAGAACCCCTTTAAAGTTTTAAAGGTGAAATTCAAAGAAAATCACAAATATGTCAACTAATGTATCACTAGAAACTGGTATGCTAACAAATGGCCATTGTACAAGTTTTAGGTCAACTACATATCAGGTGATTTATAAAAAATACAAATACAACCACCTCCATAGCAGCTGGGATATACGAGAGATTCGCCGGAAAAATAACGATGTTTTAATGACGTCACTATATGGACCAACACTGCCCAAGCAGACGACATCCCATAGAGAATGAACATAATTGCAAAGTTATTATTTCTCAAATTATAATGAGTTAAGTGTATATAAATGTAATGGCATGTCAAACCATTCAAAAAGGGATATGACCCGATTCTGATAACTAAAATCGTTTGCTTGTAAATACACAGGATAGGGGTTAATTAACAATCAAAGAAACCAGACTTTCAAATTGAAAACCACCCGGAATGATATTAAGGACGGCATTTGTTCCCTCTTGAAACGCCGAACATACCCCGGTGTGTGTAGCTGAATATACAATGGCGTGTTATTTTGTTTACAAGCGATAGATTCCTTTATTTTTGTATTGCTGCATTTGTCATCAAAATAAAACCATGCGCGGGGTTTAGAGTGAGGTAATAGATTATACATGAAGAGAAAGAACTCAAGAGAAGATGAAAACACAGGCGCTGAAAATGTGTGAGATGTCATGGGACATCGTCTGCTTGTGCAAGTCATGTCCATACTGTGATCTCACACATCTCAGCAGCGTTCGGAGAGCTCTTCAGGTGCTATGCCGGGGCTGTATTTCAGCGTTTTGTAATTTATGATAATCATTACTTCGAATGTTTCTAAGAATTGTATTTTGATAACCTTGTCGAATCAAAGTTTCAACTTTGCAATAATGAAAATAAGTTAGTTTTTAAAATCAATGAATATCTACTTAAAGAGAATCGCATTTTGAGAAGAAAAAAATGGAATTGTAAAATGGGCTTGGCTTTTGCAAAGTTACAACATTCATTTTACGTAGCACGTATTGAGCATATGTATAAGGTCAAGCAAGTTGGCAGGCTGTTTTTTCTGTAACCTTGATACAGGGGCATCGGAAGCACGTGATCCCGGCCTCGAGAAAGGGGGAGAGGGGCGGGGAAATAAAAAAAGACATGGACCGATTAACTTTTCTGTGCTTAACAGAGAATTCTGAAGCCAAAACGGCGCACACACAACAAATAAAACTCTTTTTTTGGGGGGGGGGGGTGGGGGGTGGGGGGGGGGAGTGGTCATCACAGAATGTTCGAACTAGTGCCCCCCCTCACCTCTGCCTGGAATTCCTGTTAATTTACTCGAATCTCTAGATCTATATCTACCCTTCATTACCCAACATATCTATTAAATACCATACGGATCTGCAAAACTGTGAACTTTACAATGTGCAGGAAACTAATGTATACGCATAGTGCTTTTCTGAATTTTCGACCATGGGACCTTTTGATTACCGACGTATCTATTATCATGTATAATTACATAATAGCTAGTTGAGACAAATCTAGCTCCATGTAAACGTATTTGTAGGTCTTTTTTGCCACAACTTTTTCGTGCACGATAATGGCGTATCAAAAATCTCTAAGAAATCATCTTCATGACCAATGTATATATCAAATTGCAAATAACTCTAGAAATGATGAAAAGCTTAACTGTTGAAGAAAATCAGTATGCTGAAATAAAATCAAAATTATATCAACCTGCAATTTGTGAAAGTCGTAGAAACAGCATACACTGACTGAAACTTGACAATAATACTGACATGATAATGATTGAATGCTTTGATGCGATCAAGTTATACCCTCTCAAAGGACTCAGCGACCCCCCAAAAATAATGAAGCTCGCTTGAGTATTGATAGTGCAGTTTGTGTTTAATTAGCCAAACTGGTTAATACGACCACAATTCTTACTTTTTTTAAAGTCTAAGTTAGAGAGTTTTGAAACTATTGTAACTTAAAGTTTATTTCATGAAAAAATACACAACGGAGAGCTTGTTTAATTTAATATCAACATCTCATCCATCCGTAACACTAGAAAAATGCATGAAATCATATTTGTGTAAATACACTGCTGCTCATATAGTTGGAATATTTTTATTTTTACCCCAATTTATTGAATTATTTTGACAATGATTTATTCCTAATAGATCTAGATAATATTATACATTCTCAGATTTTATTGAGTAATATTTTGCCAGTGTTTGTTTCGCGTGACTGGTAAAGCAAGTGTATGCTACTATGATTATCAACTAGGGGACCTACGCCCTTAAGTCATTAATGACAGTAATGAGGATTAATGCCCCACAAAAGGGCACTAATAGGGCACATCGACACGGTTTTGATCATGGGGCCTCACAGTTAAGAGGCCATTGCTTGGCCACTGAACCATGACTGTACGCAGCGGGGGCTAGGGTAGGGGCAGTTCCCACAATTAAAAATTAAAAAAAGAAAATACAATAAATTTTCAATAATTCGTTGAATTTCCCCCCGGTCCCCAACAGAAGAAAAAGATTATGTGTGCCCATGCCTTGAGCCATAATGCATGGTCGTACAGAGGATTTGTTTATGTTGGGGGCAGTGGTAAAATGTGTTCGTCCAAAACACGTCAAATACGTCTACATTTACGTCAATATGCGTTGGAGATAAGTTCGACTTAGGTTCAAATTAGGTTACTCATAGGTTATAAAAACAAGTTTGGGGTACGTTATACATTATCTCGACGTTTGTCGACTTATGAGTAACTTACAATAACGTGTGTCAACGTGTGTCAACGTGTGTCAAAGGTCACATAACTTACCTACAACTTATGGCCCGCATATGCAGGACGTATGAGCCATACGCCGGCATATGTCAAAGATTGTGTGCATGCACAACATTTTTCGACGGCCTCGCCGTACTTCAGCTTGCTCTTATTACAAAACATACCCATAAGTTTTTCGACGTACGGCAGCGTATTCGCCAAAATTTTCATACGGCGGCATACGCTGGCTAAATCGTTAAGGTGTGACAGGGCAAAAAGGAATGATGCTTTACCATTATGAGGGGAAACCAGCCTCGAGAAAGCTGGGTAATAAAAAACAAAGAGAGAGAAAACGGGGAACTCGGGGGAAAACCGAGAAAATTCGGACAAAGCATATGGAAGTTGCATATCCATAAACATATCTGTTGATAAATAGAAACTCCTATTGATGAGTCGGTCACGGTGGGTGATGTTATTTTAGCAAAACCTCTCGATTCTTTGTAACAAATCAAATTCCTCCTTTTTTTTTCTTTTTTTTAAAGGCCGGGGACAAATATGACATTATTAATCAGATCGTATATTGTTATGATTATCACTGTATCATTACTGATTTCAAATATTTACTTTCTATCAAATTTTACTTTTCTGTGTTTTCTTCTTCCACGACTTAAAAAACCAATATTATTATATGCTTCCCAAACTTAAACAGGTACATTTTTTTTTCTTTCTAGGCGACCATATTTTTTCATTAGTTTGTTTTTGTGTGTCAGTCTGGAAGGCCTAATGAAATGCGAGGCTGCTCAGGAAAATTTCAATGGAAGGTTGCCGACATTGTTTTTCAATCAATTTGGCCGTTGTTACAACTTTTCGACAAGCTTTTTTGCGCTTGTGATTTCTGAGATTACAATGTAGAATTAAAATGACTGATAATGTTTTCATTTCGGAGAACGAAGAATCAACAATTTAACCCTCATAATGATCTTGTCCTAACAGGTTAAAATAAACTAAAAACAACCAACCTTAGACCTGAAAATGGAATAAAAGAATTTTATGCTATAATACTTGAGTTTGTTAATTCTCACCATCATACCACCTACCCGAAATTATCTATTACAGTTACATATGAATCCATCATTGAATGAATTAATTAATGCGAATACGATAATTACATGTATTCATTTATTTTCCTACTGACTCTATTTTGTCCTTAATCTGATATCTCAAACATCTCAACATGATATTTATCCTATATTTATTTTCCATATCACAATATATTTTGTTTAATATAAAGAAAATGCTTATTCATATTAAAATCAATGGTATAGTGAATGGCTGGATAACCCATTCAGCTTTGTTAGTTTAACAATACTATTCTTCCTTGGAGTCCAGGAAATTCAGATAATAACAATTATTGTACAACAAAGAGAATATACAACATAAAAAAATATAATTTAAATACATATAAAACCTAAAACATATATGAGAAGTATACCCCCCCCCCCATCCCTAGCATATATATATATGTTTTTAATTTACATTTTTGCCAAAAGTATTCAAGCTGTTGGATAGCTCACTAGTAAACGTTAGGTCATTGAACTCACGTGAGCCTTTATACACACACAAAGTTTGGCAGCGTTCACTCTGTGGTTTGGAGAGTTTAATATTTCCTTGTGATCGAAGAGAATATAGATGATTACAGTATTTGAAGGACTCCTCTAAATAAGGAGGAACCAAATTTTTCAGAGATTTATAGACCATTATATTAAAATGCAATTTACGTCTTGATTTGAGAGATTTCTATCCTAATTTAACAAGAATATCGTTATTTGAAGCATGGTTAAAAGGATTAATTTTCAAAATAATGCGACCGGCCCTGTTTTTTAAGTTTTGAAAGCGGTCATTGTGTTTCTTGCTTGCCGAATTATTAGCAATATCTGCATAATTAAACAGTGGACGAATAATTGATTTATATACCATCTTCAGATTGGATCCGATATAAAATGTCAAAGGTGAGCTAAAAAAACTTACAACTTTACTTATTTTTCTACACATTTCGTCAATATGAGTAAGACAGGTGCATGTAGGGAATTGGAGACCACCAAGCTTGAACCCATCACTGTCTGTCCGTGTTGGCTCCAATATTGATATAGTGCCATCTGTGGCCTTTAACAACACTGCTGCATATATCCACTTCATTTCGAAGACTACAATGTGTTCTTTCTCAGGGAAAATTGGCAAGATTGACCAAGAATTGATCAATTTTGATCGTAATATTTTGCTCTGATATAAAAACATAATTTTCACTGAATGTTGTGGAGTGTGCAGATATTTAGGGGTGGCTCTTAAAAAGTAGTTTTAAAAGGAAGTTTATGAAGTGTGCCAACCATCACAGAAAAGTTATGGCCATTGTGTATTGTGAATGGGTGTTGCAATCCACATTATAAATGGTGTCTGATCAGAAATGTGTGTAGGCAATGGGGGACACCAGGTCTAAGATGGGGGCCTACTTCCCCCCAGTTGTTCATTTCATGTTGAAAGGCACTATCATAAAACATAGTTGGTTGTTAGTGTCACCATTCTAATTTGAATGCATTTCTTTTTAAGAAGTTGTTTCTATACTGTGAGTTTGATCGATGTAAAAGTCACATTGCCAGAACATTATTCTGAAAGTATTTAAACATAATTTAAAGCACCTTTATTACTGTTAACAAAAAACTACAGAAATATTTTGGGTCACATTGTATTAAAATCATTTCAAAATTACAGTAAGTTCTTTGGCTGCATGTATCTCTTTCAAAAATTGTTTGAACTAACTATAACAATTCCATTTTCATTCAAATTGTATTTAAAATGTCTTGATTTGTAACTGTCCCTTGTAATGAGAGACCTTTGGTGATAACGTCATTAATCATTGTTTATCTTATTAATCAGTTACATCATGACCACAATTTTGTTACCAAATAAAGAGAAGAAGTTACTGAAGAGAATACAAAACTTTCTGTATGTGTAACATTTTTCATGTCTATGTAAATTGTGCAAATGTGCTTAAAGGTAAAGACCAGTAATGGTCATGCGATTGCATTGTGAAAGAAACGTTGTGGAATCGATCAGAAAAGGTTGATCATCTAGCATCTAGCATCTAGCATCTGCAAGGTTCTGGAATCATCAAAATGATAAAAAAAATTGCCCATTCTTCGTAAAGTTACAAGCACTATACACAGAAAGATGTATATGGGACTACCCTATATCTCTCACAAGACCATGAGAGAAACAAATTTACCAAATGTATGAATTAGTAGGTGGTTTCCCGGCTAATTTTTTATCATCATGTCTTAGTCAAAACACAAAGAGAGAGGGCGCTGTGTGTGGATAGACGCTAAAAAACTTTCGCTCGTAGCTTTTCAACAAAATCGCTAAAATTCTGCCTTTTTAAACTGCCATCCTGCTTTTTAACCGAGCAATATATGCTCTTTTAATATTAAAAACCTAAGTTGTGTGATTATTTCGAATTTTAGACTTATATTTTGGAAGGATTTTTACCTGCAATTTGTAGCCAGCATCGCGCTCGCGAGTCATAGTGGATCACCTACGCGATACTACGGTGCAATAGCGTATACTACGGAGATCTACTCTACCACCGCAACCTTTTCTACGAGACATTTCGACATTATATCTACATGTGCAAGCTTCAATGATATGGATTTTATGATAGCGTTTTTTATCTGGAGTGCAATAAATCGTTTAGACTGATTATCTGCAGTTTTGTAATCGTATTCGCTTGAGTTTATTTGTGTAGTTTTAACTTTTTAAATTTTCGCGGACTCCGCCATCTTGGATTTCTGCCGCCATTTTGTATTGCTTACGTGTACGTCATGGGGACCGAACGACGCCGCTTCAACCTCAACAAGGCCGTGCTCATCTTTGTGACTGCCAAGTTATTGATAGGTCTGACAGATATTCATGCTGGGGAGAAGGGATTACAGACTGTAAGTAGACCTAAATTGACAATCATTAGCCACCATGCTGTATGCAATTACGCCTTCTGCATGCCGAGAAGGGATACCACTGCATTGGCAGCAAGATATGTATTTGATCCTATTTGGAACTCGAGATTATCAAACAGAAATAAATTCCTGGATCATGTTGTTACCATGTATAACCAGACTAGTCAAAGAGATCTAAGCTGTTCCCAACCTAGAACTATTATTTTGGGGTTAATCATGTGTGCTGGGGATGTACAACCCAACCCTGGACCAGCTCGACCTTCCAACAGAAAGAAGAGCTCAGCGAAGGCTTGCAGCTCTTGCAGTAAACTTGTGATCGGCAAGAACAAACTTACATGCTCTGATTGCCAACTATTATTCCATCCTAGTTGTGTTGGAGTCAAGCAAAAGCAATTATCGAACTTGAGAGCCAACTCTGCACAGTGGTATTGCTCTGATTGTTGCGCCCCGTGTAGTATGTGCGATGGAAATGTATTAAGGGATCACCACGCAGTCCAGTGCGATAGCTGCGATAAATGGTTACACACAGCCTGCTGTGATATAGATTACCAGTTGTACATATCACTTATGACCAACAATTGTACGTGGGTTTGCCCACTCTGCAGTGAACTAAACTTTTCAGACTCATTCTTCAGCGAAGGTGAAATCTCAACTGAAAACCTTTTTGATGCTCTTGATACTGATGCTGATGCTAATGTCTGCTCCCAGCCGGCAAGCCAGAAGGATGTGGGTGCATCGCAGCCCAAGCCCAACAGTAAAAGAAATAAGAGACATAATAAAGAGAATAGAAAGTGTAATGCCAAGAAGAGAGACAAAGTTAAATTGATATTGACTAATTGCCAGAGTGTAAGATCCAAAGCTGGTGATATCGAAGTGCTCATCGACTCCGTTAAACCAGACTTCATCTGTGGAACAGAATCGTGGCTTGACCCAGAGGTTAATAGCAGTGAAATCTTCCCAGACAACCACTCTATCTTCAGGAAAGATCGTGAACAGCTAAAGACTGGAGGTGGAGTCTTCCAAGCAGTGAAGGGGGATTTGATTACAACGCACTGCAGTGAACTTAACTCTGATTGTGAAATATTATGGACTGAAACAAAAATAAAGGGGTGTAGACCCTTGCTTGTGGGAGTCTTCTACCGTCCACCGAATGACAGCAATGGTGAAGCAATCGACCACCTGGCGCAATCCTTTACAAGGTTAGGAAATAAGATCAATTCTCACAATGTCATCCTCACAGGGGATTTTAATCTACCCAACATCTCGTGGGATGATCATGTTGTCTCCAGCAGGAGTGGATACAGCACCAGAGCAGCTGATAAGCTTGTCACTCTAGTGGAAGAATTGGGACTTAATCAGCATGTCACCCAACCTACAAGAATTCAGGGAAACACAGAAAACATCTTGGACTTGATCTTCTCCAATAACCCTGAAATAGTGGACAAGATATCTGTTACAGATGGCATTGCTGACCACAGCTCAGTGATAGTGGACTTAAGAGTAGCTCCTACTAGGAAGCGTCCGATAAGAAGGAAAATCTACCTCAGGGGTAAAGCAGATACTCAGGGTATCAAGGAGACACTTCAAGACTTTTCAGATACTTATTTTCAAACGAACCAAGACAAAAGTGTAGAGGACAAATGGGAACAAATTAGAAGTGCAATACTACACACAATGGAAAAACATGTCCCGCACAAGTTTTCCACTAGCCGATTTAACTTACCATGGTTCAATAGATCACTACGTCGTACGATTAAGAAGAAACAGAGATTATACAACAAGGCAGTTAGGACAGGAAAGCCGGATGACTGGGAATCGTTCAAGGCCTTTAGGAAAAGCACCCACAAGCTCATTAAAGAAGCCCGTTCTTTATATGTTAGGGACACTCTTGAATCGGCAATTCTAGAAGAGCCAAAAAGGTTTTGGTCTTACATTAAGCAACTGAAACAAGAAAACTCGGGAGTAGCAGATCTCCAGCAAGGGGAGAAGACTGTAAGCAACGACACAGACAAGGCAAACGTTTTGAATGAACAATTCCGGAGCGTTTTCACCAACGAGCCTCCTGGATTAGCACAGTCCCTTGGCAACAGCCCTTACCAGAAGATTGGACATCTCAACATTACTAGGAAAGGGGTCGAAAAGCTGCTCAGCACGCTGAAGACCAACAAAGCACAAGGGCCGGACGGTATTCCACCGTGGTTCCTGAAGATCGGAGCTGAGCAGCTATCTGCACCTTTGCAAGACCTGTTCCAATCTTCCATCAACACTGGAATAGTACCGCAAGAATGGAGAGACGCCAACGTAGCCGCCATCTTCAAGAAGGGGAGCAGGAAGAGTGCTGCAAACTACAGACCTGTCTCGTTGACATCAGTACTGAGTAAAGTCATGGAACACATCATACATAGCCACGTAATGAAACACCTAGAAAATCAACATATCCTATCAGACTTCCAACATGGGTTTCGTGCTAAAAGATCTACTGAAACGCAGCTAATTCTCACAATCAATGATATTAGCCAAGAACTGGATAGAAATAAGTTAGTCGACATGGCAGTGCTTGATTTTACAAAAGCTTTCGACAAGGTCCCTCATCGTCGCCTAATCTCTAAACTACAATATTATGGTCTTGAGGGAGAAATCACTTCTTGGATGAGAAGTTTTCTGATGGGCCGCACACAACGAGTTGTCATCAATGGTCATTCATCTCTACCTGCATCTGTTACATCTGGCGTACCGCAGGGTACAGTGACCGGCCCACTATGGTTCTTGTTGTACATTAACGATCTACCAAACAACATGGCCTGCACAACCAGATTGTTCGCAGACGACTGTTTGCTGTATACAGCCGTATCAGCTGATCAAGATACCAGCGTACTGCAGAAAGATCTTAGACAACTGGAAAGCTGGCAAGACACATGGCTGATGAACTTCAACCCAACCAAGTGCTGTACCATGACCATTGGTAAGAGAAACCCCCCTCATCACAAGTATAACTTTTGTAACCATAGTCTCGAGAGTGTGTCTTCTCATCCATACCTGGGTGTTCACATATCAAATACATTGAGCTGGAATACTCATACTCAGGCAGCTACCAAGAAAGCCCAGAGAATACAGAATGTAGTCCGCAGGAACTTGTGGAGTTGCAACAAGAAGGTGAAATCAACTGCGTACCTGGCGTTAGTAAGACCGCTTCTCGAGTATGCATCGTCAGCTTGGGATCCCTCTACCAAGCAGAATATCAAGTCCCTAGAACGTGTCCAACGACAAGCAGCCAGATTCTGTACTAGCAACTACAGTAGAGAAGAAGGCACAGTCACCAAGGCGCTAAAAGACCTAGGATGGGAATCGCTTCAAACTAGAAGGAGAAACCAGAGACTCAGCATGTTATACAAAATGAAGAATGGACTGGTCGACATTCCTTTGTATGACTATGTACAACTGAATCCCAGGGAAACCAGGGGGAACAACCAGAAGTTCCTACAACTTCGCCACAAAGCTAGAGCCTACCAGGACTCCTTTTTTGTGTCAACCATCAAGGACTGGAATAACCTCCCAACTTCCATAGTAAACAGCCCATCATTAACCACTTTTAAGAACGATTTACTTAAACATACCCAATAATTTGATTAGAGTCAACCCACACACAGCGTGCTCTGTCTACAAATACGTTAGCGTGGATGTGTCTGGAAAGGACATTTTGCTGACCAAATCATACAGATACAGATATTCTTTCACATGATCGGTAATGAGAGCTTCCATTTCATTTTTCGAAATTGGGGAGTTTCCAATACTGGTCTTTACCTTTAAGGGTCTCCAATTCCCCCACACCTACCCATTTTAGCTTGGTATCAAGATGCACTCCAAGATATTTCACGGTATTACTTTGAACAATATGTTCACAAGATATATTTACATTTAAGATATTACATTTCGATAACTTTTCACCAGTTCCAAATAACATACAAATGGTTTTGTCAACATTAAGACTAAGTTTGTAACAGCATATAGCCAGCTACGTATTTTACGGAAAACGAAATTAATATTTTTTTTAACACTTTTATGAGAAAATTTTTATACAAAATATGCATGCGCATGAGTTCATTATACGATCTTCACTTTACGTTCGCAAAGTACTCATTACAATTTAAAAATAAAACATGGACTTGTAACTTGCCATGATGATAGATCTTAGTCTAACTTAGAACTGCATGACTTTTCAAAAACTCAAAGTCATCGTGACGTCATCCAGGCGCCTTTTTGTGAAAATCAACTTATGATCATATCTTCATAACGGAAAAGTATTTCTCATTCATAATTATCATGATTAAGATCAATATCCGTCCGGTCAATTCCAGGTCAATAAACGTGCGTAAATGCGCGCGTGCGCGTTCATCCGAGCGTTTACGCGCGCACAAAAATTAAAAATGCTCTAAATCATCCCAAATTTTTTTTCCATACGTTTTAGGCCATATGGAGCATTTGACAAAAAATTATGCTCACGCGCATGCGCGCGCGTTTTTTGCGCGTATTAGCATTTTGCAACATAGAATCGCCGAATTTTCTCTGTCATCATATTTGGCACATTTTTCCAAGCATTTTGAAAACTTGTTAAAGGTAATACAAAGTTTTGGTATGGGGTCATGAATTTGGTTCAAATGAACATATTGGAAGCATATGCGATCCTACAATATTCAGTGATCGTTGTCGTTGAAATCGAGTTTAAAGTAATGAAATTGTAAATAATACACTCTTTTTGTTGTATAGCTCCCTCTCAAGGTCAAGATATTAATTAAGCTATACAACAATGTTTCTTGACTAAAATCGACCAATTTGCTATTCTCGTTTGGAAGTTATATGTATATCACATCTACATATTCTGAGATTGTCATGGTTGCAGCTACCACTGTACGGCTGTGGGCGCTATTTGAAATTTATCAAAATTTACCGGGAGCACCGGTAAATTTTTAAATTCAATTTTTCTCGAAAGCAGAAGTGTTTTAGAGGCTAAATTTTCTAGTGCTTATAATACATCCACAGGGGCATCCAAATCTTTCCAAATTGTAAAGAATCACTATCCACCCAATTTTCAAAATTTCCCAAAACTTTGTATTACCTTTAACCTTTTAATAACGCAATGAGCGTCCGTCAAAGTTGACAGCGCGCGCGGACCTGCGTTTTCTTTATCCACAATACATGAGCAAAAACATGCCTATACAAAATTCTTTGTAACTCTTCAGAATAGATAGGAACTCCCAATACTTTTTTCATATTTAGATAGATTATGGGTCGGAGATATGATTTCATGTCTCATTTGACCATCAATTAACTCATGACGTCATCATAATGGCCTCCGAACTCAAAATTTAAATTTTGATAGTATGACGTTTGCATATTTTTGGACAATTGATTGTATCTCTGTAGATATTAATTTTTTTTCTTGCAAATTTTAATATGATCTAGCTGAGATAATTTTCTACAAATGCATTGTCCACAATTTTCCAGTTTGACAAAGGTATCATGTCGTATTTTTGCGATTAAAGGAGGCATGTCAATTTTTCACATTTTGCGTGTATTGTCTACGGCACATGACTATTTCTCAAAACTGGATTCTACATTTTCCTCTTTCGCGAGCAATATCTCCGTTGTTTTAGCTTAGTTTTTGCTGAGCTTCGGGTATGTTGTAGCTGAGACAAAAGGCTATCTCCAGTGTGCACTTTTTTTTGTGATCATATGCCGGGATCATGCTCATATTTCACTTGCAAAGTAGGACTTCAGAATTCCATTTCCCGTTTACGTGTTATCGCTATGGGAGATGTTTTGGTATATCAGTAACGCACTTGACTTTCAACCTCGAGATCCCTGGTTCGAGTCCGGGTGTCTCCAACAATTTTTTTCTTCACTTTTTTTTCCTTTTGACCTTCACTGTACCATCTCCTTTGATTATTTAAACACGTAGAATGGCAAATAATGTCATAAACAAGCCTTTTTACTTTTTTATTACCCTATATTTTCACTTAATCCATTACTTTTTGCGTGTAATCCCTATGGGAGATGACTTTTTCTCAAATCTGGAGTCTACATTTCTGTCTTTTGCGAGCAAAATCGCCTTTATTTCTGCTTGGATTTTGTTGATTTTTGAGTATGTTGTAGCTGAGACTATTTGCTATCTAAATCAATCCTTATTTTTTCAATAAGATGTCATGATCGCGCTCATGATCATGATCATTATCATCATGATCATCATTATCATAATGATGATAATCATTTATCAATTACATTTTCATTTCTTTGAATAAGATAAAATCGTCAAAAGGTGTTCTTCATGATGTAAATTAAAGTCAAATGTGTAACTGGTTACTGCACAGGGAAGGTCATATATTGTTTCAATCTATCTTCCCTAGATCCATGATGATCAAGGAGACACAATTTAATCTTGACATATGGATAGATCATAATGGGAGAAGCAAATAAATGGGAGAAGCATTTCATAAAATAATATATCGTGTAATGCATTATTCGTTATGTAAACCATTATCATACGTATCACCTAATTCGTGTAAGTGACGAATTAAAGTCTAGTTAGGTGATACGTAACGAAGTCTACGTATCACCTTTTGATTTCGTCAAGATTTTTATTATTATTATTTATTTATTTATTTATTATTATTCTTCCTCGAATTTGTTCGCAGGATATCTCAAGACTGAATAAAGCCATTATCATGAAACTTGCTAAGATGATAGATCTTAGTATAACTTAGAACTGCATGACTTTTTAGAGAGTCAAAATTATCGTGACGTCATCCAGGCGCCATTTTGTGAAAATCAACTTATGATCATATCTTCATAACGGAAAGGAATTTCTCATTTATAATTATCATGAACAAGGTCAATATTTGTCCGGTCAATTTCCGGTCAATAAATGCGCGCAAAAATGTGCGTACGCGTTTGTGTGCGCGTAAAATTTTAAATTGCTCAAAATCGTCTTAATTTTTTTTTGCATACGTTTCAGGCCATTATAAGCATTTCATAAAAAATCGCGCGAAACACGCATTTTTGCGCGTTTTCGTTCGTCACGGCCGAACGAAAAATATTTACCCTCAACTTTCTTTAACAGGATATTCCTCATATTTTTCTGAACAATTTGATACCATGTTCAGCTCTTTATCACTATTAATAACGGAAGGAGCGTCCGTTGAAGATAAATATCTGTGCGTTCTAGCTCATGTATTACATAACATATATGGGCAAAAACATGCCTATAAAAAGTACATCGGATGAATAAGGACTGCCATTTTTTTTCTTCATATTTAGATAGAGTATGAGTCGGAGATATGATTTCATGTCTCATTTGGCCATTAAGTATATTTTAAAAAAATCATATTGACCTTGGAACTCAAAATACGAATTTGCATATTAGGACGTCAACATATTTAGGGAAAATCATTGTTTTCAATCAATTTTCTTCTAAATTTTGATATGTTGTAGCTGAGACAATTCTTCACAAGATTATTAGCAATATTTATTTATTTTGATGACGTCATTAGATTTTTGCTTAATATGCGTCTGATGCCTATGGGAGGTGATTGATACTACATTCCAGTCTAGACTTGTTCATTATCTTGCGTATGTAGTGCGTCGAAATATCAGTTCATTGATTGGTAGGCTCTGCAATCAGCCGAAAATTTGAGCTTGTTTAGTAAATTAATAGTTTAATCATATAACAATTCTCTATCGATTACCTGAAGGGGGCGCTATACCACTTTTAATCATGGTCATCGTCATTTAAAACCAAAAAATCATCATCACAATATCGTCATTATCGTATTCATGAATATTATCATTAGATCATCATCAGCAAACTTTCATGATACAAAAATAGCTTGCGTATCACCTAATTCGTCAAAGTGACGAATTAAAGTCTAGTTATTATTATTATTCTTCCTCGAATTTGTTCGCAGGATATCTCAATATTGAATAAAGCCATTGTCATGAATCTTTCAATGGTGATAGATCTTAGTCTAACTTAGAACTGTGTGACTTTTCAAAGACTGAAAGTCATCGTGACGTCATCCAGGCGCCATTTTGTGAAAATCAACTTATGATCATATCTTCATAACGGAAAAGTATTTCTCATTCATAATTATCATGATTAAGATCAATATCCGTCCGGTCAATTTCAGGTCGATAAACGTGCGCGCATGCGCGTTCGACCGCCCGGTTACGCGCGCGCAAAAATTTAAAATGCTCCAAATCATCCCAAATTTTTTTTGCATACGTTTCAGGCCATATGGATTTGACAAAAAATCGCGCTCACGCGCATGCGCACGCGTTTTTTGCGCGTACTTGCATTTTGCAACATAGAATCGCCAAATTTCTCTATCATCATATTTGGCACATTTTTCCAAGCATTTTGATAACTTGTTTATCTTTTAATAACGCAATGAGCGTCCATCAAAGTTGACAGCGCGCGCGGACCTGCGTTATCTTTATCCACAATACATGAGCAAAAACATGCCTATACAAAATTCTTTGTAACTCTTTAGAATAGAAAGGAACTCCCAATATTTTTTCATATTTTGATAGATTATGAGTCGGAAATATGATTTCATGTCTCATTTGACCCTCAATTAACTCATGACGTCACCATAACGTCCTCCAAACTCAAAATTTCAATTTGCATATTATGACGTCAGCATATTTTTGGAAAATTGATTGTATCTCTGTAAATATTGATTGATTTTCTTTCAATTTCGATATGTTCTAGCTGAAACATATCTCTACAAATATAGTGTCCACAATTTTTCATTTTGACAAAAGTATCATGGCGTATTTTTGCGATTAAAGGAGGCATGTCAATTTTTCACATTTTGCGTGTATTTTCTAGGGGACATGACTTTTTCTCAAAACTGGATTCTACACTCCTGTCTTTCACGAGCAAAATCTCCGTTGTCTTAGCTTAGTTTTTGCTGAGCTTCGGATATGTTGTAGGTGAGACAATAATCTATCACACATGTGTCTTTCATTTTTCGATCAGATGCCGGGATTATGCTCATATTTCACTTGCAAAGTAGGATTTCTGAATTCCATTTCCCGTTTACGTGTAATCGCTATGGGAAATGTTTTGGTATATCGGTAACGCACTTGACTTCCATTCTCGAGATCCATGGTTCGAGTCCGGGTGTCTCCAACAATATTTGTCTTCACTTTATTTTTTTGACCTTTCACTGTACCATCTCCTTTGAGTATTAAAATACGTAGAATCACAAATAATGTAATAAGCAACCCTATTTTCTTTATTATTACCCTATTTTCACTTAATCCACTACTTTTTGAGTTTAATCCCTATAGGAGATTACTTTTTCTCAAATCTGGATACTACATTCCTATGTTTTGAGCAATATCGCCGATATTTCTGCTTGGATTTTGTTGATTTTTGAGTATGTTGTAGCTGAGACAAGTTTCCACGAGATTTATGTAGACTATCTAACATTATCATGACGTTATCATAGTCAAAAATTCAATCATAGGTGACATGTCAATTATCATATATAACAATCCTGAATCTGAGACCTGAAGGGGGCGCTATACCACTTTCAATCATGGTCATCTGGAAGGCATTGTTCTCAATTGCATCTCTCTCTCTCCTCTCTCTTGCTCTTTTACTTCTCTCATTTTCTGCCCCTCTCCTTTTTTGGTCTGTCTCTGCATCTATCTATCTCTCTTCTCTTTCACCCTCTCTCTCTCTCTCTTGCCTTGCGTCCCTCTTATTCTCTTGGTCTGTCTCCCTCTGCCCTACAGTTGAAACTTGACTCACGGATAGACCATAATGGGAGTGGTAAACGAAATATGAAATCGTGAAAATGCGTTCTTTATTATGTTACACATGAGCATACGTATCACCTAATTCGTCAAAGTAACGAATTAAAGTCTAGTTAGGTGATACGTAACGAAGTCTACGTATCACCTATTGATTTCGTCAAGATTTTTATTTATTATTTATTTATTATTTATTATTCTTCCTCGATTTTGTTCGCAGGATATCTCAAGATTGAATAAAGCCATTGTTATGAAACTTTCAATGATGATAGATCTTAGTCTAACTTAGAACTGCGTGACTTTTCAAAGACTCAAAATTATCGTGACGTCATCCAGGCGCAATTTTGTGAAAATCAACTTATGATCATATCTTCATAACGGAAAGGAAATTTTCATTCATATTTATCATGAATAAGATCAATATCCGTCCGGTCAATTTCAGGTCAAAAAATGCGCGCAAAAATGCGCGTACGCTTTTGTCCGCGCGTTTACGCGCGCGAATTTTTTTAAAATGCTCCAAATCATCCCAAATTTTTTTTGCATACATTTCAGGCCATTTAAAGCATTTCGCAAAAAAATCGCGCACACGCGCATGCGTGCGCGTTTCCGCGCGTACTGGCATTTTGCAACATAGAATCGCCGAATTTTCTCTGTCATCATATTTGGCACATTTTTCCAAGCATTTTGATAATTTGTTCACTTTTTATTAACGCAATGAGCGTCCGTCAAAGTTGACAGCACGCGCGGATTTGCGTTATCTTTATCCACAATACATGGGCAAAAACATGCCTATATAAAATTCATTGTAACTCTTTAGAATAGATAGAAACTCCTAATATTTTTTCATATTTAAATAGATTATGAAATGGAGATATGATTTCATGTCTCATTTGACCCTCAATTAAGTCATAATGTCATCATAATGGCCTCCAAACTCAAAATTTAAATTTGCATATTATGACGTCAGCATATTTTTGGAAAATTGATTGTATCTCTGTTAATATGGATTAATTTTCTTTCAAATTTTGATATGTTATAGCTGAGACATTTTTCTACAAATGCTGTATTCACAATTTGTATTTTTAACAAAAGTATCATGGTGTATTTTTACGATTAAAGGAGGCATGTCAATTTTTCACATTTTGCGTGTATTCTCTATTGGACATGACTTTTTCTCAAAACTGGATTCTACACTCCTGTCTTTCGCGAGCAAAATCTCTGTTGTTTTAGCTTCGTTTTCACTGAGCTTCGGATATGTTGTAGCTGAGACAATGAGCTATCACAAGTGTGTCCTTTATTTTTCGATTAGATGCCGGGATCATGCTCTTATTTCACTTGCAAAGTAGGATTGAGAATTCCATTTCCCGTTTACGTGTAATCGCTATGGGAGATGTTTTGGTATATCGGTAACGCACTTGACTTCCAACCTCGAGATCCCTGGTTCGAGTCCGGGTGTCTCCAACAATTTTTTTCTTCACTTTTTTTTCCTTTTGACCTTCACTGTACCATCTCCTTTGATTATTTAAACACGTAGAATGGCAAATAATGTCATAAACAAGCCTTTTTACTTTTTTATTACCCTATATTTTCACTTAATCCATTACTTTTTGCGTGTAATCCCTATGGGAGATGACTTTTTCTCAAATCTGGAGTCTACATTTCTGTCTTTTGCGAGCAAAATCGCCTTTATTTCTGCTTGGATTTTGTTGATTTTTGAGTATGTTGTAGCTGAGACTATTTGCTATCTAAATCAACCCTCATTTTTTTCAATAAGATGTCATGATCGCGCTTATGATCATGATCATTATCATCATGATCATTATTATCATAATGATGATAATCATTAATCAATTACATTTTCATTTCTTTGAATAAGATAAAATCGTCAAAAGGTGTTCTTCATGATGTAAATTAGAGTCAAATGTGTAACTGGTTACTGCACAGGTTAAAATGTCATATATTGTTTCAATCTATCTTCCCTAGATCCATGATGATCAAGGAGACACAATTTAATCTAGACATATGAATAGATCATAACGGGAGAAGCATATAAATGGGAGAAGCATTTAACAAAATAATATATCGTGTAATGCATTATTCGTTATGTAAACCATTATCATACGTATCACCTAATTCGTCTAAGTGACGAATTAAAGTCTAGTATTTATTTTGTGTTTGTATAGAAGAAATTATTATTATTATTCCTCAATTTTGTTCGCAGGATATCTCAAGAATGGCTAAATCCATTATCATGAAACTTGCCATGATGATAGATCTTAGTCTAACTTAGAACTGCGTGACTTTTCATGGACTCAGCATCATCGTGACGTCATCTAGGCGCCATTTTGTAAAAATCAACTTATGATCATATCTTCATAACGGAAAGGAATTATTCATTCATATTTATCATGATTTAGATCAATATCCGTCCGGTCAATTTCAGGTCAATAAACGTGTGCAAATGCGTGTGTGCGCGTTCGTCCGCGCGTTTACGCGCGCGCAAAAATTTAAAATGCTCTAAATTATCCCAAATTTTTTTTGCATACGTTGTAGGCCATATGGAGCATTTGACAAAAAATCACGCTCACGCGCATGCGCGCGCGTTTTTTGCGCGTTCTAGCATTTTGCAACATAGAATCGCCGAATTTTCTCTATCATCATATTTGGCACATTTTCCCAAGCATTATGATAACTTGTTCATCTTTTAATAACGCAATGAGCGTCCGTCAAAGTTGACAGCACGCGCAGATCTGCGTTATCTTTATCCACAATACATGGGCAAAAACATGCCAATACAAAATTCATTGTGACTCTTCAGAACAGATAGGAACTCCCAAAATTTGTTCATATGTAGATAGACTATGAAATGGAGATATGATGTCATGTCTCATTTAACCCTCATTTAACTCATGATGTCATCATAATGGCCTCCAAACTCAAAATTTCAATTTGCATATTATGACGTCAGCATATTTTTGGAAAATTGATTGTATCTCTGTAAATATTGATTGATTTTCTTCCAAATTTTGAAATGTTTTAGCTGAGACAATTTTCTACAAATGTAGTGTTCACAATTTTTCATTTTGACAAAGGCATCATGGCGTATTTTTGCGATTAAAGGAGGCATGTCAATTTATCACATTTTGCGTGTATTTTCTAGGGGACATGACTATTTCTCAAAACTGGATTCTACATTTCCGTCTTTCGCGAGCAATACCTCCGTTGTTTTAAGTTTGTTTTTGTTGAGCTTTGGATATGTTGTAGCTGAGACAATAAGCTATCTCCAGTGTGCACCTTTTTTTCGATCATATGCCGGGATCATGCTCATATCTCACTTGCAAAGTAGGACTTCAGAATTCCATTTCCCGTTTACGTGTAATCGCTATAGGAGATGTTTTGGTATATCAGTAACGCACTTGACTTTCAATCTCGAGATCCCTGGTTCGAGTCCGGGTGTCTCCAACAATTTTTTCTCCACCTTTTTTTCCTTTTGACCTTTCACTGTACCATCTCCTTTGATTATTTAAACACGTAGCATCGCAAATAATGTCATAAACAACCCTTTTTAATTTATTATTACCCTATTTTCACTTAATCCATTACTTTTTGCGTGTAATCCCTATGGGAGATGACTTTTTCTCAAATCTGGATTCTACATTCCTGTCTTTTGCGAGCAATATCGCCGTTATTTCTGCTTGGATTTTGTTGATTTTTAAGTATGTTGTAGCTGAGACTATATGCTATCTAAATCAACCCTTATGTTTTCAATAAGATGTCGGGATCGCGCTCATGACCATGATCATGATCATTATCATCATGATCATCATTATCATAATGATGATAATCATTTATCAATTACATTTTCATTTCTTTGAATAAGATAAAATCGTCAAAAGGTGTTCTTCATGATGTAAATTAGAGTCAAATGTGTAACTGGTTACTGCACAGGGTCAAAGGTCATATATTGTTTCAATCTATCTTCCCTAGATCCATGATGATCAAGGAGACACAATTTAATCTTGACATATGGATAGATCATAATGGGAGAAGCATATAAATGGGAGAAGCATTTTATAAAATAATATATCGTGTAATTCATTATTCGTTATGTAAACCATTATCATACGTATCACCTAGTTCGTCTAAGTGACGAATTAAAGTCTAGTTAGGTGATACGTAACGAAGTCTACGTATCACCTATTGATTTCGTCAAGATTGTTATTTATTATTATTAGGTGATACGTAACGAAGTCTACGTATCACCTATTGATTTCGTCAAGATTGTTATTTATTTTTTATTATTTATTATTCTTCCTCGAATTTGTTCACAGGATATCTCAAGACTGAATAAAGCCATTGTTATGAAACTTTCAATGATGATAGATCTTGGTCTAACTTAGAACTGCGTGACTTTTCAAAGACTCAAAATCATCGTGACGTCATCCAGGCGCCATTTTGTGAAAATCAACTAATGATCATATTTTCATAACGGATTGTAATTTTTCAATCATATTTATCATGATTAAAATCAATATCCGTCCGGTCAATTTTAGGTCAATAAACGTGCGTAAACGCGCGCGTTAATGCGCGCGCAAAATTTTAAAATGCTCTAAATCGTCTTAAATTTTTTTTTGCATACGTTTCAGGCCATTATAAGCATTTCATAAAAAAATCACACAAAACACGCATTTTTGCACGTTTTCGTTCGTCACGGCCGAATGAAAAATAATTTCTCCGCAAAAGCTTTTGATCGAATATTCCTCATATTTTTCTGGAAAATTTGATACCATGTTTAGCTCTTTATCACTATTAAAAACGGAATGAGCGTCCGTTCAAGATAACCGTCCGTACGCGCGATTTTTGTAATACATTGCATATATGGGCAAAAACATGCCTATAAAAAGTCCATTGGGATGAATAGGGATTGCCAATTTTTTTTTTCATATTTAGATAGAGTATGAGTCGGAGGTATGATTTCATATCTCATTTGGCCAATAAGTACATCTTGACGTCATCATAATGGCCTTGGAAGTCAAAATACAAAAATGCATATTATGACGTCATTATATGTATGGCCAAATTGGTGTATTTCTCTCAATATTCATCAATTTTCTTCGATATTTTAATATATTGTAGTTGGGGCAATCGTCTACAAGATCGATACACACTAAATTTCATTTTTAGGACGTCATCATAGTACAAAATTCAATTAAAGGCCAAATGTCAGAATTTTCTTAATTTGCGTGTTATGTCTATGGAGGGTGAATTTCGTTCACATTATGAATCTACATCACATCAATCTTTCAGCACTATCTATCTTATGTGTGCTCTGTTTTCTCCCAAATTGGGGTATGTTATAGCTGAGACCATGGGCTATAAAAACGGTGCTTTTTAGTTTTTTGATCAGATGATGATATCATATCACAATTTTCAGTTGAATGTTGAAATGATGAATATGTCACGTATGTCCTATTTGTGAAACTTAAACGTTAGCAGTGTCCTCGTATTGAAATTATGTAAGGAAACCCTTTTACCTTCTAGACTTTACTCTCAGACACTATTGAGTGACTGACTGACATCTTTTTTTCTCTGGTAATAAAATACATAAAATGAGCGTTATAGAGAACATGAGCATTCGGCTACATTAATACTCTGTTCTCATTGTTCATTTCCTATTCAAGACTTGAATAATGACGAACTTCATTCAATATTTGGTAGTAATACTACAGATACTTATACTGATATCAATAATTTAAACTATTTATCCGAAAAAGAATATGAGTTTCATTTCAGTAGGTTTCTGAACTGTAAATATTATATTGATGAGGATTTTACGACTGAATTCAGTAACATTAACTATCATTTTAGTATTTTACATTTTAATTCGCGTAATTTAAACATACATTGTAATGCTTTATCCAATTTCATCTGTACTTATGTATAGAAACTTGGGTTAATGATAGTACGCCACTATTATTCAATGTGTCTGGTCATTCATTTATACATTTTAATTGCCAAGTAGAAAAGAGTAGAGGTGTTGGTCTATTGGTCGCTGACAATTTTGAATATGAAATACGCAATGATATATTTATATTATACCCATCATACAACTATGAATCACTGTTTATTGAAAGCAATTTGCCGAGACATAAGAATATTATTGTAGGTGTCATATATAGGAAACCCCAATCAAATATCAATGATTTCATCCCTGTCTTTGAAAATGTTTTACAAAAAACACATACTGAATATAAACAGGTTTATATAATGGGAGATTTTAACATTGATCCCGTGAAATTTACTGGCAATGCTGTATGTAATTTCTTGAGCGAAATACATTCAAATCTTTTTATTCCTTTAATTGACAAGCCTTCAAGAAAGACTGACGGATCAATATCCCTCTAATCCACATTCCTTATACAGTGACAGTATATATCCATCCAATATTTAAAGATTTTATTTTCAAGCAACTAGTGAATCTCACGTCGACAACTCAAAATGATCGCTAATGTATTCTCACATTTATTTTGACTTTTCATTTACGCCGGGACATCGTGACGTCATACACTATTCATTTTTAATTATTCAGGCATAAGCTTTTATTTATCAATTACATTTTCATTTCTTTGAATAAGATAAAAATCGTCAAAATGCGTTCTTCATGATGTAAATTAGAGTCTGGTAACTGGTTACTGCACAGAGTCAATGGTCATATATTGTCTCAATCTATCTTCCCTAGATCCATAATGATCAAGGGATCGACACAATTTAAACTTGACATAATTATGGATAGACCATTATGGGAGGAGCATTTTATAAAATAATATGATATCGTGTATTAAATGCATTCTTCGTTATGTAAACCAATATCATACGTATCACCTAATTCGTCTAAGTGACGAATTAAAGTCTAGTATTTATTTTGTGTCTGTATAGAAGAAATTATTATTATTCTTCCTCAATTTTGTTCGCAGGATATCTAAAGAATGGCAAAAGCCATTGTCATGAAAATTTCCATGATGATAGATCTTAGTCTAACTTAGAACTGCATGACTTTTCAAAGACTCAAAATTATCGTGACGTCATCCAGGCGCCATTTTGTAAAAATCAACTTATGATCATATCTTCATAATGGAAAGTAATTTTTCATTCATATTTATCATGAATAAGATCAATATCCTTCCGGTCAATTTCAGATCAAATAACGTGCGCAAATCCACGCGTACGCGTTCGTGCACGCGTTTACGTGCGCGCACAAATTTAAAATGCTCCAAATCATTCCCAATTTTGTTTGCATACGTTTCAAGCCATATGGAGCATTTGACAAAAAATCACTCAAACGCGCATGCGCACGCGTTTTTTGCGCGTTCTGGCATTTTTCAACATATAATCGCCAAATTTTCTCTGTCATCATGTTTGGCACATTTTTCCAAGCATTTTGACACCATGTTCATCTCTTTATCACTATTAATAAGGGAATGAGCGTCCGTTCAAGATAAATATCCGTGTGCGCGAGCTCATGTATTACATAGTATATATGGGCAAAAACATGCCTATAAAAAGTCCATTGGGATGAATAAGGACTGCCAAGTTTTTTTCATATTTTGATAGAGTATGAGTCGGAGATATGATTTCATAGCTCATTTGGCCATTAAATACATATTGACGTCATCATAATGGCCTTGGAAGTCAAAATACAAAATTGCATATTATGACGTCATTATATTTTTTGAAAATTTAGTGTATTTCTCATAATATTGACTGATTTTCTTCCAAATTTCGGTATCTTGTAGTTGAGGCAATTGCCTTCAAGATAAATACACACTACTTTTTATTTCATTGACGTCATCATAGTACAAAATTCAATTAAAGGCCACATTTCATAATTTTCTTAATTTGAGTGTTATGCCTAATGAAGGTGAATTTCGTTCACATCATGAATCTTGATGACATTGATCTTTGAGCACTATCTAGCTTATTTTTATTCTATGTTCTCCCAAATTTTGATACGGTGTAGCTAATAAATTATCTACAATATTGACGTACATCATTTATCATTTCGATGACATCATCATAGTGAAAATTTCAATTAAAGGTGACATGTCAGAATTTTCTTAGTTTGCGTGTTAGGCGACTTATTCTGAAATCCTGATTCTACAAATCTCTATCGAATACCTGAAGGGGGCGCTATACCACTCTTTATCATGGTCTTTATCGTATTTATGATCATTATCATTAGATCATCATCGGCACACTTTCATGATAACAAAATAGCACGTATCACCTAATTCGTCAAAGTGACGAATTAAAGTCTAGTTATTATTTATTATTATTCTTCCTCGAATTTGTTCGCAGGATATCTCAAGACTGAATGAAGCCATTGTTATGAATCTTTCAATGATGATAGATCTTAGTCTAACTTAGAACTGCGTGACTTTTCAAAGACTCAAAGTCATCGTGACGTCATCCAGGCGCCATTTTGTGAAAATCAATTAATGATCATATCTTCATAACGGATATTAATTTTTCATTCATATTTATCATGATTAAGATCAATATCCGTCCGGTCAATTTTAGGTCAATAAACGTGCTTAAATGCGCGCGTGCGTGCTCGTCCGCGCGTTTATGCGCGCGCAAAAATTAAAAATGCTCTTAATCATCCCAAATTTGTTTTGCATACGTTTCAGGCCATATGGAGCATTTGATAAAAAAATTACGCACACGCGCATGTGCGCGCGTTTTCGCGCGTACTGGCATTTTGCAACATAGATTCGCCGATTTTTTTCTGTCATATTTGGTACATTTTTCCAAGCATTTTGATAATTTGTTCACCTTTTATTTACGCAATGAGCGTCCGTCAAAGTTGACAGCACGCGCGGATTTGCGTTATCTTTATCCACAATACATGGGCAAAAACATGCCTATATAAAATTCATTGTAACTCTTTAGAATAGATAGAAACTCCTAATAGTTTTTAATATTTGGATAGATTATGAGTCGGAGATATGATTTCATGTCTCATTTTATCCTCAATTAACTCATGACGTCATCATAATGGCCTCCAAACTCAAAATTTTAATTTGCATATTTTGACGTCAGCATATTTTTGGAAAATTGATTGTATCTCTGTAAATATCGATCAATTTTCTTTTCAATTTTCATATGTTCTAGCTGAGACAATTTTCTACAAATGTAGTGTTCACAATTTTTATTTTTGACAAAAGTATCATGGTGTATTTTTGCGATTAAAGGAGGCATGTCAATTTTTCGCATTTTGCGTGTATTCTCTATGGGACATGACTTTTTCTCAAAACTGGATTCTACACTCCTGTCTTTCGCGAGCAAAATCTCCGTTGTCTTAGATTTGTTTTCGCTGAGCTTTGGATATGTTGTAGCTGAGACAATGAGCTATCAAAAGTGTGCCCTTTATTTTTCGATTAGATGCCGGGATCATGCTCATATTTCACTTGCAAAGTAGGATTTCTGAATTCCATTTTCCGTTTACGTGTAATCGCTATGGGAATTGTTTTGGTATATCGTTAACGCACTTGACTTCTATCCTCGAGGTCCCTGTTTCGAGTCTGGGTGTCTCCAACAATTTTTTTTTCTTCACTTTTTTTTTCTTTTTGTCCTTTCACTGTACCATCTCCTTTGATTATTAAGACATGTAGATTCGCAAATAATGTATAAAACAACCCTATTTACTTTAGTGTTTCCCTATTTTCACTTAATCCATTACTTTTTGCGTGTAATCCCTGTGGGAGATAATTTTTTCTCAAATCTGGATTCTACATTCCTGTCTTTTGCGAGCAATATCGCCGTTATTTCTGCTTGGATTTTGTTGATTTTTGAGTATGCTATAGCTAAGACTATGTGCTATTTAAATCACCCCTCATTTTTTCAATAAGATGTCAGGATCCCGCTCATGATCATGATCTTCATCATGATTATCATGATCATCATTATCATAATGATGATAATCATTTATCAATTACATTTTCATTTCTTTGAATAAGATAAAATCGTCAAAATGTGTTCTTCATGATATAAATTAGAATCAAAGGTGTAACTGGTTACTGCGCAGGGTCAATGGTCATATTTTTTCAATCTATCTTCCCTTGATCCATAATGATCAAGGGGACACAATTTAAACTTGACATATGGATAGATCTTAATGGATGAAGCATTTCATAAAATAATATGATATCGTGTAATGCATTCTTTATTATGTAAACCATTTAATAGCATACGTATCACCTAATTCGTCTAAGTGACGAATTAAAGTCTAGTATTTATTTTGTGTCTGTATAAAAGAAATTATTATTATTCTTCCTCGAATTTGTTCGCAAGATATCTCAAGAATGGCTGAAGCAATTCTCATGAAACTTTTCCTGAAGATAGATCTTAGTCCAACTTAAAACTGCGTGACTTTTCAGTGACCCCAAGGCATCGTGACGTCATTATGCCGTCATTATGTAAAACATCATTAATGGTCGTAGCTCAGCCATGCAATATCGATTTCAATTCAAATTTGGTATCAATCATGCTCAGGTCATGGGTCAGACATTTAGCCCACGTAAATGAGCCTGCCCCTTCTAACGTGCGTGTACACGTGCGTTAAAAAGAAATTAGAAAACAAAATGCCAAAAACTCCAAACAAAGTAATTTTGCATACGTTTCAGACAATTTTAAGCTTTTCAAAAATTTCCGCGCGTGCAGGTCGGCGCGCGCGTATTTGCGTTTGTAATGCACGCGGATCAAATGTTTTCCCTTTTTTTGCTCGTTTTGGATTAACGATACTTTTATCAACAATCCCTGTAAATTTCAGTCATTTTTCACTCAAATTGATGTAATATGCGCGCGTCAAAGATAACAACACGTGCATGCGCACATTTTCCAAAAATAAAAAAAAACATGCCTATTTTTCATGGGCCATAACTTCTTTAAATGATCGGATACCCCAGTTGTTTTATTATATGTGGATAGAGTATGAGTTTTTTTGCTGTTTGGCTTCAAAAGGGTCCCAATTGGCCAAAAATGATGGGGTTCGAATTTTCGGTCCCCTCTTTCATTTCCTGGGGGGTCCATATTGGGCGCCGAAATGGCATATTTAACGCGCAATAGGGAACTTTGGTGTCTTCAGGAAAATTTGAACCCCATCAATTTATGATAGCTTGGACCCCAATGAATCCCAAAATGCAAAAAAAAAAAATCAACTTTGGCTTTGGGAGCTGTTTCAGTGACATACCGTACCACACTATATGCCCTCCTTGTCTCACTGTGCAGACACTGTTACGCACATCGACTGGCAAGGATTTGTGTCTGCAAGCTATCAGGACATCTGCTTATCATATTTGTGGACTTTGCCCATATTTTCACAAAGAAGGCCTATGCCGAATACGGGTGGGTGTTATTTCCCGTTATTTTGAACTCTCATGATCTTTCTTTCCTCATCCGGAAGCAGAGGCCACCTCAGTTGGACTTGTAATCAACAGAGTCTATAAAAGTACTAGAGAGCTATTGCAAATGTATACATTATATGTGTTATAGGCGCCGGAAGTGGGGGTGGGGGTGGCAGGGGGGCAAAACGCATTTTTGCCCCCCCCCCCCCCCAAAAAAATAAATAAATAAATAAATAAATAAATAAAAATAACCCCCTCCTCCAGCCCCCCCCCCTCCAGCCCCCCCCCTCCCCCCCCCCCCCCTCCAGCCCCCCCCCCTCCCCCCCCCCCCCAAAAAAAAAAATCAGTAAAGGAGTAAACATGGTTTGTATTTTTAACCCAAAAGAACATAACAATAATAAAAACCTGAATTAAATCACATATACAATCATACTCAAACAAAAGCAATTCAAAAATAGGGAGAGTACAGAATGAGAAAATGACACACTGATTGAAAGAACATACATAATTTTAGGTCCCAAAAGGGCACTAGAAATGTCATAGATAAGAATAAGAGCAATAAGCATACACTTTAAAGCCATTTGCGGTCTGAAAACAGAATTCGACTATCCCTTTAAACATGAAAACTGATATATTACTGAGTTTTAAAAGTTCAGACACTGGGAGAATTTTCAATTTAAAAAAAGGTGGAAGACTGGGACTACGAAGTTACTCTTTTTTATCAGTCGTATTGCACGTTTTTGTAAAATATATAGTTTATCAATATAGATTGGTGGGTATAAAATATCTGAGTTTGGATAAACACCTATACTTCTTGAAAGCTTAGAACATATGTTAGCGATGTGATACTTCTTTTTGGCTAATCGGATTTCCCGACACCATTATATTGCTCGTTAAAATAAAAATATTTAATTTCAATCGATTTCAATTGATTTCGTAATCAATAAAAATGCATTTTCAACCGGATATCGTTTATCTTTATTTGAATATCTCCCAAATTCTAATATGTAGTAGCTGAGTTTCTGATCTAAGTTCCAAATACAACTTATTTTCTTTCTTGATGACGGGATTTTGAAGGAATTTTAGTCAAACACAATCAGACAATGGTCAAAATCAAACTTCCCTTTCATTCCTTCTTTTTTTACCATCCTGGCCTCGATGATTGCTAAGCTCCTTTCCCTTCCGAATAATATCTTTAGCTATCTACAGTTCCATGCTTTACTTGAAGAAAAAAAATCAATACTCCCTGCCTCTCATTCTTTCCCTTTCCTATATTATTACCTGTTAATTCAACTCTGGTCTAATCCACATACTTATACAGTGACAGTTTATATCCATTCGATATTTAAAGATTATATTATCAAGCAACTTGCGAATCTCACGTCGACAACTAAAAATGATCGCTAATGTATTCCCACGTTTATTTTGACTTTTCATTTACGACGGGACATCGTGACGTCAAACACTATTCACTTTTTATTATTCAGGCATGTTAATGATGATCATGGAGACACAATTCAATCTTGACATGTGGATAGATCATAATGGGAGAATCATTTTATAAAATAATATATCGTGTAATGCATTATTCGTTATGTAAACCATTATCATACGTATCACCTAATTCGTCTAAGTGACGAATTAAAGTCTAGTATTTATTTTGTGTCTGTATAGAAGAAATTATTATTATTCTTCCTCGAATTTGTTCGCAAGATATCTCAAGAATGGCTGAAGCAATTCTCATGAAACTTTTCCTGAAGATAGACCAGATAGTCCAACTTAGAACTGTGTGACTTTTCAGTGACGCCAAGGCATCGTGACGTCATCATGACTTCATTATGTAAAACATCATTAATGGTCGTAGCTCAGCCATGCAATATCGATTTCAATTCAAATTTGGTATCAATCATGCTCAGGTCATGGGTCAGACATTTAGCCCACGTAAATGAGCCTGCCCCTTCTAACGTGCGCGTACACGTGCGTCAAAAAGAAATTAGAAAACAAAATGCCAAAAACTTCAAACAAAGTAATTTTGCATACGTTTCAGACAATTTTAAGCTTTTCAAAAATTTCTGCGCGTGCAGGTCGGCGCGCGCGTATTTGCGTTTGTAACGCACGCGGATCAAATGTTTTCCCTTTTTTGCTCGTTTTGGATTAACGATACTTTTATCAACAATCCCTGTAAATTTCAGTCATTTTTCACTCAAATTGATGTAATATGCGCGCGTCAAAGATAACAACACGTGCATGCGCACATTTTCCAAAAATAAAAAAAAACATGCCTATGTTTAATGGGCCATAACTTCTTTAAATGATCGGATATCCCAGTTGTTTTATTATATGTGGATAGAGTATGAGTTTTTTTGCTGTTTGGCTTCAAAAGGGTCCCAATTGGCCAAAAATGATGGGGTTCAAATTTTCGGACCCCTCTTTCATTTCCTGGGGGGTCCATTATTGGGCGCCGAAATGGCATATTTAACGCGCAATAGGGAACTTTGGTGTCTTCAGGAAAATTTGAACCCCATCACTTTATGATAGCTTGGACACCAATGAATCCCAAAATGCAAAAAAAAAATCAACTTTAGCTTTGGGAGCTGTTTCAGTGACATACCGTACCACACTATATGCCCTCCTTGTCTCACTGTGCAGACACTGTTACGCACATCGACTGGCAAGGATTTGTGTCTGCAAGCTATCAGGACATCTGCTTATCATATTTGTGGACTTTGCCAATATTTTCACAAAGAAGGCCTATGCCGAATAATGGTGGGTGTTATTTCCCGTTATTTTGAACTCTCATGATCTTTCTTTCCTCATCCGGAAGCAGAGGCCACATCAGATGGACTTGTAATCAACAGAGTCTATAAAAGTACTAGAGAGCTATTGCAAATGTATACATTATATGTGTTATAGGCGCCGGAAGTGGGGGTGGGGGTGGCAGGGGGGCAAAACGCATTTTTGCCCCCCCCCCCAAAAAAAAAAAAAAAAAAAAAAATCAGTAAAGGAGTAAACATGATTTGTATCTTTAACCCAAAAGAACATAACAATAATAAAAACCTGAATTAAATCACATATACAATCACACTCAAACAAAAGCAATACAAAATAGGGAGAGTACAGAATGAGAAAATGACACACTGAGTGTCAAATTTGAAAGAACATACAATTTAAATGACGAAGTCATTTTTGTTTATCAAAATCGGTTCAGAAACGACTAAAATATCCTTAAATATAGAGATTTGTAATATTTGTGTACCACCAAAAATATTCGATATTCAATACTCACATCGACTGGCAAGGATTTGTGTCTGCAAGCTATCAGGACATCTGCTTATCATATTTGTGGACTTTGCCAATATTTTCACAAAGAAGGCCTATGCCGAGTACGGGTGGGTGTTATTTCCTGTTATTTTGAACTCTCATGATCTTTCTTTCCTCATCCGGAAGCACAGGCCACCTCAGATGGACTTGTAATTAGGTGATACGTACGTAGACGTATCACCTTTTGATTTCGTCAAGATTTTTATTATTTATTTATTAGGTGATACGTAACGAAGTCTACGTATCACCTATTGATTTCGTCAAGATTTTCTTTATCAGGTGGGCTGTATAACGTACAGACCACCTTATAATTTCGTAAGAATTGCCTTTATCAGGTGGGCTGTATAACGTACAGACCACCTTATAATTTCGTTAGAATTGCCTTTATTATCAGGTGGGCTGTATAACGTACAGACCACCTTATAATTTCGTTAGAATTGCCTTTATTTATCAGGTGGGCTGTATAACGTACAGACCACCTTATAATTTCGTAGGAATTGCCTTTATTTATTTATTATTATCAGGTGGGCTGTATAACGTACAGACCACCTTATAATTTCGTTAGAATTGCCTTTATTTATTTATTATTCTTTATTTTTCTTATTTCTAACCACTTTTTTGTGGACAAGATAACTTAAAAATGGCTAGATCAAATGCCTCAAAATTTGGCACACATATGTATAGGCATATGTACAAAGCACAGAATTTTTTTCAACCTTGACCTTGACTGATGACGTCATCTAGGCGCCATTTTGTAAAATTTTACGAAAATCAACTCATGATCATATCTTCATAACCAAAAGATATTTCCGATTCATATTTATCATGATCAAGGTCAATATCCGTCCGGTCAATTTAAGGCCAAATAACGCGCGCGTACGTCCACGCGTCAATGCACGCGTAAAATGTTGAAATGCTCAAAATCGTCTCAAAATCATTTTGCATACGTTTTAGGCCATTCTAAGCATTTTATAAAAAATTAATGACGGAATGATCGACCGTTAAACATAAATTTCCGTGCGCGCGAGCTCTTGTAATACATAGCATATATGGGCAAAAGCATGCCTATATGCAAAATCCATT
This sequence comes from Strongylocentrotus purpuratus, assembly GCF_000002235.5. NCBI lineage: Eukaryota > Metazoa > Echinodermata > Echinoidea > Camarodonta > Strongylocentrotidae > Strongylocentrotus > Strongylocentrotus purpuratus. The sequence goes on from NW_022145607.1 coordinate 24,243,913, forward strand.
GTAGCTCTTTAGGATGCAAAGTGACCCCAATTTTTTTTCATATTTTGATTGAGTATGAATTGGAGATATGATTTCTTGTCTCATTTGACCCTCAATTAACCCATGACGTCATCATAATGGCCTCCGATTTCAAAATTTCAATTTGCATATTATGACGTCAGCATATTTTTGGAAAATTGATTGTATCTTTGTAAAAATTGATCGATCTTCTTCAAAACTTTGATATGTTCTAGCTGAGACAATTTTCGTCAAATTCAGTGGCCACGATTTTCCTTTTGACAAAGGCATCATGGCGTATGTTTGCGATTAAAGGAGGCATGTCAACTTTTTACATTTTGCGTGTATTCTCTATGGGACATGACTTTTTCTCAAAACTTGATTCTACATTCCCGTCTTTCGCGAGCAATATCTACGTCGTTTTAGCTTCATTTACGCTGAACTTCGAGTATGTTGTAGCTGAGACAAAAAGATATCTCAAATGTATTCTTCATTTTGTCTCAATTTTTTGTTGGATCAGCCCACCTATACTTGTTCCAAACAAGTATTACAAATCTAGTTTATTTTTCTTATTTCTAACCACTTTTTTGTGAGCAAGATAACTTAAAAATGGATCAATCAAATGTCTTGAAATTTGGCACACATATGTATAGGCATATGTACAAAGCACAATAACGTTTTCAAATTTGACCTTGACTGATGACGTCATCTAGGCGCCATTTTGTAAAATTTTCTGAAAATCAACTCATGATCATATCTTCATAACCAAAAGCCATATCTCATTCATATTTATCATGATCAAGGTAAATATCAGTCCGGTCAATTTCAGGTCAAATAGCGCGCGCGTGCGCGTACGTCCGCGCGTCAATGCGCTCACAAAATTTTGAAATAATCAAAATCGTCTAAAAATCATTTTGCATACATTTTAGGCCATTCTAAACATTTTATAAAAAATCGCGCACACGCGCATGGGCGCGTGTTTTCGCGCGTAAAACTATTGCACAACATAGAATTGCCTTTTTTTTCTTTCATAATATTCCACATATATTTACAAACAAATTGATACCACGTTTGTCTCTTTATGACTATTAATAACGGATTGATCGACCGTTTAACAAAAATTCCGTGCGCGCGAAATCTTGTAATACATAGCGTATATGGGCAAAAACATGCCTATACAAAATCCATTGTAGCTCTTTAGGATGCAAGATGACCCCAATTTTTTTTCATATTTTAATAGAGTATGATTCGGAGATATTGTTTCAGGTCTCATTTGACCCGCAATTAACTCATGACGTCATCATAATGGCCTCCGAACTCAAAATTCCAATTTGCATATTATGACGTCAGCATATTTATGGAAAATTATGGATTGTATCTCTGTAAATATTGATCGATTTTCTTCCAAATTTTGATATGTTCTAGCTGAGACAATTTTCTACAAATGCAGTGTACATAATTGTCCAGTTTGACAAAGGCATCATGGCATATTTTTGCGGTTAAAGGAGGCATGTCAATTTTTTACATTTTGCGTGTATTCTCTATGGGACATGACTTTTTCTCAAAACTCGATTCTACATTCCCGTCTTTCGCGAGCAATATCTACGTCGTTTTAGCTTCGTTTACGCTGAACTTCGAGTATGTTGTAGATGAGACAAAAAGCTATCTCAAATGTACCCTTTATTTTGTCTCAATTTTTTGTTGGATCAGCCCACCTATACTTGTTCCAAACAAGTATTACAAATCTAGTTTTTCTCTTCTTTCTCCTCCTCCTCCCCTTTTTCTTCTTCTCTTTCTTCATTTTCTTCTCGTATTTAGCATCATTTCGATCATCAGTTTAATGTTGTTTTTATCATTATCATCATAATTATCTTTAATAAGTTTTGTCTTATCTGTCTGTAATATTACTATTCTAACTTATTAATTTTGTACATGTCTGTCGGGGACCCCAATCGAAATAAGCTCTCGAGCTTTCATGGGTTATCCTGTTCAAGCTGACTTAATTTTTATCTGTTATTCTTGTATTTTGTATGTTGGAAGCTTGGCGAATAAGACTCAATCAATAAATCATGAGAATTTTCAAATGGAAGCTTACCGTTTGACTGATTCTATGTTATGTCCAAAACCTATGGCACAACGCGCAAAGCCTTCAGTTTTCCTTACTTCAGCAGTGTTGACGGTGTTAACTTATTTTATCCCAGCTACCAAGGATTCACATGTATCTTGTTCAAATTTCAGTCAAAGTTACTGGTTGAAAGTTACTCACTTGAAAGGTTAGTTCTTCAACGTGTTATGAAGAAACCAAAATGAAGTTAAAATATTACTATTTCGCTCGATCAGAAACAGGAGGTTTGGTATCCATGTAATGGAGAATCCGTATTGGCACTTTGTCGAAACACGCAGTGCTCAAACAACAATTACCCCAGGAATGAAACTCAATACAGATTCCGTGTGCAGAAATATGTTAGTATCCATATTCCGAGTCAACAAATATGATATCGTGAGGGCGCTTGAGCAACGCGACGGAAGGCAAAGACGACGGGAGAAATCACTCAACCGAGATCGTCCTGTACTATGCTCCCGTCATGTGTAACCTGTTTATAGAGTGCTTTTGCAAACGAAGGCAAAGACGAGGGTAACCGAGCAAAATAATCAATCTACGCATGTGCGAACCAGAATTTTTTACATCTTGTAGATTTTCACGACCGTTCTCAGCCATACTAGCGTTCGTTCCCTAATCTCGACGGAAGAGTTGTATCGCCGTACAATAGACTATTTTCGCAATTTAATTAAATTTAATGCATAAGTCTTTGTGAAGTGCCTCAATACAAATTATTTCATTCACCTGATAATAATCATAGAATTTCAATAGACAGAATCCGAACTGCAAACATTATTTGATCTCGGTTGAGTGAATTCTCCCGTCCCCTTTGCCTTCCGTCGCGTTGCTAAAGCGCACTATTAATTGCCACAGGGGAGCGTAAATCTACTTTGTACAGAAAGGTGATGAAGAGTGTGTGTGTGAGTGTAATCTGTGGGCATACCCTTAACGAAACCCTCTACATGAAATGCTTATCGTCATCATAATAAATACACATCTATTGCTTAGTCAGTCGGAAAAAAGTTAGTTGTGATGCAAATCATATTTTTGGCCCGAGCTAGCTACATGTATCTGTGATAGTACTGTTGATACTGGGGAGCTTAACAGCGACAAAGAAAAATTGCAACTGAGAAAGAGAAGGGAAAAAAGTGGGTGGGCGCAAAGCAGGCATGTGGGAATCTGATTCAAGTCATCGGCAATTTGCCATCCCAAACATTACAAATAATGAATAAATGAAAATGGGCATCGTGATGCCACTTACCACTTTGAAAGGGATACAGCTATAGTTGCCATATAGAAATGCCATAATTGCGAACGATTCAGCTATATAAATGGATGAGTTTTAACAAATAACAATGCAGGAAACTATACAGCCATGGCTGCGGTTGTGTGTGTGTGTGTGTGTGTTTGGGTTTTTACAGACGTGTATCAATTTACGGTGGGGACCGACCATCTGCAAGACGTGACTCAGTTTCGAACCTGCGTCCTCGGCTTAATCAGTTTGTAACTTCCATTGTCTGTATAGTTTGTCTGTAGCCTATAGTTTAATGGCTGTACGGTTTCCTGCATTTTGATCGATTAAAACTATACAGACATTCTCGCCGCCATGGCTGTATAGTTTTCTGCATTGTGATTGGTTAAAACTACACAGCAATTTTAACTATACAGAAATTCCCGCAGCCATGGCTGTATAGTTTCCTGCATTGTGATTGGTTAAAACTATACACCCATGACCCATTTATAGCTGAATGGATGTATGGTTGTTCCCAGTTATGACATCGTATCGACTTTACATGCGTTCTATAGCTGTATGGTTGCATAGATGTATGGATGCATTGTTGTATGAATGCATGGGTGTGTGGATGTACAGTTCTCTGCGTTCTGATTGGCTTAAACCGAACATCCATTCGATGGATGTATAGTTGTCATGTAATGGAAAATTCCGCCCGTCTATTATTTAGAAGTGAAGCGCTATAGCTCAATGCAGCTTAGCAAATTGGCTATCAATTACGGTTCTAAAAATCACCCCCTGGGCAATCACCCCGGCCAATTACCAGCAGGACAATTACCCCAAGCACAATTACCCCTGGAAATTTAGCCTCCGAGGACAACCACCCCGAGGACAATTACCCCCCCCCCAAAAAAAAAATAATAATAATATCTTTTCATTCAAACTAACTTTTCATCAGGTTGGGCTCCCCTTTAAAGATCTGGGGGTAATATTCGGTGGGTGGGGGGGGGGAGAACTATCAACGGAGGGGGGGTCTAAATGTCCTCGGGGTCAGCCTGGTCGTGTTGTTGGGGGTGGAAATGTCCAAGGGGGTCATTTTCCGGGGGGTAATTGTCGTCGGGGTGGTTTTCCTTGGAGGTAATTTTCCGGGGGTTAATTTTCCTGGGAATGGTTGTCCTCAGGGGAGGGGGGGGGGGTAGTTTTCCGAGGGGTATTTGTGCTTGGGGGTAATTGTCTGGCTGGTAATTGGCCGGGGGTGATTGCCCAGGGGGTAATGGTCCTAGAACCGAAAAGGCTATACATGTACCTGTACCGCTCTTATTCACAGATACTAAATTGGTTTATTGTTGCAGTATTCGTCTCTCTCTCTCTCTCTCTCTTTCTCTCTCTTCCCCGCTCTCTCTCTCTCTCTCTCTCTCTCTCTTTAGCTCTCTATTTATGTTCCCCTCTCCCCCTCCCCTCCCCCTCTCTCTCTCTCTCTCTTTCTTTGTATGGGACGATGCTTAAACATTATGAGGGGAGATTAGCCTCAATTGAGCTGGGGAACAGATCAAATCAAAGAGAAAATGGGGAACTCGGGGGGAAAACCGAGTAAATGGGAACAGAGAATATGGAAGCCGCAAATCCGTAAAAATATTTATTGATATGGACCTTATCCTATTGAAGAGTCGGCCACGGTGGGTGAAGTTTATTTGGCACAACCTCTCGATTCTTTTGTAACAAATCGAATACCTCCTTTTTTATTTTTATTTTTTTTGGAAAGGGGACGTTTTCGTTTTAAATTCTAGTACGCAGTAGATGTTTAAATGAAACCACTATATATATATATATATATATATTTACTATGACAAAACAAATCAGATCGTATATAGTAGGAATATCTTTGTATATTAGGCGAGGCGTCAAAAATATCGATACCAGCTGGCTACCGCCTCACGCATTGGCGGATCGAGGCTGCAATTCCGCCCGAAGCCTGGCTGGGGCAATTAATTTTCACTGATTAGCCCAGCCGGCTTGCGCCAGGCTGGGATCTGAGTTTTACCACGGAATCTTTAATCGGCCCATCCACCCCCCGCCTGGCGGCACGTCTATAATTGGCCCAGCCGGCCCCCGCCAAAAATAGGTTGTTAAAGTTGCAACTTTAAAGTTTCCAGTTGGCGGCCGCCGTACGGAGATGCTTAAAGTTTTAGTGGCGGCAGCCAGGCGGAATTGCTTGTAATCCAGAATCTGCACAGTCCTTTATAATTTCCCCACACTTGATCCAAGCCGTCGAAGATGGCGTTATCAACAGACTCATAATTATGCTCACCAGCCTAGCCTGAGTTTCGCTGGGCGTCTTTATTTAATGATCACGCCATCATCGGCTGGTAGCAAGTAAGTAGGGAGAGGTAGCGTTGGTGCGGTGGAGATCAAAATTAAATAGGCCAGATTCTGGACTAAGATGCTTGAAGTTGCAACTTGTTGAAACGTGTAACTGAGCTTTCCCTAAAAAATGGCGCTCATTTTCCGATTGTGACGTCATTTCAAGCTGTTTACATTTCTATTCACGCCGGCCTTTGCGTACAAAAAGGGATGGACGTGAAGCAACGAGGGGAAGGATACCGTGATAGACCTTGACAAAAACTTAGCAACACCCAACAAATCTTGAATACAGAATGTTTCAGGCAAACGTGGCTGCCGTGATGCCGGGAACATAGTTTAGACGTAGCTTTGAGGGCGACTGTTATCGCGCCTGTTCACAGCGAAACGCACCTGTTTTTAAAATTGCTTGGATTAGCAAGTGTGCGCTTGTAAAAATGGCGCTTGGCTGGAATGCTCCCCAGGGAGTATGTGTGCGGCAAAACCTGAATCCGATGACCGGGGTAATAATATATATAATTGTGAAGCGCTTCGAGAAGGCCTTCGATCCTGAAAAGCGCTATTATAATAATAGAAAATTATAATAATAAAAACGGGGGAGGAAAGAGAGGAGAGAGAGGGGAGGTTAGGGTCTGAGAGAGGAGGAGTGGGAGTAAAAGAGAGAGGGGGTTGTTGGGTGGAGTCGTCTCATCGAGGAAGCAAGAAAGACACGGGTAACATGTATTGCTGTGTTGGGTCAGCTGTGTCGGTATTCTTGCTCGATCCTCGTGTACTATATCAATGCAGAAGTTTGAAGTCGGTGAGATGTATATTGTCGGTCGGCCGACAAGTTTTTTTCCTTACGAACTGTGACTTTTTATCCGCTGTGACGACTTCGAGAGTGACTACAACTAGAATACTTGTAATTTCCCGAACTTTAACTTTCCTATAATATCAGCTAAAGAAATCAGAGGTTTAACATTTTTGTGGAAACTAAATTCAAACATGGAGGGGGAAACTGAATTCAGACAAATGGGGCTTATTAAGAGTCGAAAACGATGCAACGAATCGTCTTCTTTCTATAATAATTAAGTCAAACGTCCATGCTTCCGCGCTTCGCGCGAGATGGGGGACATGAATTCAGACAAATAGGGCTTATTAAGAGTGGGAAACGATGCAACGAATCGTCTTCTTTCTATAATTATTTAAGGAAACGTGAAAGCTTCCACGCTTCGCGCGAGAGGGGGAAACTGAATTCAGATAAATAGGGCTTACTGAGAGTCGAAAACGATGCAACGAATCGTCTTCCTTCTAAAATTATTAAATCAAACGTCTAAGCTTTTCGCGCTTCGCGCAGGAAGGGGGAAACTAAATTCAGACAAGGATTAAGAGTCGAAAAACGGTACAACAAATCGTCTGCTTTCCTAATAATTTAAAGAAACGTCAAAGCTTTCGCGCTTCGCGCGGGAGGGTGGGGGGAACTTCTTTCAGACAAGGATTAACAGTCGAAAACGGTACATTAAATCGTCTTCTTTTCCTAATTATTTAAGGAACGTCTAAGCTTCCGCGCTTCGCTCGGGAGGCCTATTCCCCACATTCCCCTTATGAGCGCGCTTTGCGCGCTCTTTAAGGGATTCGCTTGCTCACTACCGCCCCTCCCTAAAATAAGATCCTAGCTCCGCGCCTGCATTAAAATATATAGCTACGATGCTGACTAAGTTGACGAAATAATTCGTATATTTATGTCGTCGAGGAAAATGACCATTTGCGCATACGCAAGTACAAAAGATAGTCCATAGGAAAAACAATTTAGCCTTCGGCCCCGGGTTTATATGGTTAAATTTGTAGATATTAGGACATTTAATTTTGTCGGTAACTGGTGGCTATTGTTGTCCTCTACACCGTTTTACAACCGAACTGCATATTCCGATCACTATCTTTATGATTCTGAAACACTTTCCGTCGTTTTCGCACTTTTACGAGAGGGCATAATTTCCGCGTCCAAAGTTTGAAGACCAAAATTTAGACGCAGAAATTAACTTCCTGACACTTTCAGCAAAGGAGAAAAAGAGAAGAAGAAAAAAGAAAGAAAATTGGAATCCCGGAAACGCCCCTTCATTTGCTAGCTTGCTGGCATTTTAATTATCTTAACCAATTATTATTATGAAAAAAATATCGAGATGTACCTTATCTTTATCGATCATCCCTTATCCCTGTTTCTATCCATACACCTCCTCTATTTTACCTTTATATGATTCCACTATTAGTATTATTATTATTCTGAACTACTCTCAAATTTTCAAAATGTCTAGCCAAGATAATTCTGTCTTATTTTGTCTTGACATGCAACTATTGCCAATATACACTCTAAAAAAAAGATACCCAATATTGGGTAAAATTGTACACTTTACGAGGGTAAAAAGGGAAATGCATGTTCGTTGGGTAAAATTTGACACAGGGGTGGTTGGGTAAATATTTACCCATCAAATGCTTAATTTTTTACCCAACTGATGTGCAATATATTTGACCCAATGTAAAAGGTAACATTTTACCCAACGACAACCATGTTCCCTTTTTGACACAACGTTGGGTAATTCTTACCCAACTCATCCTGGGTACTCGTTTACTTTGTTGTTGTGTAATTTTTTATCCAAAAGTTGGGTAAAATTTTAACCCAACCTTTTTTTAAATTTACACAGATTTGGGTGAAATAGAAAATTTGTCCGAGGAGTTGGCTGGAAAGGTGCATGTTATATGTGTTACACAATTTGTTGTCCAGAATTATGTCGAATTTCATGTCCATATTGAGAAGATTTACATGCATTCATGCAAATAAATGCTGCGGAAAGAAACAAGTGCATGATCGTAGTCTATTTCGAACAAAGTCGTCCATCTTCTGTTGATCTTGAACACGATTACGTAGTCCATGAACAGCTTATTCGGAACGACCGACCACGCTAGCGCTTCAATCATAGTTTGTAACATCAGTTGTGTCATAATACCAACGTTTAGGTGTCAAAACTTGTGTTTACCCAACGCGTGGTTAAAATACTAATCTGCATCGTTACTTTCTTACCCTGGAAATGCGCTCAGTCGAATATTGATATGACACTATGGCAAGTGTAATTAAATTTCAGAGGGACTTCGTGTTTAGCACAAGGTTGGGTAATACTTTACCCAACTTTTTTAAACAGCGATTTTGCACTCTATTTTTAGAGTGTTAAGATCCTCTAATGCCCCACTACTTGTAGCTACTTGCTCCCTCTATATAGAAGACAAGCCTATAATAAATCGGTGACCATTGGTCCCCATGATCCTCTCTTCTTATGTTAATCGAGAGCTGAGTTGATGAGATAGCCATCTGTCAGTGAGCACCCTGTGCGGTCTATTCACTCCTAGCCAAACTAGTACAGTCGGTTTTTAAAGACAACATTACATCTATGCCTTGGAAATGAAGGCCTATTTATTATCCGCTACTTTACTACGCCTCTGCAAGTATCCTGATGGGCCTTTGCCATTTGGGTCCGATCGTTCACGAGACCCCCCCCCCCCCCTCATACATATGCCTTGCCGAGACATCAACATGGGATCAAATGTACACCTATTCTACTGACCAAATACTTAATTGGGTGATCCCCAAATCCTTAATCCTCAACACCAACGATAGAATCTGGCAAACCGCAAATCTGGACAAAAGCGATCGAACAATAACGTTGAGTCGCTGAGCGCGCGACTACGTAGTGAAAGCTATATGACAATAGATGCTTAGAGCTCGCCGTTGACTTGTTTGTAAATAGGGACTTTTAGATTTGCGTGGACTCATACGTGTGATGTCCATTCAAGGCACTGCATTAAAAGGACGTCGACCGTAGCAATCCACATTGTTTTCGTGCAAATCTAAAAGTCCCTAATAACCGATAAAGGTGTACGTTAGATATAGTATTTGATCGTGAATCCTAACTTTTCCTTTTCTTTTCGTATATGTCTTTTTAACTTTATGTTTTCTATTATTTTGTTTCCATGACGCACCGCTCCACGAAAAAGCAATAACAACAACATAATCAGGAGTAAACAGGTACTAAATACAAAAGAAAAAGAAAATGAGAATGATAATGAAGAGAATGAATGTACACATATTTGAGAACATTACAGTTAACTTTAAAAACATTACGGTAAAAAAAAAAAAAAAAAGTGCAATGCGATGCTGGTGTATCGCATTGTGCATTGTCTGCCTTCAGAGGGTTAACAGAACATACATGTATATGCTTAAGTTTTTATCTACGTTCTGTGATTTTATGATTCTTTACTACCAACATTTTGAAGCTTACAAACTTAGTCGTAATGAAAGTCATATCTTAAAATGGGGGATTTGGAAAAAAAGAGCGACGTTAGAGCAGATACAACGACAACACATTCTGGCTTTGCAATGCATATTGTCTTCTAGGAATATACAAAGTTTGTTTGTGTAGTCGCATATAGGCTACATCTTTCTATGTACGGTGTTTGTTACTTTATAACCAATGCTTCGCAAATTCCAGAACCTTGTAGTACACACCAATACGTATGTTACATGATCAACCTAAACTATACATTTTGCGCCCCCTAAGTTTCAAAACAATTTGCGGCACCTCAATAAAATATAAATTTCTGCACCCTAAGTTTCAGATCAAATTTGCGCCCCTTAGTTTCAGTTCAATTTTGCGCCCCCTCAATAACATATTAACGTCCGACCCCCCCCCCCCCCCCCCCAAGTTTCAGATCAATGTGGCGCGGGCCCTTCAATAAAATATAAATTTTGCGCCCCCAAAGTTTCAGAACAAGTTGCGGCACCTGAATAAAATATAAATGTCTGCACCCTAAGTTTCAGATTAAATTTTGCGCCCCCTTAGTTTGAGATCAATTTTGCACCCGGCCCTCAATGAAAGATCCATTTTGCGCCCACCTTAGTTTCAGATCAATTTTGCGCCCCCTCCTTAGTCTAAGATAGATGTTGCGCACCCACAGGTTAAAATAAATTTTGCGCTACCTCAATCGAATATAAAAATGCCGCCCCCTTAGTTTCAGATCAATTTTGCGACCCCCCCCCCCCCGAAGTTTCAGATCAATTTTTCGCCGTCTCAGTAAAAGACAAATTTTGCGCCCCCGGTCAATAATGTATATATTTTCCGCCACCTAAGTTTCAGATCAATTTTGAAACTCCTCAATTAATCAGCACTGTCATTTTTCTGTTTTTTTTTCTTCCAAGTTTAATATTTTTCGTTATGTACTTTCAATTATTTCGCTCTATATCTAACACCATCACTTGAATACGGCGCATAACATGTGAACGCAACGTAGCCATATGCAGTCAGACCGCAGCGTGCACGATAATGAGGCTATACGCTGATTTTTATTCAGCGTCTCTTTGGTTATCTCGTACATTCACGTGTGCTGAAATTCACGAGATTTTCCGTGAGATTTGTAAGGGTGTACATGCAGCTGCTTTTGTGGTCGATAACTTCTGTCAACATGGCAGCACGCAACGGTAATTACTCTCGAGATTCTCAGCTTCAGTTTGATATGAAACTTGCCATATTTCACAATTTTGAAACGATCCTTTTTCACCACTTTTATTGTCGTTATTTTTGTAACATTTCAACAGCTATTTTGTACCCGAAATTTCGCTTTTGGTTCCTGACTTTGGTACATAATTAATTTGTTTACTTTGAGATTCGTTGGAAAGATGAAAAGTCACTGATCAAAATAATGTCAAAACCTAATTGATGCAAAATCTTGTTCTCTTTATAATCATAGTAATTAAGACCCTAAAAACCCGGAAATTACCAATTTGTTCTTTCTATATGATGGCACGAAATTGTGTGATTTCATACTCGTGCACGCTCGCCGTTTGAGCAATGGCAATGCATAACTGATTATTAAACTCCAGGGAGCTCCGCCGCGCCACCGACTGGCCGAAAAAAATTAAGAAAAATGATTAAAAAAGAAATAATGTAGAAAAATATTATTTGAAAGGCAGGAGACGTAATTGATCCAGGGTCCTCAGATTGTTGTCATGACTGCTTGCGCGCACGTGCATTACAGGCGCACGCCACAAGGAATGCTTACTCAAATTTGGTATTTAGAATGTTAATAAACCAAAGCGGAACATATGTGACGTAGTTGACGTATTTGGCCAATCAGAACGCTCTATTATCACATCGGCAAAGTTGACTACTTTTTTTAATTATTCATGAACATTCGTGTGATTTTTCTTGGTTCCTGACTTTGGTACAGCGTAAAATATAATAATTTTGATATCATTGTAAAGAAAAATATTTATGCTTTATGCTGATTATAACATCTTCTTGACGCAAGAATGATTTCTATGTGAAAATCAGCCCTACTCTTTAGATAGATTTATCGTCGAAAAACCCCATTTTCAAGGCGAAATATCTGTTTCCAAAATATATTAAACATGATCGTCATATAAGTATATAGAGAGTGCAACTTCTTATCTTTGAAATAAGACCCATTTCATGAGAAATGAACAATTATAAAGGCAAAAACTGCCGATCGGGAAGACCGTCTGCACTACTCATTACGTATGCAAGACACGTAAATTCTTGCATACGTGCTGAATAAAATAGAGGGTTTTCGCACCGGCTGCGGTCTGACTGTATGATGGAAGGCACGTTTGAAAGGGAGAGAAAGAGAGAGAGAGAGAGGGGGGGGGGGGGAGGTGTCGAAGACCAAAGGGGAACCTTTGACCCATGTATTGTAATTATAATTTGGACAATTTGGAAAATGCAGAAATAAAAACAAACAGATAATTTGGACATGCATGAAGTAATCAGTTGATCGAGTGAAACAAGCCCGCGGATGCGTGTGGCATGGAAAAATTAAGGCGTGCCATTAATAGCGTGCGACCTATGCCTTGGACGTGTCGGGCAGCATGCTAAGACATTTTTGACGTCATATGCTTTACTCCATATATTTACAGAACATTCATCAAACATTGAACAATAGACAAATTTAACATTATTAAACAAATCACTCCCTCCCTTTACACACATAGCCTATGCCATGCCGATACTTTGAGTAGGTCAAGTTAGGCAGCCTTAATCCGCGCCAGAACAATAGAATCTGGCAAGCCGGACAAAAGCGATCAAACTAGCGTTGAGTCACCGAGCGCGCTACTACGTATAGTAAAAAGCTACTAGTATATGACAACAGATGCTTATAACTGTTGCTGAGCTCGCCGTTGACTTGTTTGTTATTATTTATATTTATATACAGTCCCCAAATAACCGATAAAGGTGTACGTTAGATAGAGTACCCTTGCCATAGATCTTTTCATGAGATGTTAAGGACGACACAAATGGCAAGGGTCCCCCCTTGCCATTTGTCCCGTTCTTAACATCTCATGAAATGATCTGCAATGACATACTTTGGATAGACAGAGATCATATACTCCTTCTAGAGATGAAAAGAGATCATTTCATGAGATGTTAAGAACGGGAGAAATGGCAAGGGGGAACCCATGCCATAGATCTTTTCATGAGATGTTAAGGACGACAGAAATGGCAAGGGTTGCCCCTTGCCATTTGTCCCGTTCTTACCATCTCATGAAATGATCTGCAATTACATAGTTTGGATAGACAGAAATCAAACACTCCTTCTAGAGATGAAAAGAGATCATTCTGGAGGAAGTACAGGTTCACTAGGGCGGGTCTACTCCGTCTCGTGGATCAACTTGCCCCTGCATTGAGCCATCCGACAGCAAGGAATTGCAGCTTATTTGTTTTGCAGCAGTTATGTGTGGCACTTAACTTTTACGCCACAGGGGCAGTACTGGATTCTCCCAGTACTGTCCACAGAATCAGCAGGGCAACTGCATCCGCAACAATCAACAAAGTATCCAGAGCCATCTGCATCACTCTGAAGAGCAAGGTAATAATACTTTTTGAACTCATTTTTAAACAACCTCTGCATTTGAGACTCTTTTGTATAGGCCTAGACTAGCCTAGAGGTATATTGTTTGACACTGCCAGTACACATTAAACCAGTATAGCACAGTCGTCATGGCAACATGCATGCACTCAAAAAGTACAACTAGATTCTAGATCTACCAACCAGAGTCTAGTCGAGTCTAGCCTTAGTTAGATCTAGGCCTACACACTCAAATCTAGACAAACTTAGCTAGGCTATAACTATAGGCATTCATCTAGGATTGTAGCCTGTTGTCTGGTTATATGAAAATTCTCCCCAAAACATAAAGATTAGACTAATGAATTACACAGACAGACGATCGACGATGAGCGAGCGAGCTGCGCTTCATGCCTGCTCGGCGCGCGCTCCAGGCCCTGCGAGCTGCCCGGCTAGAGGGCTGGCATGGGAGCGGCTCGGCTCAGCTCGGCGATATGCTGCTTGACCTAGTACTGCACCGACTACTGGCTACCGCAGGCCAGCTAAGCTTACTAATTTAACACTGAATTGTCACTACAATCGGCTCTAATGAAACCATTGCTATAAATTAAAACTTAAGGCAAACTTAGGCTTTGTCATGGATAATTAAGACAGGGGCAGCTAGCTAGCTTACCTACGTCGCGTCGCGTCGCTCGATCTCTCCTTCTCTTTCCGATCCCGCCATGCCAATCTAGCTCCACTATATAGCACTCCCCACCCCTCTCTCTCTCTCTCTCTCTCTCGTTCTTTTTTAATATTTCTCTCTCTCTCACCTTGTACTGAGTTTGAGTTCTAATGGGAACAAATCAGGCACGCGTCCAAAGGGCTTGATCGAGGTCTTTGAATTTGGAATTGAAATTCAAAAAATAAATCAAAGTGAAGAAAAACAAAGTGGAAACCTAGGTGATGGTGTTTGTTTTTGTTGTTGTTGCTAATTGTTGGATTAATTTTTTCATCAAAGTGAAATCACACCCCACTCCCTTTATTGAAGGGGTCTTAAAATTCTGTTGAATCAAGTACATATTGCAACATTGCACTACCTAAATATTTCATTCAAATATGTGTTGGGGGGGGGGGGGGGGTAGGTGGCAAATAGTTATTAACCCCACCCCCCAAAAAACAAAAACAAAAAAACAAAACAAAACAAAACAAAACAAAACTAGATGGAATTTTGACTGCGCGCAGTCGAAAATGATGCCTCCGCCATAGAGCAATTTAAACAAGTTTGGAGTTTAAATCTCCAGTGGTTCTTGAGATATCATGATAACAATCTCAATGTATGGAATTTCATAAGTTGACCTCTGTGACCCTTGACCTTTGACCTACGTGCTCCAAAATCTAATCAGATTGTCTTCCTATGGTGATACACACTATCATTAAGTTTGAAGTTTAAATCTCCAGTGGTTCTTGAGATATTATAACAATCTCAATGTATGGAATTTTATAAGTTGACCTCTGTGACCCTAATTGACCTTTGACCTACGTGCTCCAAAATCTAATCAGATCGTCTTCCTATGGTGATACATACTATCCTTAAGTTTGAAGTTTTTACATCTCCAGTGGTTCTTGAGATATCATGATAACAATCTCAATGTATGGAATTTCATAAGTTGACCTCTATGACCCTTGACCTTTGACCTACGTGCTCCAAAATGTAATCAGATTGTTTTCCTATAGTGATACACACTATCACTAAGTTTGAAGTTTAAATCTCCAGTGGTTCTTAATGAGATATCATGATAACAATCTCAATGTATGGAATTTCATAAGTTGACCTCTGTGACCCTTGACCTTTGACCTACGTGCTCCAAAATCTAATCAGATCGTCTTCCTATGGTGATACATACTATCCTTAAGTTTGAAGTTTAAATCTCAAATGGTTCTTGAGATATCGCGCTAACAAACTCAATACAAGGAATTTCATAAGTTGACCTCTGTGACCTGTGACCTTTGACCTACGTACTCCAAAATCTAATCAGATCGTCTTCCTATGGTGATAAATACTATTCCCGAGTCTTAAGTTTAAATCTTAAATGGTTCTTGAGATATTGTGATAACGGTCAAACGGGACGGACGTACGGACGGACGTACGGACGGACAACCCGAAAACATGATGCCTCCGGCACCACCTTCGGTGGCGGAGGCATAAAAAACAAAAAACAAAAAAATGTCTTTATCATACCAATATATCCACCCAGTACAAAAAAAAAGAAGCTTGTTTGTGCACTGTCCCTTTCCATATAAAACAAGGGATTGAAAAGTATTTCCATCACAATTTATATTATACCAATTACCAAATGTAATTGAAATGCATGATTATGCGAACCTGTAAAGTTTTTAATTAGGCCTATAGTATACTTTATATACCTCATTTTAAGATGGTTTTCATTATTATTATTGGTTATTATGAACACTCTTTTCTTGTCTTGAAGGTGATCAAATTCCCTCAGAGTCAAGCTGATGTTGAGCGTACTCAAGCAGCATTCCAGGCTATTGCTGGGTTTCCAAGAGTAGTTGGGTGAGTACAGGAGCGGATCTAGCTTTTTGCTAAGGGGGGGGGGGGGGGGGGTTTGACCAAAATAATGACGATGCGGATTTTTTTTGGGGTGTTTATTTGAACTCCGTAAGTGATGTTTTCCTGGCATCTATTAACACAATGGAGACCATAAAAAGCAGTGCATATGATAACATCTTTTTAAATCAAGTAACAGTAAATACACAGTTATATCCAGAGTTATCATGTGTTTGGTTAAGTTACCAGATGAGTTGAATATCTTCTCACAATATTTGCACTTGAAAGGGTTTCTCTCCAGCGTGCGTTCTTTTTTCTTTCTTTTTTTTTTTTTTTTTTTTTTTTTTTTTTTTTTGGCCGCCCAAGGGGGGGGGGGGGGGTTAAACCCCCTAAACCCCCCCCCGTAGATCCGCGCCTGCAGAAAAGGGAGGTACTCGATGAATGTCCAACTGGTGTACACACCAGACTACAGAATCTCGAATGCTGTAGTGAAATGGCCAGGATCCACACATGACAGCAGGATCTTGCAGGTATACTTTTTAGAAAAAATTAAATGATATTTCTTGAACTTTTATAGAGACTCGAGCAGAGATGGAAATGAGAGAAAAGAATGATCTTTATTTTAAATGAAAACAAGTAATTCAGAGGGAACTAGATGGAATTCGACTGCGCGCAGTCGAAAATGATGCCTCCGTCACGTCATAGAGCAATTTTACAAACCGAAACGGAAGAAATTTTTCAAATTCAAGTTCAATTGTAATCCATTAACATGTTCTCAGAATATCGTGATTACAAGCAATTTCTCATATACATATATGACCCTTTGATCTTTGACCTCATGACCCTAAAATCTACTCAGTTCATTGGCTCTGCAAGATTTCCTGAGTTAAATAGTAATCCATCTGTCAGTTCTAATGAGAATGCGTCCACAAGCTATTTTTGCATACATAATGAGCCCATGACCTTTGATCTTATGAACCATTCATTGGCTCTGCAAGATACATAAATGATCTAAGTTTGGCAGGAA
Source organism: Strongylocentrotus purpuratus (assembly GCF_000002235.5). Classification (NCBI taxonomy): domain Eukaryota; kingdom Metazoa; phylum Echinodermata; class Echinoidea; order Camarodonta; family Strongylocentrotidae; genus Strongylocentrotus; species Strongylocentrotus purpuratus. The sequence goes on from NW_022145607.1 coordinate 24,261,062, forward strand.
TCCATCAATCTGTTCTAATGATAATACGATCACAAGCTATTTTTGCATACATAATGAGCCGCATGACCTTGACCTTTACCTCATGACCCCAAAAATCTAATCAGTTCATCAGCTCTGCAAGTAACATACATGACCTAAGTTTGGCAGGAATCCATCAATCGGTTCTTGAGATAAGGCGATCACGAGCTGTTTTTGCATACACAATGTGCGCTGTGACCTTTGACCTCGTGACCCCAAAATCTAATCAGTTCATTGGCTTTGCAAGATACATACATGACCAAAGTTTGGCAGGAATCCATCAATCGGTTCTTCAGATAACGCGATCACAAGCTGTTTTTGCATACATAATGAGCCCTGTGACCTTTGACCTCGTGACCCCAAAATCTAATCAGTTCATCAGCTCTGCAAGATACATACATGACCAAAGTTTGGCAGGAATCCATCAATCGGTTGTTCAGATAACGCGATCACAAGCTGTTTTTGCATACATAATGAGCCGTGACCTTTGACCTTTGACCTCGTGACCCAAAATGTAATCAGATTGTTTTCCTATAGTGATACACACTATCACTAAGTTTGAAGTTTAAATCTCCAGTGGTTCTTGAGATATCATGATAACAATCTCAATGTATGGAATTTCATAAGTTGACCTCTGTGACCCTTGACCTTTGACATACGTGCTCCAAAATCTAATCAGATCGTCTTCCTATGGTGATACATACTATCCTTAAGTTTGAAGTTTAAATCTCGAATGGTTCTTGAGATATCGCGCTAACAAACTCAATACAAGGAATTTCATAAGTTGACCTCTGTGACCTGTGACCTTTGACCTACGTACTCCAAAATCTAATCAGATCGTCTTCCTATGGTGATAAATACTATTCCCGAGTCTTAAGTTTAAATCTTAAATGGTTCTTGAGATATTGTGATAACGGTCAAACGGGACGTACGGACGGACGTACGGACGGACAACCCGAAAACATGATGCCTCCGGCACCACCTTCGGTGGCGGAGGCATAAAAATGAATGTTTCTTTTCTTTGATACAGAACAGCAAGTTGGCAAGGAAGTACCATGTAGGACAGCTGAAAGGGATATTGCTCGGTGATTCTGGGTATCCCTCAAGACAATGGCTGATGACCCCCTTGCAGAATCCCCAAAGCCAAGCTGAGAAAGCTTACAACAAGTAATGCAACATTTAATTTTGTATGATGCATTCTTTATTCAGTGTATTTTTTAATTTTTTTTAATCGATATTTCACTGTCCATTTATTTCGGAAATATACATTAAATATATATTCAAAATTGTTTACTCATCAGCTTTGGTCATGGCAATGACAATTATTCATACATGATTTTGAGAGAGACTGTTTGTTAGGTTATTAACAAGTATGATATTGTGAATATTGGATAAAAGGAAGAAAAAAACAATTGTATTCATGGGTGAATTTTCATGTCTCAACAGTGCACATATCCGAACAAGAGTTCACATTGAGCAGGTCAACGGTCAACTGAAACAAAAGTTCCGGTGCTTGCTTGGACATGGACTGCAACGGAAGCCAAGGCATGCTGTCAAAATCATCCTGTCCTGCTGCATCCTCTACAACCTCAGCAAGGACTGTGGGGGTCCCGACATGGAACACGAAGAGGGAGAGGACGAAGAGGGCGAGGACGGATATGAAGAGGTACACGCAGCTGCACAAGATGAAGTCTCTGGAGTTGCAGCCCGGGCAGAGATTATCCAGTACTTCGCGGTCTAGTATGTAACTTTAACAAAAATTGTTCCCATTTTCTTTTACCAAACATTTCTATAATTAAATAATAACAAATATTCTTTATATATTTTATTATCTTATTTGTATATGTGACCTATTACTTTTGTAACATGAAAAATAATAGAAGCAAATTTGATGACCAATAAACACATAGGTAAATTCATGAATATAATTTATTACTGGTAATAAACTTTAATGAAACAAAATCTTTTACATTCCAATACAATACAATAGTGGAACTATTACCTGGTATATATTAAATATATTAATATAATATAATTTGAAACAAATAAATACTTACATGTATGTACAACTTTATATATTGTAACGGAGTTGTTTCAACGTAGCGGGCGCATGTGGGTCAGTGCATGCGGGTGGGCAGTTAGGTATTAGGCATGAGCAAGAGAGGACGTGTTCGGGCAGGTAGCTAGGGAGGGCAGGATAAGATAGGTGAAACAGGGTGAATCGGAGTACTGCTACTAGCTGTTGAAGGGAAGTTACATTGTAAAGTTGGAGTTCTTCGTGAATAAAGGCAAGTACCTTTTGATGTAAAATGACACTGTGTTTCCGTGTATTATAGAAAAGTAGCGTGATCTGAGTGCGATCGATGATGTTGGAGTGATAGCTTCACTGTTTATGAAAGAACCGTGCGGGTGATTGGAGTCTCGTGAGATTTATTGACCGCTCGGTAAATGGTGCAGGGACCCCGGACAAAACCCGTTACATTGGTGGCCGCGGTGGGATAAACATGCTGAAGCAGGAATTAAGCAACATCAAGTGATTATCGGGAATGCTAGTTCGCCTACACCTACGCCTTCACCTACTAGTTCACCTACGCCTACACCTACTATAGTTCACCTACGCCTACTATAGTTCACCTACGCCTTCACCTACTAGTTCACCTACGCCTACACTTACTATAGTTTACCTGAACCTACTAGTTCACCTACACCTACACCTACTATAGTTCACCTACGCCTACACTTACTATAGTTTACCTGAACCTACTAGTTCACCTACATATATAAGTGCCTATTCTCCACATCCTATGTATAGCGCCTATAATGCTCTTCGTGTTATCACCTAAATAGCGCCTACACACAGCACACTTGCCCAGCTACACAGCACACAGTTTGAAGTTGTTGGATCACCGTGTGGCAGTATGGCAACTAGCCTGCATTCGTTGGAGGAGCTAGAAAACCTGGTGGCTGAACTGCAAGAGAGTAACGAGTACCTCGAACACTCCAAAGGACAGAACAGGCTGTTGATGGAGCAAAATCGCCTCCTTCAGTTGAAACTGGATTCAGCTACTGCAGCACACGGACGGAGGGATGAAGAAGTGCAGCTTCGTGACTGGGGAAATCCCAACAAGTTCGGAATACGATCTCCAATGAGTTATGAACTGCCTGCCACAACAGTTGAGAAGACGGGAGAAATGGATAAGGCTGAGTTTCCCAGCAGGCTGTACAGAGAGGTACAACCACAAGGCACATTAACATCAAGGCAACACTTGCACAGTGAAACAAGTGAGTACAACCTCAGAGGATCAACTACAAGGGCCGACCAAGAGGAAAAAGAGTGGGATAGGGAGCATGCGAGAGAAGGAGGCATGTCACAGGAACCAAGGATGACAAGACAGGAATTGAGTCCTGGGTTTTCTGATGAAGAAAAAACAGGAATGTCGCGCATTTCCCGACCCAGCATTGTGCCAGACAAGTTCGATGGGAAGAATCCATGGATCGACTACATCCAGCATTTTAGGGCATGCAAGTTGGCGAATGGTTGGAACGACGAGGAGGCCAAGATTTTCCTTGCCGCTAGCCTTAGGGGAGCAGCGATCAAAGTCATGGGGAGCCAGAGGCAACTCTCGAGGATAACGTACCAGGAGCTCGTTCATTTGCTCGAGAAAAGGTTCGGCCCAGGGCAGATGGCTGAAAACTACCTCCTTGAATTACGTTCAAGGCGGCAAGGACCTCAGGAGACTCTTCAGGAGTTGGGTCAGGCTGTTCGAGAATTGTCTGAATCAGCATACCCAGAACTACCAGAAGAGGCGCGTGATCGTTTGGCGCGTACACACTTTGCAGAAGCAATAGAGGAGCAGGAAATCCGTGAGGGCATTTTCAGATCACAGCCAACCACAATGGATGAGGCAATACAAGCTGCTATGACCACGGACAACTTTTTCCGCCTTGAAGACCAACGAAGTGGGAGAAGCAGGTTCCACCGCAAACTAGCCAGATCGACGGAGGAACAGCAATCACCTCTCACAGAAATATGGAAAGAGTTAAAAGAGATGAAGCTCAAACTTGAAGAACGAGACAACAAGGTAGAAACGTGGAAGAACCAATCACGTGGAGAAGTTCGGAACTGCTACAATTGCGGCGAAAAGGGGCATTTGGCTCGGAATTGTCCTCAGAAGAAAGGACAAGATCCGTCGGGAAACGAGCACGAGCCGACTCTGCAGCCCGAGGGAAGGCCACAAGAAAACAAGGGCAAAACCGGAAAGGACGAACAGTAGAGAACAACCAAAGGGGCAGAACTGATCAGGAAAGACATAATGTGTCTAGGGCATGTGTCCAGAGTGGACTCTACGTTGAAGTCGAGATTAGGGGAGTCAAGACCATGCTTTTGGTAGACACGGGAGCAACAGATACAATTCTTTCTAACACAGTATACTACCGAATTCCCAACGAGAAAAAGCCAGAATTGACAAGGTATGGAGCAAACGTTTCTAATGCTGATGGAAGCAGAATGGAGACAATGGGCAGCTCCTGTCTAGAATTAAAGGTTGGCAGGACGGTTTGTTCAATTCGTGTCATATTTGGCAATACTGGCTCAGCAGAAGGGATCCTTGGAATGGATTTTCTGATAGCAACACATGCGAAGATCGACTTACAACAACTGCAACTGGACTTGAATGGAGACAAAATCAAATGCAGTGATAAGCTGGGGCATGGATTATGCTTCAGGGTGGTGGTAGAGGAGACTACCAAGATTCCACCGGGTCATGAAGCATTGGTCCCAGGATTGATTAAGGGGAATCCTGGTGAAGCCGGTCTCGGGATCCTAGAACCTACAGAGGAAAACGAAGTAGGAAGAAAAGGGGTGATGGTTGCAAGAATCTTGGCAGAATCTACAGACAACACAGTACCTATTCGAGTGTACAACCCCGGAGACAGGGAATGCACTATCAAGCGAGGCACAATGGCAGGTCACTTTACCCCGGTGAAAAAGACTGATGTTGTAGACATGACAATGCACACATCCAACGATGAAGATACAGGTGACGTCCCTCCACATTTGGTTGATTTGTTCAAGCGGAGCAAGACAGAGGTACCCAACAGCTTTCACGATAACATTGCCGAACTTCTACGCAAGAACCAAGACGTATTTGCGAAATCTGACACAGATATTGGACGGACCAACCTTGTTCGCCATGGCATCAACACAGGGAATGCGTCAACGATAAAGGAGAGGCCACGAAGATTCCCACCAAAGGAACAGCAAGAGATTGACTCCCAGATACAGGACATGCTTCAATCTGGAAGCATAGTGCCAACAGAAAGCCCGTGGGCTTCAAACGTTGTGTTGGTACGCAAAAAGGACGGATCGAAGAGATTTTGCATAGACTATAGGCGACTCAACAACGTGACAGTGAAAGATGCATTTCCGATACCCCGCATTGATGAGACACTGGACACTCTGGGTGGATCAGAATGGTTCTCAACTCTAGATCTAGCGTCAGGATATTGGCAGGTCGAGCTAGATGAGGATGCCCAGAAGAAGTCGGCATTTGTGGTCCGTGGTGGCCTCTACTCCTGGCGGGTCATGCCGTTTGGGCTCTGTAACGCGCCGTCGACGTTTGAACGTCTTATGGAGCGTGTCCTTGCAGGGTTACACTGGAAGGTTCTACTCGTGTACCTCGATGATGTGATTGTTTTTGCTAAGACTGTAAATGAAGAGTTGACAAGACTAGAGACAGTTTTCCAGCGCCTCCGGGATGCCGGGTTGAAGCTGAAACCCAGAAAGTGCCATCTCTTCAAAAGGAGTGTCTTGTACCTTGGCCACGTAGTGTCACCTGATGGCATCTCTACCGATCCTGAAAAGATCAAAGTAGTGGAGGATTGGCCAGTTCCAACTTCTGTTAAAGAAGTCCAAAGCTTCCTCGGATTGGCGTCATACTACCGACGTTTCATTGGTGGTTTTGCAAACATTGCACGTCCTCTTCACCAGCTCACCGAAAAAGGCAGGGAATTCATCTGGACTAACGAGTGTGACTGCGCTTTCTCTGAGTTGAAGGAACATCTCCTGACGGCACCAGTTCTCGCATACCCAGACCCTGAAAAGTCATACATACTGGACACTGATGCAAGCAACGTGGGCATAGGTGCGGTACTCTCTCAAGAAGTAGGAGGAAAGGAGCGAGTCATCGCATATGCAAGCAGAGCTCTATCCAAACCCGAAAGGAACTACTGTGTGACAAGACGCGAACTTCTAGCCGTTGTTGTCTACCTCAAGCATTTCAGACAGTACTTATACGGAAGTAAAATTACTGTCAGAACCGACCACGGCGCCTTGAGATGGCTGCTGAATTTCCGTGACCCGCAGGCGCAGATGGCACGATGGCTACAGGTCATAGCAGAATATGACATAGAGATAGTACACAGGGCTGGTCGTTCTCATTCCAACGCTGACAGCCTGTCGAGAAGGCCATGTGTTGCTTGCAAGCAGTGTGGAGGAGGTGAGCCACCTCTGGAAGAGCAACAGAAAATCCCAGAAGTTCACATAGACAATGGAGTGAAAGTGAACGCCGTGACCCTCGAGCCATCAATCACCTCTGCAGACATGAGAGACAGACAACTAGATGACAGTTCCATGAGTTGGGTCATAGAGATGAAGGAGAAAGGAGAAGACCGGGCCAACTGGAGTACAATGTCTTCCTTTTCAGCTGCGAAGAAGGCATATTGGCGATGCTGGGACCAACTCGAGATCAGAAACGGCGTCCTTTGTAGAAGATGGGAGTCAAACAGAGGCGATCAGATTGAGTGGCATGTTGTGTTGCCTGAGGCCCTCAGGAAGATGATGGTCCAAGAAATACACAGCGGGCCTTCAGGCGGACATCTCGGAATGCGTAGGACTACAGCAAAGGTTCGCCAGCGATTCTACTGGCCTGGCCTGGATACAGATGTTAGGTCCACAGTACGTCAATGCAACGTATGTGCTTCTAAAAAATCACCCAACAAGACCAGGAGGGCCCCCTTGCAGCAGCACCAAGTCGGCATGCCGATGGAAAGAGTCGCTTTGGACATCATGGGCCCCCTTCCCGAGTCGGAGCGAGGGAACCGATACATAATGGTTGTGGGAGATTATTTCACCCGATGGATGGAAGCCTATGCAATACCTGACCAGAAAGCAACAACTGTGGCGACTGAGTTCGTGAACCAGTTTGTATGTCGTTCTGGAGTCCCATCAGTCTTGCATTCGGACCAGGGCCGAAATTTTGAATCAGCGGTCTTCAGAGAGATGTGTAGTGTCTTGGGCATAGAGAAGACACGGACAACGCCGTACAACCCGAAATCCGATGGACTAATTGAGCGATTCAATCGTACGTTGATCACCATTGTGTCCATGGCCATCGAACCTACCAGACGGCAAAGAGATTGGGATGAGAAGTTACCCCTCGCTCTCTTCGCCTACCGTTCATCCCCTCAGGAGTCGACCGGCGAGACACCGAACATGTTGATGTTAGGGCGAGAAGTACATCTGCCAATAGACCTTTCCGCTGACTTGTGCAAGGATGATCGGGAGCTGGATCGCGGTCTGGATACGGATTATGCGGAAAACCTAAGGAACAAGATGAGGCTGGCGCACGAACGAGCGAGGGAGAACACATCAGAGAGTTCAAGGAGGCAGAAGAAGGTCTACGACAGGAAAGCACATGCACATGAATTAACGGTCGGGCAATTTGTGTGGTGCTACAACTCAGCTAGGACAAAGGGGTTGTCTCCCAAATTGCAGCGTCGTTGGAAAGGGCCGTTCCTCATCATTCATCGATTGTCTGATGTCGTCTACAGGATACAGGCAAAGAACCGAGGAAAGAAGATGGTAGTTCATGCTGACAGGTTAAAGCCTTATTTAGGTGAACCTCTTGCCTCGTGGATTGATGAACCTACAAGTCAGCAAGTAGACCACGCTGAAGAGGAGAGTGGAATATCACAAACAGAAGACCTTGTAGAAGATGGTGTTGGAGTCCAGGCAGAAACAGAAACTGAGCAGATACAAGACATAGCCGAAGGGGAGTTGTTGCAAAGTAAAGCGGACAGTACTGTACAGCCAAGCCCAGTTCCTAGACGAAATCCACCACGGACAAGGAATGCGCCAGGGCGACTTCTATATGAGATTTGACTTTAGCGTGATTGCATTGACATGATTATGTGACTATTTTGCTGGATTGACGGATGAAGCTTCGAATTTGTACTGAAATCATAGATTAGTAATCACTTCAATTCTTTCTTTGTTGCTTGCACAGATCGTGTTCGTGCTGAGGGATCAACATGGGAGGGGACTCCGAGAGGACAATCAAGTGCTTCACATGCCAGAAGTACTTTGCACACAAGAGGAGCTTGGATCGTCACATTGACGTCGAACACAAGGACGAACAACGCTTTGTATGTCAATATTGCAGCAGAGCATACAACAGGAAAGATAACTTAACGGCACATTGCAGAGACAGACATCCTGAGAAATCCCAAGACCGGGAGCGAAGCCAGTCGCGGGGAAGGTACCTTGAAAGGCAGAGCAAGTCTGATCATCGCCGTCGCAGTAGGAGCCCGTCGAGGTCGCCTTTGCCGAACCGGAGAGAGGAGAAGAAGAGAAAGGACAGGAAGAAACAAGTTGTTCAGGCAAAGCTTGAACGCGATGAGTTGCCCCAAGACCCGCTCCAGGTTGTCGTCTCTCCTCGCACCAGGGAAGAAGTAGAGGGGAGGAAAGACAGTCGCTCGAGAAGACTGTCTGGTAAGCCACTCGCTATGATGAGACAGCAGCAACTCACCAGTTCTGAATCAGAGGAATCTGCAGTCGCTGATGTGGCGTCGCCGGAAGATGGTTGTGGAGGCACAGCTGTTGATGTCAGGAGTGTCCAAATAGGTCGTCCAATTCCGCCCCTTGACGTGAAGAGGTTGTTGCGCAACCAGAGGGTGGAAGTTAATGAATTTTCCTCCCAGACCTCGTATAATGGGGCAGAGAAAGTTTTCCAAGAGACGAGGGAGAGGAAGTACGGCGCCATCTTCTTGCGGAATAGTGCCGACGGGAGTCAGAAGGAAGAAGGCGGGGGGGACGACGAAGGTGCGTAGTGTCCAAGCTGGAGTCGTAGGTGTTCATATGTCAGATGAGCAGTTCTCGCGAGCTATCTTAGGGAGGATTCAGAGCGTGACGCAGACTACCACTAGGCAAATATTTCAAGGGGGGATCCTTGTTAGTAAAGAGGAATCAAGGAAGGAGTTTCATGTCGACATCATTGCAGGATTTGATGATTCAACCCAATCCGTTCAGTGAGATGTTAGACGCTATGCACAAGTTCATATGATGATCGCAGATAATAACCAAAGGACTTACTACGTGTAATAAAAAAAAAAAAGAAAAGAAACGGACTCTGTATATTTTTCATGTTTTCATCAGTTATTAATTGTTCAAGTTTTGAGATGTTTTGTGACTTGCAGTTTTATAGTTAATGTTACGCACGGGATTAGTTGTTTTTAAGTTTATAAAACGAGGACGTTTTTAAATTAAGGAGGGGGCAGTGTAACGGAGTTGTTTCAACGTAGCGGGCGCATGTGGGTCAGTGCATGCGGGTGGGCAGTTAGGTATTAGGCATGAGCAAGAGAGGACGTGTTCGGGCAGGTAGCTAGGGAGGGCAGGATAAGATAGGTGAAACAGGGTGAATCGGAGTACTGCTACTAGCTGTTGAAGGGAAGTTACATTGTAAAGTTGGAGTTCTTCGTGAATAAAGGCAAGTACCTTTTGATGTAAAATGACACTGTGTTTCCGTGTATTATAGAAAAGTAGCGTGATCTGAGTGCGATCGATGATGTTGGAGTGATAGCTTCACTGTTTATGAAAGAACCGTGCGGGTGATTGGAGTCTCGTGAGATTTATTGACCGCTCGGTAAATGGTGCAGGGACCCCGGACAAAACCCGTTACAATATTATATATTTCTAACATCAATTTTTCTACTTATTAAATATTTCATCCAGATGATGAGCTGTACAAGTGGTGATTTCTGAAATGAGGGATGATGATCAAGGACTCTGTCATTACCACTACCCCCCCCCCCCCTTCAACCCAATCTCATCAGTCAAGAATTATTTGGATGGACAGTACATTGGTTTCCAAAGATTATTTCTATCAGCTAGCAGTATACTTCAATATCTCATTTAAACAAATTTGAAGTCTATGAATAAAGGACAAGGACGTAATTATGTTTAGTATGCACAGCAAGTATGTTTATGCAATACTGATTTGACCACGAACACGCACTGTTTAAATAGTGCATGATGAGAGAGTATCTCCGGAGTAAAGACTGAATCAGTTTGATTTTGGTCATGACAAGAAGAAGGTAACTGTTGTGTACAAATTGAATTGCATAGCAATTCACAATAAAATAGCAGTTAAAGCACAATTGAGTTTGCAAAAATATGCGTTATTCTTAACAAGAAAGTTGTGTATGAATAGGTACTACTGTACCTTCAAAGCACTTTTCCTACATCTGAACAATGTTCCCAAATCCCTTCAAAGCCCCTCTAAAGTTTTGGGAGCAAAAAAAATGGTTGTAAAAGTCACTAAAATGATGTTCAAGGGAATAATACTAATTTAGAAAAAAAAATGGGGCTTGAAATTGTCTTTAAGTTGGAAAATAATGACTTTTAGTTGTCAAATCGAATAAGTAATAGTCTTGATTTTCAGACCATTGTACCGCATGGTCGTACGTTTTATACTGCGCAAACATTCAATCAGTTTAACTTTGACTATTACAAGAAGTGGGTTACTGATGTAGACAAATCCTTTGCGGCTCATTTTATGTATGTTATTACAAATGAAAAAGAAAAAGCCAGTCAGTCACTCAATACTGACAATAGTGTCTGACAGTGAAGTCTAGCAAGTAATTTGAATATAAGGACACTGCTAACGTTTAAATTTCATAGATAGGACATACATGACAATTTCGTAATTCCTGCAAAGTTTTAGAGAATTTGAGGTTGGCTGCAAAAGGGACATAGTATCTTTAAATGAAACTGGAGAAAAAAAATTACTTTGAAGATATTGATGAAGATTAAAAAATGTGAATAATATAGATATAATATCAGATTGAAAAAAGCATCACATAGGACACAGCAAGATCTTCAATAACACCAGCATTGGAGACTGCAAGTCTTCAGGCTACACAGCTTGAAATGGAACGTGAGCAACTACTTGTTGAGAGGATACCATTTATCATTTAACATTAAAGCCTTAAAGGAATCTGGAGAAAAAAAATTACTTTGAAGATATTGATGAAGATTAAAAAATGTGAATTAACTGCGTATATCATTATTCCAAAACAAATTTGAGGGTCTATTAACAACCTAAAATTATGCCTCATTTTTTGACATTTTACGAAGGATGATAAGCATCTCCTTCATTATTTCCATTTTTTTTTTTCATTAGCATACGCTCTTTTTGCAAGGAGAATTCCTTCATTCTGAGCGACAGGTTCTCCTGCTCAACATGTAGTCGCTCACAGTCAACTTCCAGCTGTGTAGCCAGAAGACTTGCAGTCTGCGACACCGGTGTTACCGAAGATCGAGCTGACTGCGCCCTACGTGATGTTGTGGATATTGCTGCTGGAGTTGTTGATGTAGATGCTGGTGTTGTAGCTGTCGTTGGTGCTGGTTTCGCAGCTGTCGTTGGTGCTGGTTTCGTAGCTGTCGATGTCGCTGGTGTTGTAGCTGTCATTGGTGCTGTTGTTGTAGCTGTCGTTGGTGCTGGTGTTGTAGCTGTCGTTGGTGCTGGTGTTGTAGATGTCGTTGGTGCTGGTGTTGTAGCTGTCGTTGGTGCTGGTGTTGTAGCTGTCGTTGGTGCTGGTGTTGTAGCTGTCGTTGGTGCTGGTGTTGTAGCTGTCGTTGGTGAAGGTGAACCGATGTCAGCTGCAGGCTCCATCATCCCTTTAAGCAAAGACAGAGCTACTTCACTTTCACTGCACTGTGATATGAAAAATAGGAAAGAATAAAATCAGCTATTAAACTAGATGGATCTTTGACTGCTTGCAATCGGAAATGATGCCTCCACCATATAGAGCAATTATACAAACCAAAACAGAAGCATAACGAGCCCTGTGACCTTTGACCCCAAAATCTACTTGGTTCATTGACTCTGCAAGATACATACATGACTTAAGTTTGGCTGAAATCCATTAATTGGTTCTTGAGATAACGCGATCAGAGAACGGGATGTACAGACAGACAGATGAACAACCCTAAAACATAGTAGCAGAGGCATAAAAATGAAAGTTACATTTCCTCTAGGAATTATTTTGACACCAATAATAATAATAATCTTTTAAAGTCCACTCCAAGTTTTATTAAGTTAAACTGAAAATGGAAATTCTTTTTTGCCCAATTGACTGATTTGTACACAAACCTCCCGAAGTGAGGCGGACGCTTTACTGACCGAGCCAACATACCGGTAGATCATTTAAAAGAGACAAGTTTCATTTTCTTATTTCATATACTTAGAATAATATAACAAAATTCAACACAAGTCAGTTGAGGAAACTAATTATCCATAATGCCCATCGGCCAATTGTGCTCAGAATGCTTTTCATCATCAAAATCCTCAATTTGTAGTAGTCAAGCGAACGTCCGATCATTTTCTGATACAAATTAAATAAACATTTTTAAAAATAATTACAAAAGAAATATCCTTGCAGTAACGCTTTTTGAATATGCAAAATCGTGGTTACCGTGGCAACAAATAACATGTATTGCACATTTGCACCTCAAAGTTATTCTGTTTACAAATTTGTATTTGAATTGTCCCAAAACTGTGGAAGTAGTTCTCTCTACAAATTTTTTGACTGACTAACTGACTGCCAGACCGTTCACCGACTCAGAACCCCCTTCAAACTTCTATGGTGGAGGTACAGTAAATAAATGAAGGTAATTGTGACCAATTTCAACAATTGCCCTAATTAAGTTATCCACAAGATCGACCCAAAACAAATTTACTTTATAGCTCATGATTACCTCCGACTCATCACTGCTTCCGAAGCCAGCTTCCTCCCCGCTGGAGATGCCCTCCCTGGATTGCGGCGCTATGGCCGACAGCACCGCCTCGTATACCGGATTTAATTGACGCTTGGCCCTCCTCCTATGGAAGTATACAGCAGATGAAGAAGTATAATTGAAATATATGACATGTACGTCAATTTTCTCAAGAAATGTGATTATATTCAAATTTTGATATCATTGTTTTTAAAAAGAAAATCTGTAGTAGATTATTGATGTTACTTTTTAACATGGTCATAAAAGAAACAAGCTTTTGCACATGTAGTTGACCTTTTAACCTTGAAATTTGCCCTGACCCCCTCCCCCCTCTAAAGCAAATAAAGAAATATTTGATTTTGTTATGGTCTTGTGTTTCAACTCTCTACCACCAGTGATTCTACAGTTATTGTAACAAGACACAATTACAGATGAATGGACGGACAAACCAAAAACTAGGGTTTCTTTCAACAACAACAAAATTAAGAGGAAATAACGCGTAATCAAGAATGTCAGCTTCAACAGAATGTCCGCAATATTCATTCAAACAAGTTCAAATAAAACATACCTGTCAATTTTTTCTGGCCCTCATATCTGTTGGCACAGATTCTGATGTCACTCCACTTTTTTTTGGTCTGTTTCGGGGACCGTGCAAAGCCGTTGCTATTCAATAGTGCCGAGGCCTTCACCCAGGCCTTTTCTTTCCTCTTCTCGACCTAAAATCAAACATGAAAAGTACTGTACTTGTACATCTGTCGGTATTTTTTCCTTCTCCTCATTTTCATTTTTATAAATTTAATAAAATTCATAGCAAATTTGATAAATCCATTCATCACATATTTTAAGGAAATCAAGTTTAAGAGAATTGGATGACACAGCTAAATGTACTTACTGCACATGAGAGGATGGGAGCATGCATAAAAAATGGAGCACTACTGATAAGAAAAATAAAACAAATTCAGAAGAGTACATACTCTGGACGAACAATGATGTGCCTTGCCATACAGCTTCGGCCGGTTCGTCTTAACAAATTCACTGAGGAGTATTATCTCCTCCTTCTGCCAGTTCCTGTTTCGTACCTGCAATGTGTAACATAATTTATAAGAAATCATATACCGGTAAATCAAATTTTTATTTTGAAGTTTCACATTACGTTATATTATTAAATGAATTACATCTCGGGCTGGAGTCTATGGGAAATGCATGATATCGTTATAACAGATTCAAACACTCTTCAACAGATTAATTTACAAATAATACACAGGTGTGAGTGTGTTTAATAGGGCAAATGCATCTCAAGAGGGTACTTATATTGGTGCATATACAATGCAAAAGGCCGATTGTCCATGGACATTAAACGTACCATGCATGTTACGAGTTTTAGTTTTACCTAGCTTCATACACCTAAAATGAACTATGAAGGTTGACGATAAAAACGAAAACACACCTTCTTAGATCTATCTAGGCAAATTCATTTGATTTATGATCAGTGTTAAATCTGAAAATTATGTTGACAGATTTCTTCCAAAGTTTATTTGGTGCTAAGTAATATGTTAAAAATCAAATGAAATATATTTAATAGACTATGTTAAACTCAGACTTCCGCACCATGTTGGAAGGGAGACGGGCTACCTCGGCCCACAGGACTACTCGACCCAGCTGGAAAACTGGGTTTTTCCAGCTGGGCCGAGTAGTCCCGTGGGCCGAGGTAGCCCGGATTCAGTGGAAGGAGATAAAAATTATAAACTAAATATTTGCATCTACTCACCATTCTGAACAAAAGTCTGTCAATTTAAGATGGAGATCTATATAGAGAAAGGGAAAGGAATAAAAAAAATAGTATATAAAGCAACCAAAAAAGCCATTTCAATTTCTCTGAATTTCCTTTTCTAATTAAAAAAATAGGGTCTAATCTACCATCAAACACAAGCCAAGTCAAAAAGAATTCTGTTTCCTCTGCAAATCTTGATGTACACCCATTTTTTTTCTTTCTTTTTTCCTTTTACCAATAGTCATGCTATCAAGCTTTGCTTACTTTGTCAACCCTCTCTCTAGCTGTTTGATGTTTTCGGTTAGTTGCAGCCAGCCTTACTTTATATATAGACTAGGCCTAGATCTAGATCTATACTCTTTTGACTTTGTCATGTGTAAAATTTGAAATGATTTGTTTGTTATATATTCTATATTTGTAAAACTGCAAAAGAAAAAGAAAATCCAACCGAAATAAATAAGTCAATTGTCAGTTGATTCTAAGACTAGACAGAGAACAAAAACTTGAACTGGCAAGTAATCTTCTTCTTTTTTTTTTAGTCCAACCACTCCAAATTTTATTAAACCGAAAATGGAAATTCTTTTTGCCCAATTGATTGTGAGCCCGGCAGCCACTGAGCAGCGCCAGATCAACGTTGCTCTATCCCCTTATTGTTGAATGCCAAACAAGGCAGCAGCAACTCCCGTCTTTTAACGTCTTTTTGGTATGACGCAGCCGGGGTGCAAACCCACGTCCTCCCGGTTGTGAGGCGGACGCTCTACTGACGTGACTGAGCCAACACACCGGTAACTTAAAAAGAATCGAGATTAGGTCTAGATCTATGCCCTTTTCATATTTAGATCTAATGATTTATGGTTAAAATTAGGATCCTGCCCACTGTAAATATCTTTTCTCGCTATCACTCAAACTCAAACTCACTAAGATCTACTTCAAAATCAAACTCAAACTTTGTCAAACTAAGACAATATTTTCGGTTTTACTTTTAGTTTTTTACATGCATTTTTTTTTTTTGAGGCTGGGCCAGGCCAAGATTGTTTTTGTATTCAAATGAGAGCTGAGACTTTGAAGGTCATATCCAAATCAAGCAATAATATAATGAATTGAGAACAATCCATATTTCAAACAAAATCACCCCCTTCGTCAACCGGCGTGAAGTTAGAAAGATATTCGATATTCGATATTCGATATTCAAAGTGCGAATATCAAGCCAGTTTGATATTCGGATTTTCGGATATTCAAAAAATAACATTTCAATGCACATAAACATATCTGATATAAGCTTGTTTTAGGTACCCAACCCCTATTGACCGGGACCATCATCTGTTGTCTGATAGATATGAAAACAACATACATTTTTATATGAGTTTTATCCCGGTCAAAAGGGGATAAGTCACATATCTTGGCAAAAAAGATACATGTCTTACGTAAAATATTATTATTCCATACACATGCATAATTATATCGGATATATCGAGGCCTTGTTTTAGATACCCATCCCCTATTGACCGGGACCAGCATCTGTTGTCTGATAGATATGAATAAACAAACATTTTGATATGACTTTTATCCCGGTCAAAAGGGGATAAGTCACATATCTTATTTAAAAAGATACATGTCTCGATCTCTTTTAAAATATAATTATTCCATACAGATGCATATATCGGATATATGGGCCTTTTTTAGATACCCATTCCCTATTGACCGGGACCATCATCTGTTGTCTGATAGATATGAATGCAACAAACATTTTGATATGACTTTTATCCCGGTCAAAAGGGGATAAGTCACATATCTTATTTATAAAGGTACATGTCTCTCTTTTAAAATATATTTATTCCATACAGATGCATATATCGGATATATGGGCCTTTTTTAGATACCCATCCCCTATTGACCGGGACCATCATCTGTTGTCTGATAGATATGAATGCAACAAACATCTTGATATGACTTTTATCCCGGTCAAAAGGAGATAAGTCACATATCTTATCCAATTAAGATACAGGTATCTGTAGCACATCATAATTCCATACACATGCATATATCGGATATATGGGCCTTTTTTAGATACCCATCCCCTATTGACCGGGACCATCATCTGCTGTCTGATAGATATTAATGCAACAAACATTTTGATATGACTTTTATCCCGGTCAAAAGGGGATAAGTCACATATCTTATCCAATTAAGATACAGGTATCTGTAGCACATCATAATTCCATACACATGCATATATCGGATATATGGGCCTTTTTTAGATACCCATCCCCTATTGACCGGGACCATCATTTGTTTTCTGATAGATATGAATACAACAAACATTTTTATATGACTTTTATCCCGGTCAAAACGGGTTAAGTCACATATCTTATTCAATTAAGATACAGGTATCTGTAGCACATCATAATTCCATACACATGCATATATCGGATATATGGGCCTTTTTTAGATACCCATCCCCTATTGACCGGGACCATCATCTGCTGTCTGATAGATATCAATGCAACAAACATTTTGATATGACTTTTATCCCGGTCAAAAGGGGATAAGTCACATATCTTATCCAATTAAGATACAGGTATCTGTAGCACATCATAATTCCATACACATGCATATATCGGATATATGGGCCTTTTTTAGATACCCATCCCCTATTGACCGGGACCATCATTTGTTTTCTGATAGATATGAATACAACAAACATTTTTATATGACTTTTATCCCGGTCAAAAGGGGTTAAGTCACATATCTTATTCAATTAAGATACAGGTATCTGTAGCACATCATAATTCCATACATATGCATATATCGGATATATGGGCCTTTTTTAGATACCCATCCCCTATTGACCGGGACCATCATCTGTTGTCTGATAGATATGAATGCAACAAACATTTTGATATGATCTTATCCCCGTCAAAAGGGGATAAGTCACATATCTTATCCAATTAAGATACAGGTATCTGTAGCACATCATAATTCCATACACATGCATATATCGGATATATGGGCCTTTTTTAGATACCCATCCCCTATTGACCGGGACCATCATCTGTTGTCTGATAGATATGAATGCAACAAACATTTTGATATGACTTTTATCCCGGTCAAAAGGGGATAAGTCACATATCTTATCAAAAAAGATACATGACTCTCTTTAAATATTCCATACACATGCATATATCGGATATATGGGCCTTTTTTAGGTACCCATCCCCTATTGACCGGGACCATCATTAGTTTTCTGATAGATATGAATACAACAAACATTTTTATATAACTTTTATCCCGGTCAAAAGGGGATAAGTCACATATCTTATTCAATTAAGATACAGGTATCTGTAGCACATCATAATTCTATACACATGCATATATCGGATATATGGGCCTTTTTTTAGATACCCATCCCCTATTGACCGGGACCATCATCTGTTGTCTGATAGATATGAATGCAACAAACATTTTGATATAACTTTTATCCCGGTCAAAAGGGGATAAGTCACATATCTTATCTAAAAAGATACATGTCTCTCTTTTAAAATATAATTATTCCATACAGATGCATATATCGGATATATGGGCCTATTTTAGGTACCCATCCCCTATTGACCGGGACCATCATCTGTTGTCTGATAGATATGAATGCAACAAACATTTTGATATGACTTTCATCCCGGTCAAAAGGGGATAAGTCACATATCTTATCCAATTAAAGATACAGGTATCTGTAGCACATCATAATTCCATACACATGCATATATCGGATATATGGGCCTTTTTTAGATACCCATCCCCTATTGACCGGGACCATCATCTGTTGTCTGATAGATATGAATGCAACAAACATTTTGATATGACTTTTATCCCGGTCAAAAGGAGATAAGTCACATATCTTATCCAATTAAGATACAGGTATCTGTAGCACATCATAATTCCATACACATGCATATATCGGATATATGGGCCTTTTTTAGATACCCATCCCCTATTGACCGGGACCATCATCTGTTGTCTGATAGATATGAATGCAACAAACATTTTGATATGACTTTTATCCCGGTCAAAAGGGGATAAGTCACATATCTTATTTATAAAGGTACATGTCTCTCTTTTAAAATATATTTATTCCATACAGATGCATATATCGGATATATGGGCCTTTTTTAGATACCCATCCCCTATTGACCGGGACCATCATCTGCTGTCTGATAGATACCAATGCAACAAACATTTTGATATGACTTTTATCCCGGTCAAAAGGGGATAAGTCACATATCTTATCCAATTAAGATACAGGTATCTGTAGCACATCATAATTCCATACACATGCATATATCGGATATATGGGCCTTTTTTAGATACCCATCCCCT
This sequence comes from Strongylocentrotus purpuratus, assembly GCF_000002235.5. Classification (NCBI taxonomy): domain Eukaryota; kingdom Metazoa; phylum Echinodermata; class Echinoidea; order Camarodonta; family Strongylocentrotidae; genus Strongylocentrotus; species Strongylocentrotus purpuratus. Next base: position 24,280,276 of record NW_022145607.1, read on the forward strand.
ATTGACCGGGACCATCATTTGTTTTCTGATAGATATGAATACAACAAACATTTTTATATGACTTTTATCCCGGTCAAAAGGGGTTAAGTCACATATCTTATTCAATTAAGATACAGGTATCTGTAGCACATCATAATTCCATACATATGCATATATCGGATATATGGGCCTTTTTTAGATACCCATCCCCTATTGACCGGGACCATCATCTGTTGTCTGATAGATATGAATGCAACAAACATTTTGATATGACTTTTATCCCGGTCAAAAGGGGATAAGTCACATATCTTATCAAAAAAGATACATGACTCTCTTTAAATATTCCATACACATGCATATATCGGATATATGGGCCTTTTTTAGGTACCCATCCCCTATTGACCGGGACCATCATTAGTTTTCTGATAGATATGAATACAACAAACATTTTTATATAACTTTTATCCCGGTCAAAAGGGGATAAGTCACATATCTTATTCAATTAAGATACAGGTATCTGTAGCACATCATAATTCCATACAGTCACATGCATATATCGGATATATGGGCCTTTTTTAGATACCCATCCCCTATTGACCGGGACCATCATCTGTTGTCTGATAGATATGAATGCAACAAACATTTTGATATGACTTTTATCCCGGTCAAAAGGGGATAAATCACATATATTATCAAAAAAAGATACATGACTCTCTTTAAATATTCCATACACATGCATATATCGGATATATGGGCCTTTTTTAGGTACCCATCCCCTATTGACCGGGACCATCATTTGTTTTCTGATAGATATGAATACAACAAACATTGTTATATAACTTTTATCCCGGTCAAAAGGGGATAAGTTACATATCTTTTTCAATTAAGATACAGGTATCTGTAGCACATCATAATTCTATACACATGCATATATCGGATATATGGGCCTTTTTTAGATACCCATCCCCTATTGACCGGGACCATCATCTGTTGTCTGATAGATATGAATGCAACAAACATTTTGATATGATCTTATCCCGGTCAAAAGGGGATAAGTCACATATCTTATCCAATTAAGATACAGGTATCTGTAGCACATCATAATTTCATACAGTCACATGCATATATCGGATATATGGGCCTTTTTTAGATACCCATCCCCTATTGACCGGGACCATCATCTGTTGTCTGATAGATATGAATGCAACAAACATTTTGATATGACTTTCATCCCGGTCAAAAGGGGATAAGTCACATATCTTATTTATAAAGGTACATGTCTCTCTTTTAAAATATAATTATTCCATACAGATGCATATATCGGATATATGGGCCTTTTTTAGATACCCATCCCCTATTGACCGGGACCATCATCTGTTGTCTGATAGATATGAATGCAACAAACATTTTGATATGAACTTATCCCGGTCAAAAGGGGATAAGTCACATATCTTATCCAATTAAGATACATGTCTCCCTTTTAAAATATAAGTATTCCATACACATGCATATATCGGATATAGGGACCCTTTTTAAGGTACCCATCCCCTATTGACTGGTAACATCATTTGTTTTCTGATAGATATGAATACAACAAACATATTTATATGACTTTTATCCCGGTCAAAAGGGGATAAGTCACATCTTATCAAAAAATATACCGGTCTGTTTTTAAAATATAAGTATTCCATACACATGCATAAATCGGTATATGGGCCTTTTTTAGGTACCCATCCCCAATTGACCGGAACCATCATTTGTTTCCTGATAGATATGAATACAACATACATTTTGATATGACTTTTATCCCGGTCAAAAGGGGATAAGTTACATATCTTGGCAAAAAAGATACATGTCTATCTGTCAAATATAATTATTCCATACACATGCATATAGAGGCCTTGTTTTAGATACCCATCTCCTATTGACCGGGACCAGCATCTGTTGTCTGATAGATATGAATAAACAAACATTTTGATATGACTTTTATCCCGGTCAAAAGGGGATAAGTCACATATCTTATCAAAAAAGATACATGACTCTCTTTAAATATTCCATTAACATGCATATATCGGATATATGGGCCTTTTTTTAGGTACCCATCCCCTATTGACCGGGACCATCATCTGTTTTCTGATAGATATGAAAACAACAAAACTTTTTATATGACTTTTATCCCGGTCAAAAGGGGATAAGTCACATCTTATCAAAAAAGATACATGTCTCTCTTTAATATATAATTATTCCATACACATGCATATATCGGATATAGGGGCCCTTTTTAAGGTACCCATCCCCTATTGACCGGGAACATCATTTGTTGTCTGATAGATATGAATACAACAAACATTTTTATATGACTTTTATCCCGGTCAAAAGGGGATAAGTCGCATAACAAAGGGAAATATTGGATGGAGGACACCTCACGGCTTTGGCATAGCTGTGGGGAGGCGGGTGGCGACACATGGCCCTGAATATTTGTCTTTTTTAAGTAGGTTTATTTTTCCTTTCATCTTTGATAATTATATATAGATTTCCCCCGCTCCTGTGGTGACGGAAAAAAGGAAGTAAAACATAATGCCATCGTAATTTGTCCCCCTTGTTGGAAATCTTGCCCCACCACCCTGTCCACGACTGATCTCATCCAGTCTAAGCCACTGAGATACTAAGTAGACCAAGCAGGCCCATTATCAAAGTTATTTAAGGACTGAGTTTGCAATTAGTTTGTTTTCGGTGTTAGGAAAGTTTCATGAAATCAAGATTGTGGATAAATCAATTTAGGTTTATTAATTTTGATTACTAGTATCCTGAGGGATGATAATTCATGGAAAATTAAAATATTGAAACTCTTCATTGGCTGAAATTGAAGAGCTTCTGGGTGCCTGGATATGGCTAAGGCTATATGTCCTTTGGCAAGATGTCTCTCTATATAATTCTCAAAGGTATAAAGTAAAATATACCTTTAAAAAGTCTTTATACAGGGGACGCCATCGTTCGCATAATGCCTTACGGTCCCCTTGATGGTAACGATGCTACACTCCCATCACCCCCTCCCCCTCAAAAAATTGCATGAGGAAGAAGAAAAGAAGGGGGTATCAGTTGCAACTTTCCCGCCAACAAGTTGTGGATCGGGGTGGGGTGGGGGTGGGCAAAAGGCCCTTGCCTCCCCCGCCCCCTTTAAAAGAAAAAGAGAGAGAAGGAAGGAAAATGAAGACAAAAAGGAGAGCTAAAAAGGACCGGAAAAGAGGAAGAAGAAGAAGGAAAAAAAAGGTGAAAAGAAGGGGAAATAGATCATTTGCGGTTAATCCCGCCAACAACGTGTGGAGAAGGGTGAGGCCGAAAGAACCTTGCCTCCCCCCTCCCCCCAGCAAACCTAAAAGAGAGAGAAGGAAGGGAAGGGAAAGGGAAAGAGGAGAGAAAGGGAAAGAATAAAAAGAGAAAGAAGAAAGGTAGTGGAGATCAGTTGCGATTTTTCCGCCAACAAAGTGTAGATCGGGGGGGGGGGCGGGGCACTGGCTTACTGATCGGGCAGGGGGCTCTGGGGAAATAAAATTCAAACGTGGTTTATTTCTAATTCCATAACGGAGGATTACATAATAATGATGCTGAAATGACATTAATTTCTGAGATTTTTCCTCATTTTTTAATAAATTGTACTTTTTAATGAGTTTGTTGTAAGATGACAAATTCCTAAATTTACAGCCAGGCAAGAAATATGCTTCTTGAGATGCCTACATGTCAGGGTCCGCGCAACGGCGGGGATCGGGGGCCTCCATGTCCCCCCCCCCCCCCCCTCCCCCCACACACACACTTTTTATGAAAAAGTATATGAAAGAGAAATAGAAAGAAAGAGAGCAAGAAAGACAAAATAGTTAACTGCCAGTGTCACAACAAAATAAGGTATAAAAAAATGCTCATCTGACCATAATTAAACGCCTAAAACCCCTGAGCGTCCGGGCGCTCTGCGCCCTGGAACCAACCAAGGGCCCTAAGGCGGGCCCCTTGATACCCATCTGACCGTAATTTAGTGCCTAAAACCCTTGAGCTTCTGGGGGCTCCGCCCGCCGGACCTCACGCCAATCAGTGTCCTGCCAGTGTCATTAATAAGGTATAAAAATATGTTCATCTGACCGTAATTTAATGCCTAAAAACCCTGAGCTTCTGGGGTTTCCGCACCCTCGACCCCACCAAGGGCCCTAAGGCGGGCCTCTGAATGCTTATCTGATTGTAATTTATTGCCTTTAACTCCTGAGTTTCCGGGGGCGGACAAAGTATCAAAATATGTTCATCTGACCGCAGGCGCGTAGCCAGGGGGCGGTGGGGGCGCCCCCCCCCAAAAAAAAAAAAAAAACGCTGGCCCAAAAAAAGAGAGAAGAGAAAAGGAAGAGGACTTAGGAAGAAAAAGGAGCAGACAAAAACATTTTTGAAATTAAGACAAGCGCAGGAGCAGGGGCGTCGCCAAAGGGGGGGGGGTGTGGGGTGGTGCGACACCCCCCCCCCCCCCACCTGTTAGGATATTGTCGGTAAAATTGCGCTGCCGTCGGGAAAAAGAGAAAAGGGGGAGGGGAAAAAAGAGAGGGAAAAGAAGAGAGGGAAAGGGAAAGAAAAGAAAGAAAAGAGAAGAAAGAAAGAGAAAAAAAAAGAGGGAGGAGAGGAAAGAAAGGAAAAGAAAGAAAAGAAAGAAAAGGAAAAAAGAAGAAAAAAGAGTGAAAGGGAAACAAAAGATACGGGGGGTGAAAGAGGAGAGAGAGGGGGGAGGTAAGAGTCTGAGAGAGGAGGAGTGGGAGTAAAAGAGAGAAAGGGGTTGTTGGGTGGAGTTGTCTCGTCGAGAAAGACACGGGTAAATATGTTGCTGTGTCGGGTCAGCTGTGTCGGTATTATTGCTCGATCCTCGTGTACTTTATCAATGCAGAAGTTTGAAGTCGGTGAGATGTATATTGACGGTCGGCCGACAAGTTTATTTCCCTACGAACTGTGACTTCTTATCCGCTTTGACGACTTCGAGAGTGACTACAACTACAATACTTGTATTTTCTCGAAGTTTCACTTTCCTATAATATCAGCTAAAGAAATCAGAGAATTTTCGGGGAAACTAAATTCAAACAAGGTTTAAGAGTCAACAACGGTACGACGAATCGTCTTCCTTTCTTTATATTGTAATGAAACGCCAAAAATTCCGCGCTTTGCGCGGAAGGGGAGACTTTATTTAGACGAGTCGAGAAAGGTACAACGAATCGTCTTCTTTCTCTAATAATTTAAGGAAACGTCTAAGCTTTCGCGCGAGAGTGGGAAACTGAATTCAGACAAAAAGGGCTTAATAAGTTTCGAAAACGGTACGAGGAATCGTCTTCCTTTCTCTATATTGTGATGAAACGCCAAAAATTCAGCGCTTCGCGCGGACGGGGAAAACTTCATTTAGACGAGTCGAAAACGGTACGACGAATCGTCTTCTTTCTCTAATAATTTAAGGAAACGTCAAAGCTTCCACGCTTCGCGCGAGAGGGGAAAACTGAATTCAGACAAAATTAATAGGGCTTATTTCGAGTCGAAAACGGTACAACGAATCGTGTTCTTTCTCTAATAATTTAAGGAAACGTCAAAGCTTCCGCGCTTCGCGCGAGAGGGGGAAACCGAGGGAACTGAATTCAGAAAAGGATAAACAGTCGAGAACGGTACAGCAAATCGTCTTCTTTTTTATAATAATTCAATGAAACGTCAAAGCTATCGCGCTTCGTGCGGGAGGGGGGGGGGGAACATCATTCAGCCAAGGATTACCAGTCGAAAACGGTACATTTAATCGTCTTCTTGTCCTAATAATTTAAGGAAACGTCTAAGCTTCCGCGCTTTGCGCGGGAGGCCCATCACCCACACCCCCTAATGAGCGCGCTTTTAAGTGATTCTCTTGCTCACTACCGCCCCTCCCTCAAATTAGATCCTAGCTCCGCGCCTGCATTAAAATATATAGCTATGATGCTGACTAAACTGAAGAAATAATTCGTATATTTATGTCGTCGAGGAAAATGACAATTTTGCGCATATGCAAGTACTATAGGTAGTCCATAGGAAAAAACAATTTAGCCTTCGGCCCCAGGTTTATAGGTTTGAATTTGTAGATATTGGACATTTAATTTTGTCGGTAATTGGTGGCTAGTTTTGTCGGTAATCGTTGGCCTTTACACCCCCCCCCACTGAAAAAGGTCTAGCGACGCCCCTGCGCAGGAGGGGGGGGGGGGGGGACTGAATTGAGACAAGGATTAAGAGTCGAATGGAACATCGAATCGTCTTCTTTCTTTAATAATTTTAATGAAACGTCGAAGCTTTCGCGCTCCGCGCGGGAGGGGGCGGGGGAACTGAATTCAAACAAGGATTAAGAGTCGAGAATGGTACAACGAATCGTCTTCTTTCTTTAATTATAATTTAATGAAACGTCAAAGCTTACGCGCTTCGCGCAGGAGGGGGGGGGGGCTGAATTCAGGCAAGGATTAAGAGTCGAGAACGGTACAACGAATCGTCTTGTTTCTCTAATAATTAAATGAAATGTCAAAGCTTCCGCGCTTTGCGCAGGAGGTGGGGGAACTGAATTAAGACGAGGATTAAGAGTCGAGAAACAGTACAACGAATCGTCTTCTTTCTCTAATGAATTAATGAAACGTAAAGCTTCTGCGCTTCGCGCGGGATATTCCTCTTCAGACGAGGATTATTTTCGAGAACGGTACAACGAATCGTCTTGTTTCTCTCATAATTAAATGAAATGTCAAAGCTTCCGCGCTTTGCGCAGGAGGTGGGGAAACTGAATTTAGACAAGGATTAAGGGTTGAGAATGGTAATACGAATCGTCTTCTTTCTCTAATAATTTAATGAAACGTCAAAGTTTCCGCGCTTCGCGTAAGAGGGGGGGGGGGCAGAATGTAGACAAGGATTAAGAGTCGAGAATGGTACTACGAATCGTCTTCTTGCTCTAATAATTAAATGAAACGTCAAAGCTTCCGCGCTTCGCGCAAGAGGGGGGGGGGAGCTGAATTCAGACAAGGATTAAGAGTCGAGAACGGTACGACGAATCGGCTTCTTTCTCTAATGAATTAATGAAACGTAAAGCTTCTGCGCTTCACGCGGGAGGGCATAAACTGAATTCAGACGAGGATTATTTTCGAGAACGGTACAACGAATCGCCTTGTTTCTCTCATGATTAAATTAAATTTCAAAGCTTTCCGCGCTTCGCGCAGGAGGTGAGGAAACTGAATTTAGACAAGGATTAAGAGTCGAGAACGGTACAACGAATCGTCTTCTTTCTCTAATGATTTAATGAAACATCAAAACATCGGCGTTTTGCGGGGGAGGGAGGGGAAATCGCCTCTCCCTGTACTCCCCATTACGTCAATGCTGGTCATCATTACGTACCAATATTTTGGCTCGCATAATTTCAAATTTGGCCCCCCCCCCCCCCCTCCCTAAGAAATCCTGGATCCGCGCACGAATCTAAACATGCTTTGATTGGTCAATAGTTAACTGTCTGTCAGGATTGTTCTGGTATAAGGGGGTGTGGTGATGCACAGTGCACGTGACAGGGGTTCGGGCTATGAGTTATAGTTCTTGGAATGTGTTTCCTTGAAGTCGGGTGGTCATTCACGGACAATGTTTATAATTACAACATAATGGGGTCAGTGTCTAGGAATAATAGGGTACTGTCTAGGGATAATCGGGTTCTGTTTTAGATCAAGATAGTCTAGAATATCATAGATTTTTAGGGCGAGACCACTCGTTGAGTGTCGTGAATGGGGGCTGGGGCGTCCGTTAATTGTACAATTTTAATAGATCCCTTAATATACAAACGTATGGTATAGATTACCAGAGAACTAGGATAGTTGAGTATTGGTAAAGAGGGCGCTTTAATATATATTTGTTTTGCGACGTTATGATAAAATTGGTGTCAAATTTGAAAGAGCATATTAAATGACAGAATAAACTTTATTTGATCAAAATGGGTTCAGCAACAACTGAAATATCAATAAATATATTCGATCTGAATAAACTTGGGACCCAAGGTTTATTCGATCGAATATATTTATATTGATTTAAGATTTTTTAAATGCTTACACTTTTTCAAAAATTTACTAAAGAGGTTTTTAAATAGTTGTTGATGATCTCTCTATTTAATCATCATTTTATACCTTTCGAGCATGGTGGAGTTATAAGTTTGTAATGTAAATGGTGCAGGTTTTGGTTCCAAAATTTCAGTTTGACCAAAACTGTACCATCTTTCCAAACCTCAACTATCCCTTTAATCAGACTCAGTAAATGTTCCAAGTAGACGGTCCTCTGTTTATCATCATTTTTTCCAAACAAAATAACTCATGGCCTAGAATTCTGGGAATCACTGATGTGATGAATTCAACTATTTGAGGAGTGTTATAATTTGATCTTTGATGCAAGTGCAGTTATTAAAAGCTAAGCTTCTCATACCAATTCGCTATAAAGTTAAGAGCTCGACAAGAAAGGATCTGTCGTTTATGCAGCACAACTGAAGAAGGTCTGGCCCTAACAAGAAATATGGTAAGTTTTAATTTTATACATTCTTTCTTTATATATAATTAATATAAATTAAATGCTACAAAATAATAAGGGTAAATGGAATCATGAGCGAATATCTAAGCTTATATAGGCTAGTACGTCAAGAAAGTTTGAAATTTGTTGAGAATTGTGTATGTTATTAGTAATTGCCATCGTCATTTGCGAATGGCTTTTGGTTTTAATAACTTTTCTTAGTTTTAGGGTAATTGTATGTAAAGGAACTTGTCAAAATATTGAACATAATATTTACTACTTGTCTCCTTTGAGTGAAAACAAAACTGAATTTAGCAACCCAAATGACTTTGTTTTTACATGAAACAATCTAATGGCGGGTTAGTCATGAGTAATGTTGCAATTGGCAGCAATTCCAAATGGACCAATCTAATTTGGGGCTCCTGCGCGACGCCATGCACCACCCCTTCACATGATATGATTTTTTTTTTAACGGGGGCTCCTATTCTTCTATGGATCAGTTGGTGGTCACAAGGAAACCCTGTATACCTAAAGTGACTCCTTTATATTAACAACAAATCAATGTTATATTACCTTGTTTATCCCCACATACTTTATTTTTTCTTGGGGCTGTTGTTTAGTTGGTCTCAGGGAAACTATGTACCACAAATAACATGATTAATGTGATTTTACCTCATATGTAATTGCCCCCCCCCCCCCTCACAAACACTTATCGGGGCTACATCTGTGCACAAAGTGTTGCTTTTATAAAAACGGATCAATATGATTTCACCTTATATTGAAAGTGGGGGCTCTAACTAGTACCTCACCACGCCCCACGGCCACACACGTACATGTTTATATAAATTGTGCAGGAGGCTCCTATATACACTCATGTCGTTCAGTATGTCCTGATGAAGCCCCGTGTCAAAATGGTGCTTGTATTCAAACGAATCCAAGTGATTCTGCGTTATATTTAATGTAGGGTTCCGGTACTGCGCCCCAAGCCCCATTCACTTAAATTAAATATTTGCCGGGGACTCCTACCCTAATATCGTCCAGTAGCTAGATCATAAGGAAGCCCTGTATATATCCGGCAGGTAACGTTAACCGAGAAATGTGACGCTAGGCCACGTGACTAATAAACAAACCACTATGTGTTTATGTTCGGCGTGATGAAAGAAGAGTACAACTGCCTAATAAGGAGTCATTGTTAAGAAATGGTTTGATGATTAGCAGGAAAGTGTTACTGGGGAATGAGATAACATTTTTTAAACAATAAAAACCCTTTTTGTAAATAAGTAAAGATAGGTCAATGACACCTAACCGTTACTTGTGATTAAGTGCAATTTAGCAACTGGTACACGTTGAACAATGATCAAATAGAATGCTAAAATAATGTCTCACCCTTGCAACCAATCAAAACCTATGTGAATCAGCAGATTATATCGTACATATGACATTTATCTTAAATTTACACTCTACAGGTCATCGTCTTGTGATGCTTTCAGCCGTCGGGAAAGACATTTCAATACGCATCTCTTGTAAGAAGGTAATTATTTATGACAATAAAATGTATTTTGCAGTGCCAAGTTAAAATGTAGAAGTTTGTGTCATGTTTAATTAATTTTAGTGGCTAAATTTTGATGTAATCCTTGGAAACCAACACTTATCATTATACGATAAAAAGATTTTAATGCCTGAATTGGGATCCTGTTTTCATCCAAATAACAACCAATAACGCGGAAGGACGCTGTTAAAACACCTAAAGTTTTTATCCCCGAGGCCCAAACATTTTAACTTGGTTTTCTTCTCTAACCACCAGGCAAGAATAATAACACACAATCTTAAGTTCTGGTACTGTTCTGTGATATCAAATAGATGACCAGCACTTTACAAAGGGTTGTGTAATTCATAAACAATACTTATTGATTACCACCTCTCATGCGCGCCGGAAGCAGTTTGGGATTTGGGGGCAAACATTAATTCCAGGGGGTGTTTCTTATTTAAAGCTGTTCGTAAAGTTACGCATGACTTTGCGAATGACTTAGTTATAGCCTATATAAAAAGCCAAATGGGATGCTCAATCTTTTTTTAACTGCATCAACTAAAGTTGAACTGTGCAGATGTAGATTAACATTCTTCTTATTATAACAAATGTTTTTAATACAAAGTATATTTTTTGCCATAATTTAATTGAGGTTATTGGAAATATAGTCACACTTTGTGAAAACATCAGGAAAATTTTTGGGCATCCTATCTGGCACTTCATATTCAAGTCGTTTGTAAAGTCATTTGTAACTTTACGAACATCTTTATGAAACACCCCCTGGGGGCTCACCTTTCAGGGACAGTGGCATAATGAGCAAAAACGTGTGTGGGGGGGGGGGGCAGGATCTGCATCACGACTACTCTTTACTTGCAGCCCCGCGTAAGGTTTTTTCAAAGTGGAGTATTAACGATTGAGTAGAGCATACATTGGCGTGGAGTCCTGTAAAAGATAGGGATACGAATTATCGAACGAATTATCGGCCGGCGCGATTTTCAAATTTTCGGGGGCAAAACAAAATTAGTGCTCCCCCCCCCCCGTTTATTTACCGGCTTGCTGTTTTGCCGTTAAATGTTTTCTCACGAATTGGGCCCCCCTCTTGGCCCCTTCCCCTGCCGCCGGCTGGATCCGTCCCTGACATACATGCTTTAGTATGGTGATGCGTTTTCCACTCATATCATTTTTTGGGAAACATATTTTTCTGAGCTTGTTGGTGGAATGGACTACAAAAAATGTTACCTCTCATTTATAAAAAAAACATTATTTATGGGTGGTGGTACATTAAATAGATATATTGTCATATGCAATTTGAAAGACAACTCGTGCTTTTTCGCTAGTTTGAACTTAATTGTCCTCTACTTCTTTTATAAATAAATATTAAAGAGCGTCCTCTGAACCGTGGTCCATCAAAAAACAACTGAGTTCGTTCCTTTATAAGTCTAATATAGCACTAAGTACGCAATATGATATTATTGTAGTTTCTAACAAAGGTTAACTTAGTAGGTATGTTAGGGCCCATGGGAATAAGTAATTTATGAAATAATTGACGATAATTTCAATGACATAATCAACTTTGTTTGATCACAACCGGTTCAGAAACGGCTGAAATACAACCATTTTTAATTATAATGGGGCCCAATATAATTACATAATTTTTAACCAGCCGTTGAAAAATGATTAGAAAATGCTTACACTTTTAACAATTTTTCAAAAGTGGCATTTAAATAGCTGTCGATAATCATCCTATTTAATCTTTATTTTAACAGAACATCTCATGCACATTTTTAAAATAAAAAATGGTTGAAACCAATGCGTCTTTACAAAGCGCCCTCTTGCGTTTCAACATCTCGTTTTGAATGATTACAGGCTTTTGACTTAGTCGTTAATAATGTGTTATACCTTTCAAGCATGGTGGAGTTATAAATATTAGTTTGTATAGGTTATGGTGCAGGTTTTGGCTACTAAAATTCAGTTTTACCCAAACTGTACTACCCCTTTAATGAAAATTATTCAATCTTAGGTCTACTCAATCGTATATACAGTGCGTCCCAGAAAAAACGAAACCGAGAATTATCGATGTTTTATCATAACTTAATCACAATAATAATTAATAAATGGCACATATTTGTAAAGCTTAGAACCTCTTCTTCCATTTGGTGCTACTCATATGATGCATATTTCAAGCATGAGGGATTAAAAATAATTGGAAGAGAGGAAACCAAAAAGTCATTTGGCGGGCGGCACTAAGAAGACTTAAGACTTGATGCATGGCTGATCGTCAGCGAAACGGAGTTAAGTCTTTTGTCAACTCTGTTTGTTGCTACGGCAGGCAGCCAGTAATTGAACTCGTTTAATCATATTATGGAAATGCAATCATTACTTTAAACAAAAAGAAATTTGTTATTCCTGGCTCATTTTTCCTGATTGAGGTGTCATATGAAAGGACAGAAAATGAACTTTATAGAAACGTGATTTTCTCTTTGAAATTCAGATACCGCCCGCCAAATGACTTTTTGGTTTCCTCTCTTCAAATGATTGTTTTTAATCACTCATGCGTGAAATATGCAGCATATGGGTTACATCAAATGAAAAAGGAGGATCTAAGCTTTACAACTTTGTGTCATTTATTAATTATAATTGTGATTAAGTTATGATAAAACATCGATAATTCTCGGTTTCGTTTTTTTTCTGGGACGCACTGTATAGTATATGAACATTCTGAACTGATAGGTTAGAAACAAATGTCACTTAACAATATCGTAGCGGATTCTTGTAATGGAGAGGAATCCTCCAAATTATTGGGAAATAATCTTTTATTCTTTTTTTTTTAAACCATGTCTACCTTAATTGTTAAATCCAGCCATTTCTTGATCGCAACAACCTTTTTCCAAAGAAGTAATGTTATCATAAGTTCATAACGATGATTTAAATGTAAATGTTGTCAATTTTCGTTGTCATGTTTTCCATTTATCATTATTATTATTATTACAGTGATCACTTAATTGATACGGTTTATCCAATGTGACATTTGAAACTTCAACTGTTATACCAATTTTCACTATAAGATTAAATGTATAAGAAGTTTCATAATAAAAAACACGAATTATCTAATTTCGAAAGTGAAATTGATTGTAAATTATATCTCCTTGTGCCCTTTAAGTTTTAATTAATCGAAAAGCGTTGAGAAGCGTCATTCAATACAATCACAAATATCTCCATCATTTGGGAGAAATTAGAACAAATTCAAGTTTTATACTTCTGTTACCTTAAGCCAAAATAAAATAAAAAGGGTATGTGAAAGCTTCAATTGCTTTCGGCTGATCCTGATAAAGTTAATGGAGCAATTAAATGACATTACCATTTACATTATTATCATGTATTTTTTTGTTACTTCGAACTGATATTCTTTAAAAACATATTAATACACCCAATGATCTATTGATGAAACATAACAAATTATTTAAATGACAATTGCCACAATTTTCGGTATTTTCGATATACTTTTGTTTGTCTATTTAAAGGTTCTATCCCAAGCTCAAGATGAAAGTTCCTGGTCGCATCAACCATGATCTTCTAGCTAACGTTCTAGCTTCGTGGCCAAACTTCCATCGTCTTCACGAAGAAGGGTATAGAATAGTGACTGGAATATGGTCGCATATTGCAAAAGCAATGAAGATAAAGAACACCCTCATAAACAGAAAGTGGCTCTACAACCAATGGCGGTTCAACACCAATAATCTGCGGGACAAGGTTACAAACATCCAGGAAGAGCATCGTATAGAAAACCAAGACCGCACCACGGAGTGCCCTGTAACCTTAAATACCCAATCAACTAATACCAAACAAAGTGGAAATAAAGGTCAACGATCCGACAGAAATGATGCATGTTTCAGAGCTAATTCACCACACGATAGGGACGCACATGAAATCGTTCACCCTCCTTCACCTATCCCATCACCACCCTGTTCGATGACCAACAGCGAAAAGCTGTATGACACTCAAGAAGAGGATTCTTTGCAGTATTCACCCGGAGCATCCAGTGTGGATGCAACTCTTCCGTATCCCCGAAAACAAACATCTGACAACGAAAATGACGATAGTACTGACAATGAATGGCATTTCAGTCTAAATCAAGAAGAGTGGAAGAGCATCAAGCCCACGGGGAAAAAGTCCAATCTTCAGGGACAGTGGGCGGAACTGTATTCGAGGAAGTTTCAAGATGTTAACAGAGGTTGTGTCCCGGTCTTCAAATACAATCATGTAAAGCTGCCAAGAAGCCGGAAGCATAATATGCCATATGCGAAGGCAATATGTCTTTGTAAATTCAAAACATGTTGCAAATACAAGTTCATTATAGGAAAGAAGCCGACGACAAGCCAGAAAAAGATAAGGGTCGACGTGAACAGATTGGGCAACGTAGACCACGGTGAAGAAACGGGAGAAAAGAGGCACATCAAAGGAAAGAGAAGAGGGGAAGTTGCAACAGAGCTTGAGAAAGATGGGGTCACGAAGTGGTACTACCGGACAGTAGCATCAATGACAAAGGAGGAAAAGGAGGCAGGTAATTTAAGTGCATGCGCTACCCATGAAGTACTTCGGCGAATATTGGCAGATAGAAGGAACAAGGACAAAATCCACGATGACATCTTGCAGGAGGTAAAACTCTTGCAGGAGGTGTACAAGGATATTCACCCAAATGGTCAATACACCGATGGCGGATTCGTTCAGTACTTTAGCATCTACCCATTCAAGGTACACCTCCATCTCGATGACCAGCTAGACTTGTACATCCGACATGCCAAGAAGCAGCAACCAGTCCTCTACCTGGATGCTACAGGGTCCATCATAAAAAAGATCCCTGGACAAAAGAAAGCAGTGCTGTACTATGCACTAGTTATGAAAAATCCTATACCTGGAAGGTCTGGCATCCCCGTCGCGGAAATGCTTACCAACGATCAGCATGCGTCTGAAATAAAGCATTTTCTATCCAGGTTCGTCAATACAATATCCAAAGGAAAGAAATTGAAGGCTGGTTTGCCAAGAAGGGTCGAGGTTGATTTTTCATGGGCCTTGATTCAATCTGTTCTCCATGCCTTCAATAGCGAAGAAACGAAGACGTACCTCATCCGAACCTGGAAGCTTGTGCAAGGCGAACTGTCAGAAGGAAAGGTAACAAGTTTCACATACCCCCATATATGTGCGGCCCACATGTTGAAAGATGTGAGCAGGCGACTGAAGGAGCACACCAAAGACCACGGTGTAAAGCAGTTCTGCCTACATGTGTTTGCGCTACTTCAGACAGAGCACGATGTCAGCAAGGCAAGGGAGACATTCCGTCACTTCTGTCAAGTTCTGGACAGCAAGTTCGCGACATCGGCAGTGGCCGAATCATTGGCTATCCTGAAGAGGAAAATATCACGCAAGGGCGCTAGTGATATCGATGATCTTCAGGGCACCAGTACAGAGGCAACTTCATGCAAAGATAAGACGGTCGTTAATCGCTTTAAGGCGATACGCGAGAGTTCACCTTGGTGGAGAGCCTTCAAGGAGGAGAAGGAGCATGCAGTACGACATGAGTCATCAGAAGCTGTTGGGAACGAATACTTCACACCTGGGTTAACTGCAATGCTGCTGGATGGGTTTATGCACGTGTATCCATTGTGGAGTGCTGTCACTTTCGGCGACTTGACCCGATATGTTCCAGCAAAAAAGTTGATCCTGTTCGACCCACCCGTTCCCAATAGAGATACAAACTCTCTTGTGGAGAACTGGTTTGGTGTTGTGAAAAAGGACGCCGTTCCCGGGGGAAGGACCAGGCTGACTCCTGGAAAGTTCATAAGATTTGCGTACTGCAACGTACGGGGTCGAGTTGCGGAGACACAGTTGCGACCTAGCAAAGGAAAGGTCGATGTGGAAGCGGAAGGCAGAAATACTTCCACTCCTAGAAGGCAGGGAAAGTACTTCCGTTCACCTCGTGATGAAGACATTCTGCAGCCAAAGAAAAAGAAAAAGTGTCCCCCTCACAAAGAAAACGCAGACATCCCCATCGTCAAAAACAGGAAGTCCTCGAAACGTGCTAGAACTTCACGAAAAGAAGATATTCCGAACCCTGAAGAAGAATGGAACAAAAGGAAGCGTCACGACGACAATAAGGTTAACAGAAAGGAAGGTAAAGCGAAAAAAGCAAAAGAGAAGAAATGCCGTAAAGCAGAAAGAGAGCGGCGGAGCGGAGATTATCCAAGGTGGGGAGGGAGAATCCAGTACAAAGGAAAAGATGTCACACTAGCAAACACGTGTACAATAGACAACATCATGGTCATACTCGCCAAAGTTAACCAGCAGCAAAGCGTGCTACGAGAAACACTAATGCAGAGTTCTGACATCAAGAGCAGAAGAATCTTGCATATTGCTGACCTATGCGTCGCGAAAGAGTGGACCCTGGCTAAACTAGAGTGGCTACATACAATTTGCCAGTTTGAACTCGAGATGTACACACCGCAGACATGGGACGCATATGGGTCTGAATTCTACATGTTTGTACGACATCTGGACGTTTTCCAGGCGAACACGCAGACATCGAGGTGCTCCAGCCCAACATGCAGACAAGCCGTCGTGACAAGGAGAAGCATATCCATAGAACTCGGGTAAGACCAACGTACCTGGCATAAATAAATTGAAGTTGGAATAAATAGAACGTTATAGCCAATAGTTCAAGATTGGTATGTAACACAATTGATATATGAACAGGTAGGGATTTTGATCACGCCAAATAATGACCACAAGCGGTTCTCACCACTCTCCTATTATCAATATCATTATAATAAAGATATCACAAAATTTCTCCATTAGAGAAAGAACAAACACTGTATGAAAACATTATATAATGATTCTAGGAATTTTGTGATGAATACTTACAATGTAAATCGTCATTATTTCACCCCCCTCAACAACAACAAATAATAATGATAACAATAGAAGATTTTTTTTTTAACACTGCCTTCATGTTAAAGAAATCATTTCCGGGGGATCGATTAACATATTGATTGCATTTGTAGATTATTTCACCACGCAAAAAGGAAAAATAAATACTGGAATATAATTTGACAATTTATCTAAAGTATTATAGAACTAAAACTATATTTTAAAAACATGTACAGGTCTACAAATGACGGTAAGAGAGGCACGGTGCAAGATGCGCTAAACTGCTGGATTGCCCCACCGCCGTGTCACCAATGCCACATACCACTTGCCACAGGAGAGTACGTTAATCATTGATTGAATTTACGTCGAGTACTAGTATAAACTCATCAGGACTTTTGCACATTACAAAAATTGAAAAAATTAAAAAAAAACTATTTGACAAAGGTGTTCGCTATTAAATAGTTTGGTCATACCTCTTATATATAACACTGTACGTTGCAACTTTTGTTCCTACAAACTGGCGTATTTGGTATACAGGCTGCAAGTAGGCCTATGTCAATTTTTAAGCACATATTTGATATTATCTAAAAATTACAGCCTACACATTCTGCTCTGCATGTACACTAACGGAAATTTCAAAACGATTAGCAAAATTTCCTGTGTGAAAATACCTTTGAAGGTAAAATAGTGATTTGAGTTAGTTGTAATATTTTAAGAACGATCATTCAATAATTTCCACCAGTCTAATATATTGTATGTTGAAACTGTATTCCATTTGAATGACAAGGACATTGGAATATTTTGTTTTATTTTGTGAGAACGAAAATGTATGATCATGTCTTAATATCAAATATTAATGATGATATCAATTTACAGGCGCTGTTCGGGTGAGAGAAAGTGGGAAGAGCGACAATTCGACCACTTCATATGTCCACCAATCCTGTGCTTTAGTCCTATCATCTATCAATCCAGAACGAAGGGTGCAGCCCGAGTTACCCTTATGTTTCAGCACAACGTTTCATTAGGAACCGCAAGGTATTGTCGTTAAAACAATGGATTATAGAAGTCATTTGCTATATTTTGTATTTTACAACAGCACATAAAAATTATGCCACTAGCCATTTCGAGACTAAAACATGATTGTTGTCCCTCAAAACATAAGTTATTTTAGCAGCAATATTGGCTGATTATAGCAAGCTCAAAATCATACCCACAAATAGGTTGGAGGAAGTTATGATTTTCAGCTTGGTATAATAGCCTACTTAGCATTTGTTAGCAATTGTTAATGTATTCAGCTAAATGTCCATGAAGAAGGAATATTGATTACATGTTTATTTTAGAGTACAGTATGAACTATTGTTGTGATATTCAATGAACATGTGATTACATGCTTTTTCTACCGTCTATCACATTACATGTAAATTTAAAGCAGATTTCAAGACTCATAATGTAAACCGCGCTGTATTAGACCTCTGCGTTAAGGATGTATTGACCATTTATTTTCTCTGTTACTTCATTCCTTTTCTGAAATTATAAACATAAATTACAGGTACACGTTACAGGGTATGACGATTCACAAAGCAGACCACTTCACATGCATCTTCAAAGAGGCAGGTCGTTGGTATTGCTATGATGGGCTGACTGGTGACGTAATGGAGACAGCATCTCCATTGCCAGCAAGAGGGGAAACAATAGGGTATCTTGTGTACCTGCTGGACGATGTTACATCATGACGGCAATAATGAACGCGATGAATGGAGTGAGGTATGATATGTTTTTGATGGGACATGTTCCCGAATTTAATAAGATATTCTTTACGAATGCATCCTATACGTACTGTTCCGTGACAAATTTCATCGTATTCGTTCTTTGTATCCTACCTCCGGGCCTCTCCTTGCGAATCTAAGTCAAGCGGTAAGTTGCGATGTAGCAGCAGGTTTGATTCGGCACCGTACATTGTAAAATATTGTTATCAATTATCATCTAGATAACAATCATTTTAGATTTAAGAAAATTATGTTTCTAAAAAATTACAAAAACGACCATTCTACGTCACTTGGAGATAGGTAATAATTCCGACTGCAATGTAACCGTGACATGAAATGATTATCATTTAACAGAGCAAAAACAATTTATGATCTTAAAATCGTTGATACTTGCATGATAGTCCGGAAGTCAAAAGCGTGAGCCAAAAAAAAATAAAACTAATCTTTCGACAGCAGTTTGTATAAGCCCAGTGCTCTAAAAAAATAGATGTGTGGCTATACTTACCTGATAAAGGACTTTATTGGTATACAGGTCAGGTAAATCCATCGTTAAAGCCTTGTACTGGGATTGAAATATCACTCACACTTAATCTGTTTATGCACAATATTACGGGACAATAATTTAAGACTAAAGAAAACACTGATGAATTGCATTGTTCTGGGAGGATGGGGCATATTTGAAACATAGTTCGTGATAAAAGAAAGAATGGTTCGTTTATACTAGAGCTTGATATCAAAACAAAACTCCTTTTTCCTAATTAACACAGGAACCTTACTTCAATGGGCATCTTGGTTGTTTTCGTGACCAGCTTCAGCTATTTGACTATTCAATATTATAGAAGGTGTTTGTTGACAGAATCGCTCGGATTTTATTCGCTTTGCCAAATGGTAGCCCAAACACGGTACCGTGTAGCCTTTTATCTTCCTCGCCTGCATTGTCATGTTCGTTCATTACATTCCCATCATCATCCTAATTATTTTCAATGATTATTTTGATATCCTACTTTCCTTTACCTCCCTCTTATCCCACTTTAGCGCCGAAGGCGTATCGTGCTCTGATTGTCTGACTGGACTTACTTAGGGCCAGAGGCGTCGATGGGGTGGGGGTGGCAACCCCTCATCAGTGAGAGAGTTTCAAGTCCCCCGAGTGACATGTCCAAGACTGGTATTACCTTAGCAATGTTCATTTTGCTTCGTACTATGCCATCTACTAAAGACATATCAAATACAAATGTCAACGGAGAGACTATTTCATGGATATTAGTTTTGAGGAGATAATTTGAAATAACATAACCAGAACCTTTGTTTACATTTAAGTTATTCACGATATCAATAATCTCTGTTTCATGTACAGGTACAACAAATAATGATTGAGGATTTGAATTTCTTAGGAACGAGTGGAAACAGTTATTTGTAGCAGGGATGTTACTGGCAAGGCCTGGCCCTAAATTCACACCGAAAAGTTGAATGCCTCTGCTTTGCCGAGAGGGTCTTTTATTTCGGTTCCGTTGTAGACGATCTTACTTAATTCGAATTGTTTCTTTTCACCTTTTCTGAGAACATTATTGATAATGTTCCAGGTTGAATTTATGTCTTTTTATGTGTGGTGAATTGGGTAGAGTAATAATTCTGTTTTGCCCTATGTATTACAGATGTCAAGGTATTACAATTGGAAGTATTTTTTAGTTTAGATTCATGTGTTTTTGTTTATTTATATTTGTAAAATACTATTTTTCCGGTTAATCGATCTAAGTATAGACTTAGTGATTCAGGAGGATTCAGGTACTTTTTTATAACTCGACTTGGAAGGTGATTTCAATGGAATATAGATATCACATAAAGTCATAATTATATAAACTAGCTTGTTACAACCATCATTAGCATCATTATTGTCAAGAATTACAGACCGGTCAGTGATTATCAGACTTGCTTTGAGTCTATAGCTAAATTATCTTCTGACATATCACGTGAACCCAATATGTTATTCTGAATATCAGGCTTGACTATGTTAGAAATATGGGGTACATGACTTTGTAAACACTGGGAAGTGATCTGATATGTAAGAAACTATAATGCCTCGTTCCTATAGGAAATATTGGAGAACACATTATCAACAAGTGTTGATGCATTATCAGAAGTTTAAGTTGGTTTTGTTATACTTTTGTTATACTTGGGAAAAGTGATTTTGAAGTCAAGATATCCAAGAAATCTCGACTGTATGGTTTTTCCATATGATTGAATAGGTTGAAATCATAATCGCCCATTATCATGTATGTTTTTCATTGAAGGACGGTTATGTTAATATGGATTGTAATGTATCAATAAACTCAGTATGATTTGAGTTTGTGGGCTTTTAGATTTCGCCGACAGTTATGTTTTTCCCCTGTGGTACATTGATTTCAATAAAAAATGCTTTCGATAGCGTCAAAAGGGAGTAAAATCTTCATCAACGAAGACCTAAGATGGGTCGCCAATCATTGATATACTAGCTTGTAAGTGTGAAGCGATCTCGTGGACATGGTCTCGTGACGGGCGAATATTTGCACAGACTGAAAATGGTGAGGAAAAGTGAATAATCCTGATCGGAGGCATGAGCGACATCGAACGCCTTGGATAGGAAGAATTGAAAATGCGATCACGTAAGAGACTTATGCTATAGAATAACGATGCCGATAAAGTATCAATGTATTATTTGTGAGAAACCAGTGAAAAGTAATCCAAATGCATTACTATGTCTCTGATGTTCACATTGGTGTCACCTTATAGTTGTACCCATCAATACTTCTGATTCCATATTACTTTCTAATAAGCGACCAGTTTCCCAATGAAAAGTGCCCCCATTAAAAAGGAGCCCTTCCCCTTCTCATAAATGCCCCTTTTCATCTCTGGTAAATGACTCTTTTCAGGTAAGAGAAGTTACTCCTTTTCACTTCAGATAAGTGCCCCCTTCACCTCCGATAAATGCCCCTTTAAAATCTGATCGGTGCCCATTTTCTTTCAACAAATGCACATTTTCCTTTAAAGCTTATCTGTACTAGTTTATAAGAGGGATTGATTACCCTGCAAGGACCTGGACAGGTGGCTATCTCATCAACTCAGCTCTCAATTAACATAAGAAAGAGAGGATCATGAGGGACCAATGGTCACCAATTAGGCATTGTTTTATATATATAGAGGGAGCGAGAGAGGAGAGAGAGAGAGAAAGAAATTGAAGGAAGGGAAAGGGAAAGAGGAGAGAAAGGGAAAGAAAAAAGGGCGGAGGGGGAGCCAATGACAAATACCAAATAAAAAGCAACAAGCAAACAAATGAACAAATGAATAAATAAATCAGAAAATAAAACGAGATCGGTAAGATGACCTCAACTTATCACCTTATAAATCAATCATGATACCCCCCTCTTCTATCTTTCACTCTCTATCACCGTTTTCAATCTTATCCCCTCTTTCTAATTTACCTCTCTTCCTTCCTTCCTTTCTTTCCTTTTCTTTTTCATTTGTCCTTTATATTGTCCTATTGTCTTTTGTTTTCTTCTAATGTTTCTCCCTGTCTTTGTCTCTGTCTTCCTCTGATCTGTCTCTCTAGCTCTCTCTCTCTCTCTCTTCCTCTCTCTCTCTCCAGTCCTTGTGGATCTCTTATGGGGAGAGGGGCTGTCTCGGCTTCTTGTTCAGGTACCCTTTTCCATTTTCGGAATTACGAATCCTATTCATTTTCAGAATTACGAACCTTATTTCATTTTCGGAATTATGAACCATTTTCCATTTTCGGAAATACGAACCCTATTTCATTTTCGGAATTACGAACCCTTTTTCACTTTCGGAATTATGAACCCGATTTAATTTTCGGAATTATGAACCCTTTTTCATTTTCGGAAATATGAACCTTCGGATAAATGAACCTTCGGAATAAAGAACCTTCGGAATAAAGAACCTTCGAAATATAGAAGGAGGCGCGATAGCTCATTCAGTAGGACAGTGGTCTCGTAATCCGGATTCGAAACCAAGGTGATGCGCTAGTGCCCTTTGGTAAGGCATTAATCCTCATTACCATGTCCCTCGGAGAGGACCTAAAGCCGTCGGCCGTCTGGTTGCTTACTTACAAGCATTAATGCTTTCTTAGCAGTCAGGTCGAACCTTCGAAATAATGCAACAAAATGTTCGGAATTACGAACCCTTTTTCATTTCGGGAATTATGAACCCCCAGGCATGGGACATTTATGATTCGGAAATATGAACCTTCGGAAAAACGAACCTTCGGAAAAATGAACTTTAGGAAAAACGAGTGCCCCCCCCCCCCATGTAAACACTAGGAAAGGATATGATATGTCGGAAACTATAATGCCTCGATCCATACAATTGGAAATATTAGAGAACACGTTATCAATATTAAAGTGTCGATGCATTATCAGAAATTTGTGTTGGTTTAGTTATACATGTACTTGGGAAAGTGGTTTTGAAGTCATGATATCCAAGAAATCTCGACATATAGTTTGTCATTATAAATAAATAGGTTAAGATTAAAATCGCCATCATCATATAATGTTTATCATTAAAGGGCGGTGATGTTAACATAGATTGTAATGCATCAATACAATCAGCATAATTTGAGTTTGGTGGCTTTTATATTTCGCTGACAATTATGTTTTTCCCCTGTGGTACATTGATTTCCGACATATCAGATCCTTTCCTAGTGTAAAATTCATTCTTTTTGCTGATTACACAAATATCCTTTAAAAAATTTATGATTTATGTCAATTTCTTAATGCGGAGTTATGCCATGTTTCACAGTGGTTTAATTGTTATAAGTTATCTCTTAACACTTCCAAATCTAGCTTTGTATACTTTCATCATAAGCAAAAATACAATTACAGAAAATTTATTTACCAATCTTAATATTAGTATGAATAATGTATTTATGAAACGTGTCCAATCTACAAATTTCTTAGGAGTTGTTATCGATGAACATTTATCATGGGTCGAACATATATCTACTATATCTAAACAAAATATAGTTGTATGGGCCAATACATATCCCAGCAGGCTCCTAGATTATTGAAATTGCAAAAAAATAATTGTAAGAATATGTTCAATGTCTCACTATACTGCTCCTTTACAACCACTATTCAAAAAACTTAATCTTCTCACAATATATCAATTGTATGACTACTGTATCTCATTAATGGTCTTTAAACATAAACATAACAAATTACCATATAATCTTGCCTCTATTATTAAATGTAAAACAGAAATGCATACTTATAATACCAGAAATCCAGAAAATTACTATGTCGAAAAATATAAAAATATCATCTTTTTCTTTCAAATCAAAAGGACCGTCAAAATGGAACTCTCTTCCTCATTATGTTCAAACAATTTCGTTTCTTAATTCTTTTAGATCAAAACTTAACTTTTTTTATTCACAAACTCTACAAAATAATTAATCCATCCCAACTGTTATAACTGTTATACCTTTTAAACTCTTCTTTGCCATAATGTCACTATGAATTTTTAGTTCTTTATCAGTAAAAATGTAGGTATTTTATTAGGCTGGGGATTGCCTCGACAGAACCTTTACTGGGTTCTTTTGCAATTTCCCATGTCATGTTCATTATCTATATCTTTCATTTCTTACTCTTCTCTTTGCTTCTCTTTTTAATAATGTGTTTAAAGTTCAATGTATACTGTGTATTCTATAATTATGTTCTCAATGAACAATGTTTTCAATGTTTTTTTTTTTAATGGATAGGGTCAACCCATTGTTTTAGCACTCTCAATTTGCAGTTTAATAAGTATGACTGTGAATTGGTTAATCTTTTGCGTACATGACAATGAATTATCAGAACTCTGAAGCTATTTATCAGGTTAAAATATTGAATCTACTGCATAATATGTTTTTTCATGTTTATTTTGGCGCGCATATTGAGCGACGTGGTAAGTATAGTTACGTACAATCAGGGTGCAGTTTACGGGTGGGGTACAGAGGTGTTCAGGAGGCAGAGCCCCCCCCCCCGGATATTTTTTAAAACCTAAAACCTAAAAAAAACGTTTTGGTTTAGAGGGTGCTTCAGTTTAAAAAAATATAAATATATTAGTGAAAAACCAAGTGTACAATTTAACAAAGTATTTAAAGACAGAATAAACAATGTTGATTTAAATTAAAAGACATGTAAGTTATTCCCTATTAATTCCCTATTATAATTCATTTCAAATCGTTTGCTATATGCACATCAATTAGACAACAGAGGCTGGTCCCGGTCAATAGGGGATGGGTACCTAAAACAGGCCCATATAATCCGATATATGCATGTTATGGAATAATTATATTTTAAAGAGAGACATGTATCTTTTTTGATAAGATATGTAACTTATCCCCTTTTGACCGGGATAAAAGTCATATAAATATGTTTCTTATTTTCATATCTATCAGACAACAGAGGCTGGTCCCGATCAATAGGGGATGGGTACCTAAAAAAGGCCCTTTATCCGATATGTGCATGTGTATGGAATAATTATTTCTTAAAAACAGACCGGTATCTTTATTGATGATATGTGACTTATCCCCTTTTGACCGGGATAAAAGTCATATCAAAATGTTTGTTGTATTCATATCTATCAGACAACAGATGATGGTCCTGGTCAATAGGGGATGGGTACCTAAAAAAAGGCCCCGTTATCCGATATATGCATGTGTATGGAATAATTATATTTTAAAGAGAGACATGTATCTTTTTGATAAGATGTGACTTATCCCCTTTTGACCGGGATGAAAGTCATATCAAAATGTTTGTTGTATTCATATATATCAGACAACAGATGTTGTTCCTGGTCAATAGGGGATGGGTACCTAAAAAAGGCCCTTTATCCGATATGTGCATGTGTATGGAATAATTATTTCTTAAAAACAGACCGGTATCTTTATTGATGATATGTGACTTATCCCCTTTTGACCGGGATAAAAGTCATATCAAAATGTTTGTTGTATTCATATCTATCAGACAACAGATGTTGTTCCTGGTCAATAGGGGATGGGTACCTAAAAAAGGCCCCGTTATCCGATATATGCATGTGTATGGAATAATTATTTCTTAAAGAGAGACATGTATCTTTTTAAATAAGATATGTCACTTATCCCCTTTTGACTGGGATAAAAGTCATATCAAAATGTTTCTTGTATTCATATCTATCAGACACTAGATGATGGTCCCGGTCAATAGGGGATGGGTACCTACAAAATGTCCCCGCTATCCGATATATGCATGTGTATGGAATAATTATATTTTAAAGAGAGACATGTATCTTTTTTGATAAGATGTGACTTATCCCCTTTTGACCGGGATAAAAGTCATATCAAAATGTTTGTTGTATTCATATCTATCAGACAACAGATGATGGTCCTGGTCAATAGGGGATGGGTACCTAAAAAATGCCCCGTTATCCGATATATGCATGTGTATGGAATAATTATTTCTTAAAGAGAGACATGTATTTTTGATGCTAAGATATGTGACTTATCCCCTTTTGACCGGGATAAAAGTCATATAAATATGTTTGCTGTATTCATATCTATCAGACAACAGATGATGGTCCCGGTCAATAGGGGATGGGTACCTAAAAAAAATGCCCATATATCCGATATGTGCATGTGTATGGAATAATTATTTCTTAAAGACAGACCGGTATCTTTATTGATGATATGTGACTTATCCCCTTTTGACCGGGATAAAAGTCATATCAAAATGATTGTTGTATTCATATCTATCAGACAACAGATGATGGTCCTGGTCAATAGGGGATGGGTACCTAAAAAAGGCCCCGTTATCCGATATATGCATGTGTATGGAATAATTATATTTTAAAGAGAGACATGTATCTTTTTAAATAAGATATGTCACTTATCCCCTTTTGACTGGGATAAAAGTCATATCAAAATGTTTTTTGTATTCATATATATCAGACAACAGATGTTGTTCTTGGTCAATAGGGGATGGGTACCTAAAAAAGGCCCATTTATCCGATATGTGCATGTGTATGGAATAATTATTTCTGAAAGACAGACCGGTATCTTTATTGATGATATGTGACTTATCCCCTTTTGACCGGGATAAATGTCATATCAAAATGTTTGTTCTATTCATATCTATCAGACAACAGAAGATGTTCCTGGTCAATAGGGGATGGGTACCTAAAAAAGGCCCCGTTATCCCATATATGCATGCGTATGGAATAATTATATTTGAAAGAGAGACATGTATTTTTTTTGCTAAGATATGTGACTTATCCCCTTTTGACCGGGATAAAAGTCATATCAAAATGTTTCTTGTTTTCATATCTATCAGACAACAGATGATGGTCCCGGTCAATGGGGGATGGGTACCTTTAAAAAGGCCCACATATCCGATATGTGAATGTGTATGGAATAATTATATTTTAAAGACAGACCGGTATCTTTATTGATAAGATTTGTGACTTATCCCCTTTTGACCGGGATAAAAGTCATATAAAAATGTTCGTTGTATTCATATCTATCAGACAAAAGATGATGGTCCCGGTCAATAGGGGATGGGTACCTAAAAAAGGCCCATATATCCGATATGTGCATGTGTATGGAATAATTATTTCTTAAAGACAGACCGGTATCTTTATTGATGATATGTGACTTATCCCATTTTGACCGGGATAAAAGTCATATAAAAATGTTTGTTGTATTCATATCTATCAGACAACAGAAGATGTTCCTGGTCAATAGGGGATGGGTACCTAAAAAAAGGCCCCGTTATCCCATAAATGCATGCGTATGGAATAATTATTTCTTAAAGAGAGACATGTACTTTTGATGCTAAGATATGTGACTTATCCCCTTTTGACCGGGATAAAAGTCATATAAATATGTTTGCTGTATTCATATCTATCAGACAACAGATGATGGTCCCGGTCAATAGGGGATGGGTACCTAAAAAAAATGCCCATATATCCGATATGTGCATGTGTATGGAATAATTATTTCTTAAAGACAGACCGGTATCTTTATTGATGATATGTGACTTATCCCCTTTTGACCGGGATAAAAGTCATATCAAAATGATTGTTGTATTCATATCTATCAGACAACAGATGATGGTCCTGGTCAATAGGGGATGGGTACCTAAAAAAAATGCCCATATATCCGATATGTGCATGTGTATGGAATAATTATTTCTTAAAGACAGACCGGTATCTTTATTGATGATATGTGACTTATCCCCTTTTGACCGGGATAAAAGTCATATAAAAATGTATGTTTTATTCATATCTATCAGACATCAAATGATGGTCCCGGTCAATAGGGGATGGGTACCTAAAAAAGGCCCATTCATCCGATATGTGCATGTGTATGGAATAATTATTTCTTAAAAACAGACCGGTATCTTTATTGATGATATGTGACTTATCCCCTTTTGACCGGGATAAAAGTCATATCAAAATGTTTGTTGTTTTCATTTTTATCAGACAACAGATGATGGTCCCGGTCAATAGGGGATGGGTACCTACAAAATGTCCCCGCTATCCGATATATGCATGTGTATGGAATAATTATATTTTAAAGAGAGACATGTATCTTTTTTGATAAGATGTGACTTATCCCCTTTTGACCGGGATAAAAGTCATATCAAAATGTTTGTTGTATTCATATCTATCAGACAACAGATGATGGTCCTGGTCAATAGGGGATGGGTACCTAAAAAAAGGCCCCGTTATCCGATATATGCATGTGTATGGAATAATTATTTCTTAAAGAGAGACATGTATTTTTGATGCTAAGATATGTGACTTATCCCCTTTTGACCGGGATAAAAGTCATATAAATATGTTTCTTGTTTTCATATCTATCAGACAACAGATGATGGTCCCGGTCAATGGGGGATGGGTACCTAAAAAAGGCCCACATATCCGATATGTGAATGTGTATGGAATAATTATATTTTAAAGACAGACCGGTATCTTTATTGATAAGATTTGTGACTTATCCCCTTTTGACCGGGGTAAAAGTCATATAAAAATGTTCGTTGTATTCATATCTATCAGACAACAGATGATGGTCCCGGTCAATAGGGGCTGGGTACCTAAAAAAGGCCCATTTATCCGATATGTGCATGTGTATGGAATAATTATTTCTGAAAGACAGACCGGTATCTTTATTGATGATATGTGACTTATCCCCTTTTGACCGGGATAAATGTCATATCAAAATGTTTGTTGTATTCATATCTATCAGACAACAGAAGATGTTCATGGTCAATAGGGGATGGGTACCTAAAAAAAGGCCCCGTTATCCCATATATGCATGCGTATGGAATAATTATATTTGAAAGAGAGACATGTATTTTTTTTGCTAAGATATGTGACTTATCCCCTTTTGACCGGGATAAAAGTCATATCAAAATGATTGTTGTATTCATATCTATCAGACAACAGATGATGGTCCCGGTCAATAGGGGATGGGTACCTAAAAAAAATGCCCATATATCCGATATGTGCATGTGTATGGAATAATTATTTCTTAAAGACAGACCGGTATCTTTATTGATGATATGTGACTTATCCCCTTTTGACCGGGATAAAAGTCATATAAAAATGTATGTTTTATTCGTATCTATCAGACAACAAATGATGGTCCCGGTCAATAGGGGATGGGTATCTAAAAAAGGCCCATTCATCCGATATGTGCATGTGTATGGAATAATTATTTCTTAAAAACAGACCGGTATCTTTATTGATGATATGTGACTTATCCCCTTTTGACCGGGATAAAAGTCATATCAAAATGTTTTTTGTATTCATATCTATCAGACAACAGAAGATGTTCCTGGTCAATAGGGGATGGGTACCTAAAAAAAGGCCCCGTTATCCCATATATGCATGCGTATGGAATAATTATATTTGAAAGAGAGACATGTATTTTTTTTTGCTAAGATATGTGACTTATCCCCTTTTGACCGGGATAAAAGTCATATCAAAATGTTTCTTGTTTTCATATCTATCAGACAACAGATGATGGTCCCGGTCAATAGGGGATGGGTACCTAAAAAAGGCCCACATATCCGATATGTGAATGTGTATGGAATAATTATATTTTAAAGACAGACCGGTATCTTTATTGATAAGATTTGTGAATTATCCCCTTTTGACCGGGATAAAAGTCATATAAAAATGTTCGTGGTATTCATATCTATCAGACAACAGATGATGGTCCCGGTCAATAGGGGATGGGTACCTAAAAAAGGCCCATATATCCGATATGTGCATGTGTATGGAATAATTATTTCTTAAAGACAGACCGGTATCTTTATTGATGATATGCGACTTATCCCCTTTTGACCGGGATAAAAGTCATATCAAAATGTTTGTTGTATTCATATCTATCAGACAACAGAAGATGTTCCTGGTCAATAGGGGATGGGTACCTAAAAAAAGGCCCCGTTATCCCATATATGCATGCGTATGGAATAATTATATTTGAAAGAGAGACATGTATTTTTTTTGCTAAGATATGTGACTTATCCCCTTTTGACCGGGATAAAAGTCATATAAAAATGTTTGTTGTATTCATATCTATCAGACAACAGAAGATGTTCCTGGTCAATAGGGGATGGGTACCTAAAAAAAGGCCCCGTTATCCCATAAATGCATGCGTATGGAATAATTATTTCTTAAAGAGAGACATGTACTTTTGATGCTAAGATATGTGACTTATCCCCTTTTGACCGGGATAAAAGTCATATAAATATGTTTGCTGTATTCATATCTATCAGACAACAGATGATGGTCCCGGTCAATAGGGGATGGGTACCTAAAAAAAATGCCCATATATCCGATATGTGCATGTGTATGGAATAATTATTTCTTAAAGACAGACCGGTATCTTTATTGATGATATGTGACTTATCCCCTTTTGACCGGGATAAAAGTCATATCAAAATGATTGTTGTATTCATATCTATCAGACAACAGATGATGGTCCTGGTCAATAGGGGATGGGTACCTAAAAAAAATGCCCATATATCCGATATGTGCATGTGTATGGAATAATTATTTCTTAAAGACAGACCGGTATCTTTATTGATGATATGTGACTTATCCCCTTTTGACCGGGATAAAAGTCATATAAAAATGTATGTTTTATTCATATCTATCAGACATCAAATGATGGTCCCGGTCAATAGGGGATGGGTACCTAAAAAAGGCCCATTCATCCGATATGTGCATGTGTATGGAATAATTATTTCTTAAAAACAGACCGGTATCTTTATTGATGATATGTGACTTATCCCCTTTTGACCGGGATAAAAGTCATATCAAAATGTTTGTTGTTTTCATTTTTATCAGACAACAGATGATGGTCCCGGTCAATAGGGGATGGGTACCTACAAAATGTCCCCGCTATCCGATATATGCATGTGTATGGAATAATTATATTTTAAAGAGAGACATGTATCTTTTTTGATAAGATGTGACTTATCCCCTTTTGACCGGGATAAAAGTCATATCAAAATGTTTGTTGTATTCATATCTATCAGACAACAGATGATGGTCCTGGTCAATAGGGGATGGGTACCTAAAAAAAGGCCCCGTTATCCGATATATGCATGTGTATGGAATAATTATTTCTTAAAGAGAGACATGTATTTTTGATGCTAAGATATGTGACTTATCCCCTTTTGACCGGGATAAAAGTCATATAAATATGTTTCTTGTTTTCATATCTATCAGACAACAGATGATGGTCCCGGTCAATGGGGGATGGGTACCTAAAAAAGGCCCACATATCCGATATGTGAATGTGTATGGAATAATTATATTTTAAAGACAGACCGGTATCTTTATTGATAAGATTTGTGACTTATCCCCTTTTGACCGGGATAAAAGTCATATAAAAATGTTCGTTGTATTCATATCTATCAGACAACAGATGATGGTCCCGGTCAATAGGGGCTGGGTACCTAAAAAAGGCCCATTTATCCGATATGTGCATGTGTATGGAATAATTATTTCTGAAAGACAGACCGGTATCTTTATTGATGATATGTGACTTATCCCCTTTTGACCGGGATAAATGTCATATCAAAATGTTTGTTGTATTCATATCTATCAGACAACAGAAGATGTTCATGGTCAATAGGGGATGGGTACCTAAAAAAAGGCCCCGTTATCCCATATATGCATGCGTATGGAATAATTATATTTGAAAGAGAGACATGTATTTTTTTTGCTAAGATATGTGACTTATCCCCTTTTGACCGGGATAAAAGTCATATCAAAATGATTGTTGTATTCATATCTATCAGACAACAGATGATGGTCCCGGTCAATAGGGGATGGGTACCTAAAAAAAATGCCCATATATCCGATATGTGCATGTGTATGGAATAATTATTTCTTAAAGACAGACCGGTATCTTTATTGATGATATGTGACTTATCCCCTTTTGACCGGGATAAAAGTCATATAAAAATGTATGTTTTATTCGTATCTATCAGACAACAAATGATGGTCCCGGTCAATAGGGGATGGGTATCTAAAAAAGGCCCATTCATCCGATATGTGCATGTGTATGGAATAATTATTTCTTAAAAACAGACCGGTATCTTTATTGATGATATGTGACTTATCCCCTTTTGACCGGGATAAAAGTCATATCAAAATGTTTTTTGTATTCATATCTATCAGACAACAGAACATGTTCCTGGTCAATAGGGGATGGGTACCTAAAAAAGGCCCCGTTATCCCATATATGCATGCGTATGGAATAATTATATTTGAAAGAGAGACATGTATTTTTTTTTGCTAAGATATGTGACTTATCCCCTTTTGACCGGGATAAAAGTCATATCAAAATGTTTCTTGTTTTCATATCTATCAGACAACAGATGATGGTCCCGGTCAATAGGGGATGGGTACCTAAAAAAGGCCCACATATCCGATATGTGAATGTGTATGGAATAATTATATTTTAAAGACAGACCGGTATCTTTATTGATAAGATTTGTGAATTATCCCCTTTTGACCGGGATAAAAGTCATATAAAAATGTTCGTGGTATTCATATCTATCAGACAACAGATGATGGTCCCGGTCAATAGGGGATGGGTACCTAAAAAAGGCCCATATATCCGATATGTGCATGTGTATGGAATAATTATTTCTTAAAGACAGACCGGTATCTTTATTGATGATATGCGACTTATCCCCTTTTGACCGGGATAAAAGTCATATCAAAATGTTTGTTGTATTCATATCTATCAGACAACAGAAGATGTTCCTGGTCAATAGGGGATGGGTACCTAAAAAAAGGCCCCGTTATCCCATATATGCATGCGTATGGAATAATTATATTTGAAAGAGAGACATGTATTTTTTTTTGCTAAGATATGTGACTTATCCCCTTTTGACCGGGATAAAAGTCATATCAAAATGTTTCTTGTTTTCATATCTATCAGACAACAGATGATGGTCCCGGTCAATAGGGGATGGGTACCTAAAAAAGGCCCACATATCCGATATGTGAATGTGTATGGAATAATTATATTTTAAAGACAGACCGGTATCTTTATTGATAAGATTTGTGAATTATCCCCTTTTGACCGGGATAAAAGTCATATAAAAATGTTCGTGGTATTCATATCTATCAGACAACAGATGATGGTCCCGGTCAATAGGGGATGGGTACCTAAAAAAGGCCCATATATCCGATATGTGCATGTGTATGGAATAATTATTTCTTAAAGACAGACCGGTATCTTTATTGATGATATGCGACTTATCCCCTTTTGACCGGGATAAAAGTCATATCAAAATGTTTGTTGTATTCATATCTATCAGACAACAGAAGATGTTCCTGGTCAATAGGGGATGGGTACCTAAAAAAAGGCCCCGTTATCCCATATATGCATGCGTATGGAATAATTATATTTTAAAGAGAGACATGTATTTTTTTTGCTAAGATATGTGACTTATCCCCTTTTGACCGGGATAAAACTCATATAAAAATGTATGTTGTATTCATATCTATCAGACAACAGATGATGGTCCCGGTCAATAGGGGTTGGGTACCTAAAACAAGCTTATATCAGATATGTTTATGTGTATTGAATTGAGATATTTTGAATATCCGAAAATCCGAATATCAAACTGGCTTTATATTCGCATTTTGAATATCGAATATCGAATATCGAATATCTTTCTAACTTCACTCCGGTATATTAAATGTGAAGTTAGTTTCTTATTCGATATTGGATATTCAATGTGAAGTTAGTTACTTATTCGATATTCGACATTCATTGTGAAGTTAGTTACTTTTTCCTTATTGGATATTCAAAACATGAATTTAGTTATTTATTCGATATTCAAAATAAGAATGCCATTTATTACAGGAGTTATTGGCCTACTATAAGGTCAAGAGGGATGAGGGCAACCCAGAATCAGTCAGCTGGCCGTCAAAAGGTGCGCCATATGAACCAGAGTCCAAGGACAAGTATATTCAATTTTTGGTATATTTCATCAATCAAAGACTCATGGCAAGAGCCTGACGGCCTGGGCCGGGCAACCACTGGTCCCTCAAGGTCAAGGAGGATGTGGACAACCCAGAAACAGTCAGCTTGCCCCGGCCCAGGCCGTCAAAAGGTGCACCATGAACCAATATCCAAGGACAAGTAATATTCAATTTTTGGAATATTTTATTTCATCAATCAAAGTCTCATGGCAAGAGCCTGACGGCCTGGGCCGGGCAGCCACTGGTCCCTCAGGGTCAAGGAGGATGTGGGCAACCCAGAAACAGTAAGCTTGCCCCGGCCCAGGCCGTCAAAAAGTGCGCCATGAACCAATATCCAAGGACAAGTAATATTCAATTTTTGGAATATTTTATTCATCAATCAAAGTCTCATGACCAGAGCCTGACGGCCTGGGCCGGGCAGCCACTGGTCCCTCAAGGTCAAGGAGGATGTGGGCAACCCAGAAACAGTCAGCTTGCCCCGGCCCAGGCCGTCAAAAGGTGCGCCATGAACCAATATCCAAGGACAGTTAATATTCAATTTTTTTGGAATATTTTATTTCATCAATCAAAGTCTCATGACAAGAGCCTGACGGCCTGGGCCGGGCAGCCACTGGTCCCTCAGGGTCAAGGAGGATGTGGACAACCCAGAAACAGTCAGCTTGCCCCGGCCCAGGCCGTCAAAAGGTGCACCATGAACCAATATCCAAGGACAAGTAATATTCAATTTTTGGAATATTTTATTTCATCAATCAAAGTCTCATGACAAGAGCCTGACGGCCTGGGCCGGGCAGCCACTGGTCCCTCAAGGTCAAAGAGGATGTGGGCAACCCAGAAACAGTCAGCTTGCCCCGGCCCAGGCCGTCAAAAGGTGCGCCATGAACCAATATCCAAGGACAAGTAATATTCAATTTTTGGAATATTTTATTCATCAATCAAAGTCTCATGGCAAGAGCCTGACGGCCTGGGCCGGGCAGCCACTGGTCCCTCAGGGTCAAGGAGGATGTGGGCAACCCAGAAACAGTAAGCTTGTCCCGGCCCAGGCCGTCAAAAGGTGCGCCATGAACCAATATCCAAGGACAAGTAATATTCAATTTTTGGAATATTTTATTCATCAATCAAAGTCTCATGACCAGAGCCTGACGGCCTGGGCCGGGCCGCCACTGGTCCCTCAAGGTCAAGGAGGATGTGGGCAACCCAGAAACAGTCAGCTTGCCCCGGCCCAGGCCGTCAAAAGGTGCGCCATGAACCAATATCCAAGGACAGTTAATATTCAATTTTTTTGGAATATTTTATTTCATCAATCAAAGTCTCATGACAAGAGCCTGACGGCCTGGGCCGGGCAGCCACTGGTCCCTCAGGGTCAAGGAGGATGTGGACAACCCAGAAACAGTCAGCTTGCCCCGGCCCAGGCCGTCAAAAGGTGCACCATGAACCA
The DNA here is from genome assembly GCF_000002235.5 of Strongylocentrotus purpuratus. Lineage (NCBI taxonomy): Eukaryota > Metazoa > Echinodermata > Echinoidea > Camarodonta > Strongylocentrotidae > Strongylocentrotus > Strongylocentrotus purpuratus. The sequence goes on from NW_022145607.1 coordinate 24,315,968, forward strand.
ATATCCAAGGACAAGTAATATTCAATTTTTGGAATATTTTATTTCATCAATCAAAGTCTCATGACAAGAGCCTGACGGCCTGGGCCGGGCAGCCACTTGTCCCTCAAGGTCAAGGAGGATGTGGGCAACCCAGAAACAGTCAGCTTGCCCCGGCCCAGGCCGTCAAAAGGTGCGCCATGAACCAATATCCAAGGACAAGTAATATTCAATTTTTGGAATATTTTATTCATCAATCAAAGTCTCATGGCAAGAGCCTGACGGCCTGGGCCGGGCAGCCATTGGTCCCTCAGGGTCAAGGAGGATGTGGGCAACCCAGAAACAGTAAGCTTGTCCCGGCCCAGGCCGTCAAAAGGTGCGCCATGAACCAATATCCAAGGACAAGTAATATTCAATTTTTGGAATATTTTATTCATCAATCAAAGTCTCATGACCAGAGCCTGACGGCCTGGGCCGGGCCGCCACTGGTCCCTCAAGGTCAAGGAGGATGTGGGCAACCCAGAAACAGTCAGCTTGCCCCGGCCCAGGCCGTCAAAAGGTGCGCCATGAACCAATATCCAAGGACAGTTAATATTCAATTTTTTTGGAATATTTTATTTCATCAATCAAAGTCTCATGACAAGAGCCTGACGGCCTGGGCCGGGCAGCCACTGGTCCCTCAGGGTCAAGGAGGATGTGGACAACCCAGAAACAGTCAGCTTGCCCCGGCCCAGGCCGTCAAAAGGTGCACCATGAACCAATATCCAAGGACAAGTAATATTCAATTTTTGGAATATTTTATTTCATCCATCAAAGTCTCATGACAAGAGCCTGACGGCCTGGGCCGGGCAGCCACTGGTCCCTCAAGGTCAAGGAGGATGTGGGCAACCCAGAAACAGTCAGCTTGCCCCGGCCCAGGCCGTCAAAGGGTGCGCCATGAACCAATATCCAAGGACAAGTAATATTCAATTTTTGGAATATTTTATTCATCAATCAAAGTCTCATGACCAGAGCCTGACGGCCTGGGCCGGGCAGCCACTGGTCCCTCAAGGTCAGGGAGGATGTGGGCAACCCAGAAACAGTCAGCTTGCCCCGGCCCAGGCCGTCAAAAGGTGCGCCATGAACCAATATCCAAGGACAGTTAATATTCAATTTTTTTGGAATATTTTATTTCATCAATCAAAGTCTCATGACAAGAGCCTGACGGCCTGGGCCGGGCAGCCACTGGTCCCTCAAGGTCAAGGAGGATGTGGGCAACCCAGAAACAGTCAGCTTGCCCCGGCCCAGGCCGTCAAGAGTGCGCCATGAACCAATATCCAAGGACAGTTAATATTCTATTTTTTTGGAATATTTTATTTCATCAATCAAAGTCTCATGACAAGAGCCTGACGGCCTGGGCCGGGCAGCCACTGGTCCCTCAGGGTCAAGGAGGATGTGGACAACCCAGAAACAGTCAGCTTGCTCCGGCCCAGGCCGTCAAAAGGTGCACCATGAACCAATATCCAAGGACAAGTAATATTCAATTTTTGGAATATTTTATTTCATCAATCAAAGTCTCATGACAAGAGCCTGACGGCCTGGGCCGGGCAGCCACTGGTCTCTCAAGGTCAAGGAGGATGTGGGCAACCCAGAAACAGTCAGCTTGCCCCGGCCCAGGCCGTCAAAAGGTGCGACATGAACCAATATCCAAGGACAAGTAATATTCAATTTTTTTGGAATATTTTATTTCATCAATCAAAGTTTCATGACAAGAGTCTGACGGCCTGGGCCGGGCAGCCACTGGTCCCTCAAGGTCAAGGAGGATGTGGGCAACCCATAAACAGTCAGCTTGCCCCGGCCCAGGCCGTCAAAAGGTGCGCCATGAACCAATATCCAAGGACAAGTAATATTCAATTTTTTTGGAATATTTTATTTCATCAATCAAAGTCTCATGACAAGAGTCTGACGGCCTGGGCCGGGCAGCCACTGGTCCCTCAAGGTCAAGGAGGATGTGGGCAACCCAGAAACAGTCAGCTTGCCCCGGCCCAGGCCGTCAAAAGGTGCGCCATGAACCAATATCCAAGGACAGTTAATTTTCAATTTTTTGGAATATTTTATTTCATCAATCAAAGTCTCATGACAAGAGCCTGACGGCCTGGGCCGGGCAGCCACTGGTCCCTCAGGGTCAAGGAGGATGTGGACAACCCAGAAACAGTCAGCTTGCCCCGGCCCAGGCCGTCAAAAGGTGCACCATGAACCAATATCCAAGGACAAGTAATATTCAATTTTTGGAATATTTTATTTCATCAATCAAAGTCTCATGACAAGAGCCTGACGGCCTGGGCCGGGCAGCCACTTGTCCCTCAAGGTCAAGGAGGATGTGGGCAACCCAGAAACAGTCAGCTTGCCCCGGCCCAGGCCGTCAAAAGGTGCGCCATGAACCAATATCCAAGGACAAGTAATATTCAATTTTTGGAATATTTTATTCATCAATCAAAGTCTCATGACCAGAGCCTGACGGCCTGGGCCGGGCAGCCACTGGTCCCTCAAGGTCAAGGAGGATGTGGGCAACCCAGAAACAGTCAGCTTGCCCCGGCCCAGGCCGTCAAAAGGTGCGCCATGAACCAATATCCAAGGACAGTTAATATTCAATTTTTTTGGAATATTTTATTTCATCAATCAAAGTCTCATGACAAGAGCCTGACGGCCTGGGCCGGGCAGCCACTGGTCCCTCAGGGTCAAGGAGGATGTGGACAACCCAGAAACAGTCAGCTTGCCCCGGCCCAGGCCGTCAAAAGGTGCACCATGAACCAATATCCAAGGACAAGTAATATTCAATTTTTGGAATATTTTATTTCATCAATCAAAGTCTCATGACAAGAGCCTGACGGCCTGGGCCGGGGAGCCACTGGTCCCTCAAGGTCAAGGAGGATGTGGGCAACCCAGAAACAGTCAGCTTGCCCCGGCCCAGGCCGTCAAAAGGTGCGCCATGAACCAATATCCAAGGACAAGTAATATTCAATTTTTTTTAAATATTTTATTTCATCAATCAAAGTCTCATGACAAGAGCCTGACGGCCTGGGCCGGGCAGCCACTGGTCCCTCAAGGTCAAGGAGGATGTGGACAACCCAGAAACAGTCAGCTTGCCCCGGCCCAGGCCGTCAAAAGGTGCGCCATGAACCAATATCCAAGGACAAGTAATATTCAATTTTTGGAATATTTTATTTCATCAATCAAAGTCTCATGACAAGAGCCTGACGGCCTGGGCCGGGGAGCCACTGGTCCCTCAAGGTCAAAGAGGATGTGGGCAACCCAGAAACAGTCAGCTTGCCCCGGCCCAGGCCGTCAAAAGGTGCGCCATGAACCAATATCCCAGGACAAGTAATATTCAATTTTTTTTGAATATTTTATTTCATCAATCAAAGTCTCATGACAAGAGCCTGACGGCCTAGGCCGGGCAGCCACTGGTCTCTCAAGGTCAAGGAGGATGTGGGCAACCCAGAAACAGTCAGCTTGCCCCGGCCCAGGCCGTCAAAAGGTGCGCCATGAACCAATATCCAAGGACAGTTAATATTCAATTTTTTTGGAATATTTTATTTCATCAATCAAAGTCTCATGACAAGAGTCTGACGGCCTGGGCCGGGCAGCCACTGGTCCCTCAAGGTCAAGGAGGATGTGGGCAACCCAGAAACAGTCAGCTTGCCCCGGCCCAGGCCGTCAAAAGGTGCGCCATGAACCAATATCCAAGGACAAGTAATATTCAATTTTTGGAATATTTTATTCATCAATCAAAGTCTCATGGCAAGAGCCTGACGGCCTGGGCCGGGCAGCCACTGGTCCCTCAGGGTCAAGGAGGATGTGGGCAACCCAGAAACAGTAAGCTTGTCCCGGCCCAGGCCGTCAAAAGGTGCGCCATGAACCAATATCCAAGGACAAGTAATATTCAATTTTTGGAATATTTTATTCATCAATCAAAGTCTCATGACCAGAGCCTGACGGCCTGGGCCGGGCCGCCACTGGTCCCTCAAGGTCAAGGAGGATGTGGGCAACCCAGAAACAGTCAGCTTGCCCCGGCCCAGGCCGTCAAAAGGTGCGCCATGAACCAATATCCAAGGACAGTTAATATTCAATTTTTTTGGAATATTTTATTTCATCAATCAAAGTCTCATGACAAGAGCCTGACGGCCTGGGCCGGGCAGCCACTGGTCCCTCAGGGTCAAGGAGGATGTGGACAACCCAGAAACAGTCAGCTTGCCCCGGCCCAGGCCGTCAAAAGGTGCACCATGAACCAATATCCAAGGACAAGTAATATTCAATTTTTGGAATATTTTATTTCATCCATCAAAGTCTCATGACAAGAGCCTGACGGCCTGGGCCGGGCAGCCACTGGTCCCTCAAGGTCAAGGAGGATGTGGGCAACCCAGAAACAGTCAGCTTGCCCCGGCCCAGGCCGTCAAAAGGTGCGCCATGAACCAATATCCAAGGACAAGTAATATTCAATTTTTGGAATATTTTATTCATCAATCAAAGTCTCATGACCAGAGCCTGACGGCCTGGGCCGGGCAGCCACTGGTCCCTCAAGGTCAAGGAGGATGTGGGCAACCCAGAAACAGTCAGCTTGCCCCGGCCCAGGCCGTCAAAAGGTGCGCCATGAACCAATATCCAAGGACAGTTAATATTCAATTTTTTGGAATATTTTATTTCATCAATCAAAGTCTCATGACAAGAGCCTGACGGCCTGGGCCGGGCAGCCACTGGTCCCTCAAGGTCAAGGAGGATGTGGGCAACCCAGAAACAGTCAGCTTGCCCCGGCCCAGGCCGTCAAGAGTGCGCCATGAACCAATATCCAAGGACAGTTAATATTCTATTTTTTTGGAATATTTTATTTCATCAATCAAAGTCTCATGACAAGAGCCTGACGGCCTGGGCCGGGCAGCCACTGGTCCCTCAGGGTCAAGGAGGATGTGGACAACCCAGAAACAGTCAGCTTGCCCCGGCCCAGGCCGTCAAAAGGTGCACCATGAACCAATATCCAAGGACAAGTAATATTCAATTTTTGGAATATTTTATTTCATCAATCAAAGTCTCATGACAAGAGCCTGACGGCCTGGGCCGGGCAGCCACTGGTCTCTCAAGGTCAAGGAGGATGTGGGCAACCCAGAAACAGTCAGCTTGCCCCGGCCCAGGCCGTCAAAAGGTGCGACATGAACCAATATCCAAGGACAAGTAATATTCAATTTTTTTGGAATATTTTATTTCATCAATCAAAGTTTCATGACAAGAGTCTGACGGCCTGGGCCGGGCAGCCACTGGTCCCTCAAGGTCAAGGAGGATGTGGGCAACCCATAAACAGTCAGCTTGCCCCGGCCCAGGCCGTCAAAAGGTGCGCCATGAACCAATATCCAAGGACAAGTAATATTCAATTTTTTGGAATATTTTATTTCATCAATCAAAGTCTCATGACAAGAGTCTGACGGCCTGGGCCGGGCAGCCACTGGTCCCTCAAGGTCAAGGAGGATGTGGGCAACCCAAAAACAGTAAGCTTGTTCCGGCCCAGGCCGTCAAAAGGTGCGCCATGAACCAATATCCAAGGACAAGTAATATTCAATTTTTGGAATATTTTATTTCATCAATCAAAGTCTCATGACAAGAGCCTGACGGCCTGGGCCGGGCAGCCACTGGTCCCTCAAGGTCAAGGAGGATGTGGGCAACCCAGAAACATTCAGCTTGCCCCGGCCCAGGCCGTCAAAAGGTGCGCCATGAACCAATATCCAAGGACAAGTAATATTCAATTTTTGGAATATTTTATTCATCAATCAAAGTCTCATGACCAGAGCCTGACGGCCTGGGCCGGGCAGCCACTGGTCCCTCAAGGTCAAGGAGGATGTGGGCAACCCAGAAACAGTCAGCTTGCCCCGGCCCAGGCCGTCAAAAGGTGCGCCATGAACCAATATCCAAGGACAGTTAATATTCAATTTTTTTGGAATATTTTATTTCATCAATCAAAGTCTCATGACAAGAGCCTGACGGCCTGGGCCGGGCAGCCACTGGTCCCTCAAGGTCAAGGAGGATGTGGGCAACCCAGAAACAGTCAGCTTGCCCCGGCCCAGGCCGTCAAGAGTGCGCCATGAACCAATATCCAAGGACAGTTAATATTCTATTTTTTTGGAATATTTTATTTCATCAATCAAAGTCTCATGACAAGAGCCTGACGGCCTGGGCCGGGCAGCCACTGGTCCCTCAGGGTCAAGGAGGATGTGGACAACCCAGAAACAGTCAGCTTGCCCCGGCCCAGGCCGTCAAAAGGTGCACCATGAACCAATATCCAAGGACAAGTAATATTCAATTTTTGGAATATTTTATTTCATCAATCAAAGTCTCATGACAAGAGCCTGACGGCCTGGGCCGGGCAGCCACTGGTCTCTCAAGGTCAAGGAGGATGTGGGCAACCCAGAAACAGTCAGCTTGCCCCGGCCCAGGCCGTCAAAAGGTGCGCCATGAACCAATATCCAAGGACAAGTAATATTCAATTTTTTTTGAATATTTTATTTCATCAATCAAAGTTTCATGACAAGAGTCTGACGGCCTGGGCCGGGCAGCCACTGGTCCCTCAAGGTCAAGGAGGATGTGGGCAACCCATAAACAGTCAGCTTGCCCCGGCCCAGGCCGTCAAAAGGTGCGCCATGAACCAATATCCAAGGACAAGTAATATTCAATTTTTTTGGAATATTTTATTTCATCAATCAAAGTCTCATGACAAGAGTCTGACGGCCTGGGCCGGGCAACCACTGGTCCCTCAAGGTCAAGGAGGATGTGGGCAACCCAGAAACAGTCAGCTTGCCCCGGCCCAGGCCGTCAAAAGGTGCGCCATGAACCAATATCCAAGGACAGTTAATATTCAATTTTTTTGGAATATTTTATTTCATCAATCAAAGTCTCATGACAAGAGCCTGACGGCCTGGGCCGGGCAGCCACTGGTCCCTCAGGGTCAAGGAGGATGTGGACAACCCAGAAACAGTCAGCTTGCCCCGGCCCAGGCCGTCAAAAGGTGCACCATGAACCAATATCCAAGGACAAGTAATATTCAATTTTTGGAATATTTTATTTCATCAATCAAAGTCTCATGACAAGAGCCTGACGGCCTGGGCCGGGCAGCCACTGGTCTCTCAAGGTCAAGGAGGATGTGGGCAACCCAGAAACAGTCAGCTTGCCCCGGCCCAGGCCGTCAAAAGGTGCGCCATGAACCAATATCCAAGGACAAGTAATATTCAATTTTTTTTGAATATTTTATTTCATCAATCAAAGTTTCATGACAAGAGTCTGACGGCCTGGGCCGGGCAGCCACTGGTCCCTCAAGGTCAAGGAGGATGTGGGCAACCCATAAACAGTCAGCTTGCCCCGGCCCAGGCCGTCAAAAGGTGCGCCATGAACCAATATCCAAGGACAAGTAATATTCAATTTTTTTGGAATATTTTATTTCATCAATCAAAGTCTCATGACAAGAGTCTGACGGCCTGGGCCGGGCAACCACTGGTCCCTCAAGGTCAAGGAGGATGTGGGCAACCCAGAAACAGTCAGCTTGCCCCGGCCCAGGCCGTCAAAAGGTGCGCCATGAACCAATATCCAAGGACAGTTAATATTCAATTTTTTTGGAATATTTTATTTCATCAATCAAAGTCTCATGACAAGAGCCTGACGGCCTGGGCCGGGCAGCCACTGGTCCCTCAGGGTCAAGGAGGATGTGGACAACCCAGAAACAGTCAGCTTGCCCCGGCCCAGGCCGTCAAAAGGTGCACCATGAACCAATATCCAAGGACAAGTAATATTCAATTTTTGGAATATTTTATTTCATCAATCAAAGTCTCATGACAAGAGCCTGACGGCCTGGGCCGGGCAGCCACTTGTCCCTTAAGGTCAAGGAGGATGTGGGCAACCCAGAAACAGTCAGCTTGCCCCGGCCCAGGCCGTCAAAAGGTGCGCCATGAACCAATATCCAAGGACAAGTAATATTCAATTTTTGGAATATTTTATTCATCAATCAAAGTCTCATGACAGAGCCTGACGGCCTGGGCCGGGCAGCCACTGGTCCCTCAAGGTCAAGGAGGATGTGGGCAACCCAGAAACAGTCAGCTTGCCCCGGCCCAGGCCGTCAAAAGGTGCGCCATGAACCAATATCCAAGGACAGTAATATTCAATTTTTTGGAATATTTTATTTCATCAATCAAAGTCTCATGACAAGAGCCTGACGGCCTGGGCCGGGCAGCCACTGGTCCCTCAGGGTCAAGGAGGATGTGGACAACCCAGAAACAGTCAGCTTGCCCCGGCCCAGGCCGTCAAAAGGTGCGCCATGAACCAATATCCAAGGACAAGTAATATTCAATTTTTGGAATATTTTATTTCATCAATCAAAGTCTCATGACAAGAGCCTGACGGCCTGGGCCGGGCAGCCACTGGTCCCTCAAGGTCAAGGAGGATGTGGGCAACCCAGAAACAGTCAGCTTGCCCCGGCCCAGGCCGTCAAAAGGTGCGCCATGAACCAATATCCAAGGACAAGTAATATTCAATTTTTTGAATATTTTATTTCATCAATCAAAGTCTCATGACAAGAGCCTGACGGCCTGGGCCGGGCAGCCACTGGTCCCTCAAGGTCAAGGAGGATGTGCACAACCCAGAAACAGTCAGCTTGCCCCGGCCCAGGCCGTCAAAAGGTGCGCCATGAACCAATATCCAAGGACAAGTAATATTCAATTTTTGGAATATTTTATTTCATCAATCAAAGTCTCATGACAAGAGCCTGACGGCCTGGGCCGGGAGCCACTGGTCCCTCAAGGTCAAAGAGGATGTGGGCAACCCAGAAACAGTCAGCTTGCCCCGGCCCAGGCCGTCAAAAGGTGCGCCATGAACCAATATCCAGGACAAGTAATATTCAATTTTTTTGAATATTTTATTTCATCAATCAAAGTCTCATGACAAGAGCCTGACGGCCTGGGCCGGGCAGCCACTGGTCTCTCAAGGTCAAGGAGGATGTGGGCAACCCAGAAACAGTCAGCTTGCCCCGGCCCAGGCCGTCAAAAGGTGCGCCATGAACCAATATCCAAGGACAGTTAATATTCAATTTTTTTGGAATATTTTATTTCATCAATCAAAGTCTCATGACAAGAGTCTGACGGCCTGGGCCGGGCAGCCACTGGTCCCTCAAGGTCAAGGAGGATGTGGGCAACTCAGAAACAGTCAGCTTGCCCCGGCCCAGGCCGTCAAAAGGTGCGCCATGAACCAATATCCAAGGACAAGTAATATTCAATTTTTTTTTAATACTTTATTTCATCAATCAAAGTCTCATGACAAGAGCCTGACGGCCTGGGCCGGGCAGCCACTGGTCCCTCAAGGTCAAGGAGGATGTGGGCAACCCAGAAACAGTCAGCTTGCCCCGGCCCAGGCCGTCAAAAGGTGCGCCATGAACCAATATCCAAGGAAAGTTAATATTCATTTTTTTGTAATATTTTATTTCATCAATCAAAGTCTTATGACAAGAGCCTGACGGCCTGGGCCGGGCAGCCACTGGTCCCTCAGGGTCAAAGAGGATATGGACAACCCAGAAACAGTCAGCTTGCCCCGGCCCAGGCCGTCAAAAGGTGCACCATGAACCAATATCCAAGGACAAGTAATATTCAATTTTTGGAATATTTTATTTCATCAATCAAAGTCTCATGACAAGAGCCTGACGGCCTGGGCCGGGCAGCCACTGGTCCCTCAAGGTCAAGGAGGATGTGGGCAACCCAGAAACAGTCAGCTTGCCCCGGCCCAGGCCGTCAAAAGGTGCGCCATGAACCAATATCCAAGGACAAGTAATATTCAATTTTTGGAATATTTTATTCATCAATCAAAGTCTCATGACCAGAGCCTGACGGCCTGGGCCGGGCAGCCACTGGTCCCTCAAGGTCAAGGAGGATGTGGGCAACCCAGAAACAGTCAGCTTGCCCCGGCCCAGGCCGTCAAAAGGTGCGCCATGAACCAATATCCAAGGACAGTTAATATTCAATTTTTTTGGAATATTTTATTTCATCAATCAAAGTCTCATGACAAGAGCCTGACGGCCTGGGCCGGGCAGCCACTGGTCCCTCAGGGTCAAGGAGGATGTGGACAACCCAGAAACAGTCAGCTTGCCCCGGCCCAGGCCGTCAAAAGGTGCGCCATGAACCAATATCCAAGGAAAGTTAATATTCATTTTTTTTGTAATATTTTATTTCATCAATCAAAGTCTCATGACAAGAGCCTGACGGCCTGGGCCGGGCAGCCACTGGTCCCTCAAGGTCAAGGAGGATGTGGGCAACCCAGAAACAGTCAGCTTGCCCCGGCCCAGGCCGTCAAAAGGTGCGCCATGAACCAATATCCAAGGACAAGTAATATTCAATTTTTTGAATATTTTATTTCATCAATCAAAGTCTCATGACAAGAGCCTGACGGCCTGGGCCGGGCAGCCACTGGTCCCTCAAGGTCAAGGAGGATGTGGGCAACCCAGAAACAGTCAGCTTGCCCCGGCCCAGGCCGTCAAAAGGTGCGCCATGAACCAATATCCAAGGACAAGTAATATTCAATTTTTTTGGAATATTTTATTTCATCAATCAAAGTCTCATGACAAGAGCCTGACGGCCTGGGCCGGGCAGCCACTGGTCCCTCAAGGTCAAGGAGGATGTGGGCAACCCAGAAACAGTCAGCTTGCCCCGGCCCAGGCCGTCAAAAGGTGCGCCATGAACCAATATCCAAGGACAGTTAATATTCAATTTTTTTGGAATATTTTATTTCATCAATCAAAGTCTCATGACAAGAGCCTGACGGCCTGGGCCGGGCAGCCACTGGTCCCTCAGGGTCAAGGAGGATGTGGGCAACCCAGAAACAGTCAGCTTGCCCCGGCCCAGGCCGTCAAAAGGTGCGCCATGAACCAATATCCAAGGACAAGTAATATTCAATTTTTGGAATATTTTATTTCATCAATCAAAGTCTCATGACAAGAGCCTGACGGCCTGGGCCGGGCAGCCACTGTCCCTCAAGGTCAAGGAGGATGTGGGCAACCCAGAAACAGTCAGCTTGCCCCGGCCCAGGCCGTCAAAAGGTGCGCCATGAACCAATATCCAAGGACAAGTAATATTCAATTTTTGGAATATTTTATTCATCAATCAAAGTCTCATGACAGAGCCTGACGGCCTGGGCCGGGCAGCCACTGGTCCCTCAAGGTCAAGGAGGATGTGGGCAACTCAGAAACAGTCAGCTTGCCCCGGCCCAGGCCGTCAAAAGGTGCGCCATGAACCAATATCCAAGGACAAGTAATATTCAATTTTTTTAATACTTTATTTCATCAATCAAAGTCTCATGACAAGAGCCTGACGGCCTGGGCCGGGCAGCCACTGGTCCCTCAAGGTCAAGGAGGATGTGGGCAACCCAGAAACAGTCAGCTTGCCCCGGCCCAGGCCGTCAAAAGGTGCGCCATGAACCAATATCCAAGGAAAGTTAATATTCATTTTTTTTGTAATATTTTATTTCATCAATCAAAGTCTCATGACAAGAGCCTGACGGCCTGGGCCGGGCAGCCACTGGTCCCTCAGGGTCAAAGAGGATGTGGACAACCCAGAAACAGTCAGCTTGCCCCGGCCCAGGCCGTCAAAAGGTGCACCATGAACCAATATCCAAGGACAAGTAATATTCAATTTTTGGAATATTTTATTTCATCAATCAAAGTCTCATGACAAGAGCCTGACGGCCTGGGCCGGGCAGCCACTGGTCCCTCAAGGTCAAGGAGGATGTGGGCAACCCAGAAACAGTCAGCTTGCCCCGGCCCAGGCCGTCAAAAGGTGCGCCATGAACCAATATCCAAGGACAAGTAATATTCAATTTTTGGAATATTTTATTCATCAATCAAAGTCTCATGACAAGAGCCTGACGGCCTGGGCCGGGCAGCCACTGGTCCCTCAAGGTCAAGGAGGATGTGGGCAACCCAGAAACAGTCAGCTTGCCCCGGCCCAGGCCGTCAAAAGGTGCGCCATGAACCAATATCCAAGGACAGTTAATATTCAATTTTTTTGGAATATTTTATTTCATCAATCAAAGTCTCATGACAAGAGCCTGACGGCCTGGGCCGGGCAGCCACTGGTCCCTCAGGTCAAGGAGGATGTGGACAACCCAGAAACAGTCAGCTTGCCCCGGCCCAGGCCGTCAAAAGGTGCACCATGAACCAATATCCAAGGACAAGTAATATTCAATTTTTGGAATATTTTATTTCATCAATCAAAGTCTCATGACAAGAGCCTGACGGCCTGGGCCGGGCAGCCACTGGTCCCTCAAGGTCAAGGAGGATGTGGGCAACCCAGAAACAGTCAGCTTGCCCCGGCCCAGGCCGTCAAAAGGTGCGCCATGAACCAATATCCAAGGACAAGTAATATTCAATTTTTTTGAATATTTTATTTCATCAATCAAAGTCTCATGACAAGAGCCTGACGGCCTGGGCCGGGCAGCCACTGGTCCCTCAAGGTCAAAGAGGATGTGGACAACCCAGAAACAGTCAGCTTGCCCCGGCCCAGGCCGTCAAAAGGTGCGCCATGAACCAATATCCAAGGACAAGTAATATTCAATTTTTGGAATATTTTATTTCATCAATCAAAGTCTCATGACAAGAGCCTGACGGCCTGGGCCGGGGAGCCACTGGTCCCTCAAGGTCAAAGAGGATGTGGGCAACCCAGAAACAGTCAGCTTGCCCCGGCCCAGGCCGTCAAAAGGTGCGCCATGAACCAATATCCCAGGACAAGTAATATTCAATTTTTTTGAATATTTTATTTCATCAATCAAAGTCTCATGACAAGAGCCTGACGGCCTGGGCCGGGCAGCCACTGGTCTCTCAAGGTCAAGGAGGATGTGGGCAACCCAGAAACAGTCAGCTTGCCCCGGCCCAGGCCGTCAAAAGGTGCGCCATGAACCAATATCCAAGGACAGTAATATTCAATTTTTTGGAATATTTTATTTCATCAATCAAAGTCTCATGACAAGAGCCTGACGGCCTGGGCCGGGCAGCCACTGGTCCCTCAAGGTCAAGGAGGATGTGGGCAACCAGAAACAGTCAGCTTGCCCCGGCCCAGGCCGTCAAAAGGTGCGCCATGAACCAATATCCAAGGACAAGTAATATTCAATTTTTTTTAAATATTTTATTTCATCAATCAAAGTCTCATGACAAGAGCCTGACGGCCTGGGCCGGGCAGCCACTGGTCCCTCAAGGTCAAGGAGGATGTGGGCAACCCAGAAACAGTCAGCTTGCCCCGGCCCAGGCCGTCAAAAGGTGCGCCATGAACCAATATCCAAGGAAAGTAATATTCATTTTTTTGGAATATTTTATTTCATCAATCAAAGTCTCATGACAAGAGCCTGACGGCCTGGGCCGGGCAGCCACTGGTCCCTCAGGGTCAAAGAGGATGTGGACAACCCAGAAACAGTCAGCTTGCCCCGGCCCAGGCCGTCAAAAGGTGCGCCATGAACCAATATCCAAGGACAAGTAATATTCAATTTTTGGAATATTTTATTTCATCAATCAAAGTCTCATGACAAGAGCCTGACGGCCTGGGCCGGGCAGCCACTGGTCCCTCAAGGTCAAGGAGGATGTGGGCAACCCAGAAACAGTCAGCTTGCCCCGGCCCAGGCCGTCAAAAGGGGCGCCATGAACCAATATCCAAGGACAAGTAATATTCAATTTTTTTGGAATATTTTATTTCATCAATCAAAGTCTCATGACAAGAGCCTGACGGCCTGGGCCGGGCAGCCACTGGTCCCTCAAGGTCAAGGAGGATGTGGGCAACCCAGAAACAGTCAGCTTGCCCCGGCCCAGGCCGTCAAAAGGTGCGCCATGAACCAATATCCAAGGACAAGTAATATTCAATTTTTGGAATATTTTATTCATCAATCAAAGTCTCATGGCAAGAGCCTGACGGCCTGGGCCGGGCAGCCACTGGTCCCTCAGGGTCAAGGAGGATGTGGGCAACCCAGAAACAGTAAGCTTGCCCCGGCCCAGGCCGTCAAAAGGTGCGCCATGAACCAATATCCAAGGACAAGTAATATTCAATTTTTGGAATATTTTATTCATCAATCAAAGTCTCATGACAAGAGCCTGACGGCCTGGGCCGGGCAGCCACTGGTCCCTCAGGGTCAAGGAGGATGTGGGCAACCCAGAAACAGTCAGCTTGCCCCGACCCAGGCCGTCAAAAGGTGCGCCATGAACCAATATCCAAGGACAAGTAATATTCAATTTTTGGAATATTTTATTCATCAATCAAAGTCTCATGACAAGAGCCTGACGGCCTGGGCCGGGCAGCCACTGGTCCCTCAAGGTCAAGGAGGATGTGGGCAACCCAGAAACAGTCAGCTTGCCCCGGCCCAGGCCGTCAAAAGGTGCGCCATGAACCAATATCCAAGGACAGTAATATTCAATTTTTTTGGAATATTTTATTTCATCAATCAAAGTCTCATGACAAGAGCCTGACGGCCTGGGCCGGGCAGCCACTGGTCCCTCAGGGTCAAGGAGGATGTGGACAACCCAGAAACAGTCAGCTTGCCCCGGCCCAGGCCGTCAAAAGGTGCGCCATGAACCAATATCCAAGGACAAGTAATATTCAATTTTTGGAATATTTTATTTCATCAATCAAAGTCTCATGACAAGAGCCTGACGGCCTGGGCCGGGCAACCACTGGTCCCTAAAGGTCAAGGAGGATGTGGGCAACCCAGAAACAGTCAGCTTGCCCCGGCCCAGGCCGTCAAAAGGTGCGCCATGAACCAATATCCAAGGACAAGTAGAATTCGAATGTTGAAATATTACATTTCATCAATCAAAGTCTTATGACAAGAGCCTAACGGTCTGTCAAGGTTTCTCGCTCTTAATAAAAGATCAATCTTGCGCCCCTTTTTTTGTGTGTGCACCCATCCCTTCAGTTCTAAATTACTTCTGTGCCCCGGCCCCTCAGTTTAATATCAATTTTGCAGCCCCTTAGTTTCAGATTAATATTGCAGCCACCAAGTTTCAGATAAATATTGTGCCCCCTAAGTTTCAGATCTGTTATGCGCCCCATAATTTTCAGATCAAATTTGCGCCCCTTGATTGATCTGAAACCTAGGGGCTGCAAAATTGATGTTTAATTAAGGAGGCACCAAATCGATTTCGAACTCGGGGGGGGGGGGCCTAATTTTGAACTTTTATTTTATCCGCGAAATTGATTTGGAATTGAGGGCGCAAAATACTACTTTTATTGAAAGGCGCAAAATTAATCTTAAACAGAAGATCGCCAAATTGATTTTAAACTTAGGGGGCGAAATTTATATCTTTCATTGGGGATTCAAAATTGATCTCGAACTGAGAGAGGCGCAAACAAAAAAAGATTATTTGAGGGGCGCAAATTGGATCTTAAGATTATGGGGCGCATTATAGATCTGAAACTTAGGGTGCGCAAAATTGATCTGAAACTTAAGGGCTGCAAAATTGTTGTTAAACTGAGGGGCACAAAATTGATTTAGAACATACTGGGTGGGGTGCAAAAATTGTTTATAAAGGGGCGCAAATTTGATCTTAAACTTAGAGGGCGCAAAGTAGATTTGAAACTTAGATGTTCAACTGATTGGAGGGGGGCACCAAATTTATTTGGAACTGAGGACAGTGTAAATTGTTTTGTTTATTTGTTGTTGTTTTTTATTGATGGGCGCAAAATTGATCTCAAAACTGAGGGAACGTGAAACCAAGCTTAAACTGACCGGGCGCAAAATTGATTGGAAACTTAGGTTGGTTGCTTGCATGGTTGGTTGGTTGGTTACCCGTTTAGGTGGCGCTCTTCAATCTGAAAGATTATTTGCGCCAGTCAATTTCAAATTATCAATAGCTTTGGCGTGGGCTTCGGAAATTAAGCCCACAAAACTGAGGGGCGTAAAATTGATGTTAAACTGAAGGGGCGCAAAATTGATTTGGAACAGAGGGGCGGGGGTGGGGTGACAAATAATTTTTTTATAGAGGGGCGCGAAAGTGATCTCACTTGAGGGGACGTGGAACTAAGCTTAAACTGACGGGGCGCAAAATTAATCTTTTGTTTGGGTCTCAAAATTGATCTTTTATTTGGGCGCGAAATTGATTTGGAACGGAGGGCGCAAAATCCTTTTTTTTGTTATTGAGAGGCGCAAAATTGATCTTAAACAGAAGGGGGCACAAAATTGGGCATCAGATTGACCTTTTTGAGGGCGCAAAATTGATCTGGAATTCGGAAATGCAAGATATTTTTTTTACTGACTGGCGCAAAAAAAGATCTGAAACTTAAGTATGGGGGGGGGGGCAAATTGATCTGAAACTTAGGGCTGCAAAATTGATGTTTAACTAAGGGGCACAAAATCGACTGGAACTGAGGGGGGTTCGAAATATAATTTTTATTGAGGGGCGCAAATTTATTTCAAATTGAGGGGACGTGAAATTCACCTTAAACTGATGGGGCGCACAATTGATCGGAAATTTAGGGGGGCCCAAAATTTATCTGAATCTTATGGGGCGCAAAATTGATGTTAAACTGAGGGGGGCACAAAATTGATTTGGTACTGAGGGGGTGGATGCAAAATAGATTTTTTTTTTCATAAAAGGGCGTAAAATTGATCTCAAACGGAGGGGATGGGGTGAAAAAAACAATTTTTTTATAAAGGGGCGCAAAATTGATCTTAAACTGAGGGGGCATTTGAAACAGAGGGGGTGGAGGTGCAAATTTTTTTTTTTTAATTGAGGGACACAAATTAGATCTCAAACCTAGATATGTTCAACTGAGGGGGGGGGCACCAAATAGATTTGGAACTGAGGAGGGTGCAAATTGTTTTTATTTTATTGAGGGGCGCAAAATTGATCTCAAACTGAGGGGACGTGAACAACCAAACTTAATAAATGACAGGGAGCAAAATTGATAGGAAACTTAGGTCGTTTGGTTGGTTGGTTCTCCGTTTAGGTGGCGCTCTTCGACATGTTCAATCTCAAAGAATATTTGCGCCAGTCAATTTTGTTTTCGGAAATTAAGCCCACAAAATTGAGGGGCGCAAAATTGATCTTAAAATGAAGGGGCGCAAAATTACTCTTTTGTTTGCGTCTCAAAATTGGTCTTTTATTTTGGCGCGAAATTGATTTGGAACTGAGGGCGCAAAATACTTTTTTTTTTATTGAGAGGCGCAAATTTATGTCAAATTAAGGGGACGTGATGTTTAACTGACTTGAAACTAGGAAATGCAATTTTTTTTTAATACTGAATGGCGCCAAAAAGATATGAAACTTTAGTAGGGGGGGGGGCAAGTTGATCTGAAACTTAGGGCTGCAAAATTGATGTTTAACTAAGGGGCACAAAATTGATTGGAACTGAGGGGGTTCGAAATATATTTTTTATTGAGGGGCGCAAAATTTATCTCAAATTGAGGGGACGTGAAATTCGCAAAAAAGATCTGAAAGTAAAATATTATACTGGGGGGGGGGGGCAAGAAATTGATTTGGAACTGATGAGGGTGCAAAATAGATTTTTTTTTTTTTAATTAAGGGGACGTGAATCTAAGCTTAAACTGACGGGGCGCAAAATTGATCTTAATCTGAGGGGGCCCAAAATTGATCTGAATCTTAAGGGGCGGAAAATTGATGTTAAACTGAAGGGGACACAAAATTAATTTGGAACTGAGGGGGTGGATGCAAAATAGATCTTATATATATATATATATATATATATAAAGGGGCGCAAAATTGATCTTAAACTGAAGGGACGGGGTGAAAAAAAATTATTCTATATAGGGGCGCAAAATTGATCTTAAACTGAGGGGGGGGGGTATAAAATTGATTTGAAAATGAGGGGTTTGGGTGCCAATTTTTTTTTCTTTTTGAGGGGGCGTAAATTTGATTTTAATCTTAGGGGATGCAAAATAGATCTGTAACTTGGATGTTAAACTGAGGAGGGTGCAAATTATAAAATTTTTTTATTGAGGGGCGCAAAATTGAACTCAGACTGAGGTGACGTTAAACTAAGCTTTAAATTAGGGGCGCAAAATTGATCTTAAACTGAGGGGCCCAAAATTGATCTTTGTTTGGGTGGCAAAAATTTTTTTTGAGGGGAAGTGAAACTAAGCTTAAACTAACGGGGCGCAAAATTGATCTTAATCTGAGGGGGCCCAAAATTGATTTGGAACTGAGTAGGTGGGGTGCAAAATTTTAAAAAAATCATAAAGGGGCGCAAAATTGATCTTAATCTGAGGGGGCGCAATATAGATCGGAAAGTTAGGGGCGCAAAATTGATCTTAATCTGAGGGGGCCCAAAATTGATTTGAAACTGAGTGGGTGGGGTGCAAAATTTTAAAAAATTCATAAAGGGGTGCAATAATTTATCTCAAACTGAGGGGATGGGGTGCAAAAAAAAAAAAAAAAATTCATAAAGGGGCGCAAAATTGATCTTAAACTGAGGAAGGGCATAAAATTGATTTGGAAGAAGGAGGGTGGGGTGCAAAATATTT
The DNA here is from genome assembly GCF_000002235.5 of Strongylocentrotus purpuratus. NCBI lineage: Eukaryota > Metazoa > Echinodermata > Echinoidea > Camarodonta > Strongylocentrotidae > Strongylocentrotus > Strongylocentrotus purpuratus. Next base: position 24,334,451 of record NW_022145607.1, read on the forward strand.
TTTTTATAAAGGGGCGCAAAATTGATCTGAAAGTGAAAAATCATAAAGGGGGCGCACAATTGATCTCAAGCAGAGGGGATGGGGTGCCAAAATAAAGGATTTCATAAAGTGGCGCAAAATTGATCTTAAACTGGGGGGGGGGGGCACAAAATTGATTTTGAACTAAGGGGTGGGGTGCAAACAAAATTTTTTTTACAAAGGGGCGCAAAATTGATCTTTAACTGAGTGGGGGCACAAAATTGATTTGAAACTGAAGGGGGTGGGGTTCAAAAATTATTTTATTGAGGGGTGCAAAAATTCTTTTTTTGAGGGGCGCAAAATTGATCTTAAACTTAGGGGGCCAAAAATAGGTCTGAAACATGGATGTTAAACTGAGGGGGAGGGCACCAAATTGATTTGGAACTGAGGAAGGTGCAAAATATGTTTTTTTTTATAGAGGGACGCAAAATTGATCTCAAATTAAGGGGACGAGAATCTAAGCTTTAACTTAGGGGCGCAAAATTGATCTTAAACTGAGGGGGCACAAAATTAATCTTTAATTTGTGCGCGAAATTGATTTGAAATTGAAGGCGCAAAATACTTATTTTTATTGAGAGGCGCAAAATTGATCAGAAAAAGTTAATGTTAAACTAAGTTGGCACAAAATTGATTTGGAACTGACGGGATGCAAAATAGATTTTTTATTGAGGGGCGCAAAATTGATCTCAAACTGAGGGGACGTGAAACTAAACTGAAATTGACTGGGTGCGAAATTGATCGGAAACTTTGGGGCGCAAAATTGATCTTTTTTGTTTGGGTCAATAAATTGATCTTTTATTTGGGCGCTAAATTGATTTAGAACTGAGGGCGGAAAATACTTTCTTTTTTAGAGGCGCAAAATTGAACCAACTGAACATAGAGCGCTCGGTGTGCTCTTTACATTCGCATGACTGAATTTCTGGTTCATCCAATTTTGTTTTCTTCAGAAGATTCACACAAACTGAGGATTTTTTACCCCCAAGGTGCATAAAACGTCTTTGTTTTAGGTCAATATCATAAAGTAATTTTTCCTCTCGCGCTTCGCGTTCGCATTGATTTATTCAAAGGGGTTATATATCATATTCATGAGGATTTCCCCAGAAACGCGCTTAAAAGAAGGAATTCAAACAAAAGAGGGCATCACATAATTTGTTTTCGGGTCACTATCGAACAAAAATCGGCTATGGCTTTAGGCCAGGAGTGGATTTTACGCGCTTTCTTCGTTCAAAACCCCAATAGATAGCCCTTTTAACAAATTAAATTTCGAGCGCGAAGCACGAGCGGAAATTTTTGAAAAAAGTGGTCTGAAAACAGAGCATTTTATCTCCATTTAGTGACCTGAAAACAATAAACTTTCAGCCCTTCTTAGTTTAAAAACCTTCTTTTTAATCCCCCTGAATAATAATTAACCCTCTCCCATCAATCATGCGACGGCGAAGCTCGAGTGATTTTGTTTTTTGTCCATATTAAATTAAATTGACCTAAAAGGAACATTTTAAGCGCTTTCTTCGTAAAAAACCCCATTATCATAGCCCTTTTAACAAACTTGATGCGAGCATATAGTATAGGCCTAATGTGAGCGCGAAGCGCGAGGTTTTTTTTTTCTTCTCTGTATAGTAATTCTTGTATATATTTTTTTTGTTGGTTTTTCTTATATAATTGCACAAAGCGCCCCCATGTTATGACCTTGACAAATTTCAATTGATGAATAAACAATGAATAAATCATAAGACAGTTTTGTAATATTCTCCATCATCAAAGTGTAATAATTATAGAAATAAACTAATTTAACTCATTTTTGTCCATTTTCTATGTATTTATTTCTTAATTTTTACTGCAAATAGCGCCCCATGTGGTGACCTTGATAAATTTTAGCAATACAAAATTGTAGAGCTTTATCGTCATGCCAAATAAGAAGATGAATGGTCAATTAATAACGTAATTATTGAGGAGTGCACAATGTGAATGATCAAAATACCTTGGTCTTGATAGGGTTAATATATTGAGAGGAGAGGGGGGGGGGGGGTGGGGGCTAAATGATATCCAATCCCCACTAGAATTTGGGGGCTCAATGATATCTGAGCCCCCCTCTCTCTCTGTTAGCTCAACAAATATCTGAACCACACCAAAAAATAAGGGGCTAAATGATATCTGAGCCCCCAAACCAAGATAATGTGCGTGCTTAATATTTGAGTTTCTGCCCTGTATAAAAACGCGAAATCTGACTCGTTTTAACATATAGGGGACCAAGAGGGGGGGGGAGGGGTTCATTTATATCCGAGCCCCACCAAAACATAAGGGAGGGAGTTAATGATGTATGTGCCCCCCTCCCCCCTCACACACACACACACACACATAAACAAAAACTATCTGGGGTCTCATATCACAGCCACACCAAAGTTATAAAGAGGTCAGTTATATCTGAACCCAACTGCAGCAAAAACATTTCAGTTCAACCCAACCAAGATATTGGGTGCTCAATGTCTGAGCCCCCATCCAAGATATAGGGGCTCAGCTCTAATTTACCCCTGGTTCCATTGAGCAAGTTTTCAAACTAAACATGCTAGCTAAAAAAAATCCCTCGATAAAGACCTGAAATGTGACCTGTGTTAAAATATATTGAAAATAATGAAAATATATTCCCTATAAACTTTTTTATTTTCCCCTCACAATTATTAGTTTCTGTGTCATTTTATTTTCTTTTTTGTAAACTTGTAATTTCTCTTATTTTTGCAATTTGTGGATTTGAGAGTAATTAGAATTAGTTATCTTCGTGCATACTGTAAAAGTGAATATTCGCGTTGTGGTAATTTTCGCGCATTTCGCTCAACAGGAAGGGCGCGAAAATATTACACAACCAATGTTATCGGACAGCTGCACTATTCACGTATACGCGAATTTAAAAACGAGCAAAGTCATGTTTTTCGATCCCTCACGGCCGAGAGCAGTATTTTTTATAGTATCTGAATGAAAAAAAGTATAACTAATTAACCAAAGCGCTATATAGTGTCAAAAAATGGTACAAGCGGTGGGGGGGGGGGAATCATTTAGGTATCAAATCTTCTCAAAGGGAATGTGTATTTGCTATCACATTGAATCAGAAATATTTTTCTTGCTAATACACTTTATTTCGTATAATTTGCTTTCGTAAAACAAAAGTTAGGCTAAATTTTGTGCGATAAGAAAAAAAATCGCAATTGCGCAAGCTTTTGTATTCATTGACCAAATCGTCACGTACGTAGCAAGGTTTCTATCAGCTTTGACAACATAAATCGGGAACACAATAATGAAAGAAATCGAGGACGCACTTTTCTCTTGATCTTTTGATAACATATTTATTATTACTGAGTAAAATAATGAAATAGATTACATTTGCATACCATACATAACACTTCTTTGGATTACAACTTACTCAAATTAAAGAAAACATAATGTCACAAACTTTTTGCAACAAAGATCAAATAAAAAACAAACAATCTATTTAAGAAGAAAAAAAATGTGCAGTAAAATTATTTAGTTCTTGCTGATCTCAACCTTTAAATTAAATTATCAAAATCATAAATTTAGTACAAAAACTTTCTGTGAGTGTTTACTGTCCGGCTATTCCCTCAACCTGAGTTCAGGTTTTCTGCTTGTACCTGATGCCTTGTACTTTGTATACTTTTGCGTTATTGGATGGCGAAATGGAAATTTCTCTTGAAATTGTCTTCTCAGATGGCCAGGTGTCCCTAACCTAATTCATAGTATTTAAACACCGTGACCACACTCTCCTCAATATTGAACTGAGGTCTCTGATGTGCAGCCGGCCTCTGCTGCGCAAGTGCAGCCATAGTTATGTCCTACTCTTTACTGAACAACTTTCACACTAATTACGTATTGAACAGTTTCAAGTCGTTTGTTATGTATCCTATTATGAACTGGAGTTAGATAGTAGAAATTTATATCCTTTAAAATCCATTATTCGAGCTCTTTCTAATGGGTTGTATGGTTAAAGGGTATAGTGTAGAATATGTCCGAAACACAGAATTAATTCTGTGGTCCGAAACCTCCACAATGCCATAGACATGCACTTACAGGCGCAAAATGGATTTTTCATAATTTGAGAAAATTACTCATATCTCAAAATGTACACCACCAAATGAGATGAAAAAAATACTCAAGAAAGTACGTTTTTCTTGCTTTCATGAGATCAAACACTATGGGGTTGTGACTGAACTTCATAGTATGAAAAAAAAAAAAATCCGCTTGTACCATTTTATTTGAGACACACTGTATAGGCCTACATCGTGCCTAAAATTAAATGCTCTAATAATTGTGACGGGGAAGATATTTAAGTTTTTTTTTTTTATTGTTTTTTTGCAAAGGATTTTGTGTTTTTCGTACCATATAGAAATTATATTAGATATCTTTATGATACACTGCATTTCATCTTATTTGCTTTATACAACAAGTACAATCAAGAGCTACATTTTCTGGTGCCAATTAGTAGGCCTACTCCATTTGAAGTGAACCCCGTCCAAGATTAATGATGATTATCCGAAACTGTAGGTCGATTATACATCATTAAGTTTGTATCAATGAATGTATTTTATATGATTCCCAAGAGAAAACACCGATTGGATGAAAAAGGTACACAGAACAAAGCTAGAATGTATAGTCGAACCATCTACGTCTCAGACGCTTCCCGCTTCCCGCAGGCCATTTTGTTAATTTACGAGCACATAATTTGCATCAGAGAGAAAGAGAGAGAGAGAAAGAGAGAGAGGGGGCGGTGTTTATCAGAGAATGCAATGTATCTCCAAAGAAAGTCGTAAACTAAACTAATTGTGTTTTCATAGTGTGAAGTTGTTTTAATTGAAATTCTGTCTAGCTTGCAGATTGTACAATAAAAGTTGTTTCTTATTAATCGCTTACCACCCACACTGACTGGGGGTGGGGGGGGGGTGGAAGAAAACATGGCTGACCATTTAAAGAGCTATACACAGTGTGAAAATTAAAGTGGGGAAAATAACCCAAAATATATGTTTTCTATATGAGGTATAAAATTCAAGTAAAAAAACTTCTCTGAAACACTGTATTTCATCTATTTTGGTTAATCCATTTTGTGCGATGAGTTGAAATCGTTTTGGTAAAATGTGTCCAAGAAATTTTTTAAAAAAATGTATATCCGACTAATTAAAGACATAACTATTATGTTGTTGTAGATATGATGAGATCAATTTTGTACCCTAGGGCTCTTTTAACGGTTGCGTCCGGGGTAATGTTTCCCTTGCTGCCCCCATTTTGCTTCATTTAATGTTTTCACATTTTCTTTCGTATACTTCCTTCTTTCGCGCGCTCCCTCTCCCTCTCTCTCTATCTCTCTCTCTCGATCTATTTATTCTGCCGCCCCCTTAATTATTGGTCAAACCGGTGACAACGGCCCCCGGAAAACCACATGTGCACTACGTTCTTGTGAAAAATCTCCCAGTGTCCCATCAAAATTGACACCAAAAAAAAAAACAACCCTGCACTTTAGACCGTTAACTCTGTAAACGTGCATGGGCATTTTTTGAATAATTCTGTGGACCATTAGCCTCTGTTTTTTTTAGCCTAATAATTTTAAGCTATACAACTTTTTTTCTCACAAAGCAATGTTACCTTTTTCAACTCGGCCAATTTATGTTTAAATTAAATAGGCATGATTTATCCTAATATCTTCCAAGACATGTTCCTAAAAACAGTGGCGTCCATCACTATCCTACTAGATAAACAGACTCGTACCATCTACTCCTAACCATAATCCTATTTGCACACAGGACATTGACCTTTACCGGTCCAAATTTTTGGAATTCATTAAACCAAGAACATAAAGATGCACCAAGCCTCAACACTTTTAAAAGAAAACTAAAAAAATTCCTTCTCTCAAATTACAAGCAATCTATCGCATAACTACCTTCGTCTGTCGGATCGTCTCTACAAAGTCTGCCAATAACAAACACTCACACTTTATCCAACCCTTTTCTCCACAAATAATTAAGAGAAACCGAACCTGATTTTTACCTTTACCTTTTCTTTGTATACCTTCAACCATCCATTCTTTCATTCACTCACTCTTTTCTTTTTCTTCTACTTCTCCACCTTCTGCTTATCTGCTATCATTCCTCTTCTCACATTTTCATCCATCATTGCGTACCACTATCGTATATATTCTTTTTGTTTTATCTAAACCTATATAAAAATGGTCGCATGGACTATATTTGTATGTATATATATATATATTGCAAAGGGGGTCTACAACATACAAGCTCAGTTTTTCAGTAGACCCCCTATCACACCATTATCGATTTTCACAGTTCACGTGACATTACAATGTATCTTTGTTATATTTATGTGTTTATCTTATTTCATCAAAATATGTTTTGTATCAATTTTTTAAATATGTTTATGTGTGTGGAAAATAAAAGTTGAAACGTGTTACTATACCTTTTGATAATGGGGCCTATATACACACGTTTAATGACATTTCTTGCACAAAAGAAATCATCAAGAACTTTTAGGGAGAGGGGGTTACTTTTTTGTTTTGATTACATGGATACGCATGGGCAGCGGAAGCGGGGTGGGGGGGGGGGGGTGCGGGGGCTAAAGGTCCATCTGCATTTCAGCACAACTGCTATAATTCAGAATTTTCAGATGATTAGAAATAAATGAAAGAAAAGAAAGCGAGAGGAATTGATTGATTTTTATTCACCAACAACAAGAATAACATGTGTACAACATTTGTCATACAGTAAGTAATATTACAAGATTTGAAACATATAATAGCTGGTAAATGGGACCAGAAAATAGCACAAGTGCTTGTCGAGCCTGGCCCTCTAAGAAATATACATAGTAATTAAACGATATTGAATTACAAAATATATGTATAACAATTATAACCACAGTGTGGTTACACGGTGTTAAAAGAAAACTTATGTACAGAGCAAAATATAATACTTCTTAACTTAAGAGATGCTCTTTTAATGAATTCCTAAAAGTGCTTCTGGATAATTTTGATTTGATACCAAGGGGTATCTTATTCCACAGATCACTTCCTACAAAAGAGAGAGAAAATTGTCCTTGGGTAGTCCTTAGTTTGGGTAAATGTACCTGTTGACCTGTTTTTTTGTCTAGTTGAATAATTGTGCTGTATTGTACTACAATAATCTAGTAAAGAGTGGGGTAAGTTATTTTTTAACCAGGTCATACATGAACGTTCCTACACATAAAAAGTGCATATCAAACACACTGAGGATCTTTAAATCTCGAAATGGGCGGGTATGAGCTTGCCAGTGACTGAATGTCATGGCACGTACTGCCATTTTTTGAGTGAGAAATATACAATTTAATGTACTCTTGTATGTGCTCCCCCATACCTCGATTCCATAAGTTAGGTGTGGCTCTATGAAAGCTTTATATAATAGTACCAATGTATACTGAGGTACTACATGACGGAGGCGGAATAAAATTCCAACTCTTTTCCGCATACACGAATTAACGGCTTTAATATGATTGCGCCAAGTCAAATGTTTATCAATCGTTATACCTACAAAATTTGCTTCATCAACTTCTTCCATTACCTCTTCACCTATTACTAGTCTACCAGATAACGTGATTTTCCTCCTCCTACTCCCAATCACCATGAATTTTGTTTTCAAGGAGTTGATGGTTAGCTTATTCGCAATGCACCATTCTTGTATTTTATTTATATGGATATTACTTTTATTTCATTGGCATCAATTTCCGTTCGGTCTGCTGAAAACGTGTAAAACAAGTTAGAATCGTCTGCGAATGGTCTGAAATTGAAAAAGTTAAGGAAGAGAGGGAAGGGTAAACGAGTGTTATCCAGTCCTGGAACGAGTTACATTTAGAGACGTTGGAGCCGGGTCGGGCATAGTGCCCCCATAGTCACATATTAACATGTACGTTCAATGGGTGGTTTCCCCCCAAAAATAGGGGCGCATGCCTGCTGCGCCCCCCTGGATCCGCCACTGAAAAGTGCCCAATTTCTTCCCAAAGAGAGCCCTTGTCTACTATACTTAAAAGGAACTTTTTAGATTTCTTAAGAAAGTGCCATTTACAATTTCACTAAAAAATAAGAGGCACTTTAAGAAGTGCCCCTTTTTACTACATGTATGTCTTTTCAAACTGCTCATGTGCACCTTCAAGCAACGATGAATAATGAAGTCTCTTTCAATATTACTTGTCCTTGAATATTGGTTCATGGCGCACCTTTTGAGGGCCTGGGCCGGGGCAAGCTTACTGTTTCTAAGTTGCCCTTATTCTCCTTGACCTTGAGGGAACAGTGGCTGCCCGGCCCAGGCCGTCAGGCTCTTGTCATGAGACTTTGATTGATGAAATAAAATATTCCAGAAATTGAATATTACTTGTCCTTAGATATTGGTTCATGGCGCACCTTTTGACGGCCTGGGCCGGGGCAAGCTGACTGTTTCTGGGTTGCCCACATCCTCCTTGACCTTGAGGGACCAGTGGCTGCCCGGCCCAGGCCGTCAGGCTCTGGTCATGAGACTTTGATTGATGAATAAAATATTCCAAAAATTGAATATTACTTGTCCTTGGATATAGGTTCACCTTTTGACGGCCTGGGCCGGGGCAAGCTTACTGTTTCTGGGTTACCCACATCCTCCTTGACCCTGAGGGACCAGTGGCTGCCCGGCCCAGGCCGTCAGGCTCTTGTCATGAGACTTTGATTGATGAAATAAAATATTCCAAAAATTGAATATTACTTGTCCTTGGATATTGGTTCATGGTGCACCTTTTGACGGCCTGGGCCGGGGCAAGCTGACTCTTTCTGGGTTGCCCACAACCTCCTTGACCTTGAGAGACTAGTGGCTGCCCGGCCCAGGCCGTCAGGCTCTTGTCATGAGACTTTGATTGATGAAATAAAATATTAAAAAAAATTGAATATTACTTGTCCTTGGATATTGGTTCATGGCGCACCTTTTGACGGCCTGGGCCGGGGCAAGCTGACTGTTTCTGGGTTGCCCACATCCTCCTTGACCTTGAGGGACCAGTGGCTGCCCGGCCCAGGCCGTCAGGCTCTGGTCATGAGACTTTGATTGATGAATAAAATATTCCAAAAATTGAATATTACTTGTCCTTGGATATTGGTTCATGGCGCACCTTTTGACGGCCTGGGCCGGGGCAAGCTGACTGTTTCTGGGTTGCCCACGTCCTCCTTGACCCTGAGGGACCAGTGGCTGCCCGGCCCAGGCCGTCAGGCTCTTGTCATGAGACTTTGATTGATGAAATAAAATATTCCAAAAAATGAATATTACTTGTCCTTGGATATTGGTTCATGGTGCACCTTTTGACGGCCTGAGCCGGGGCAAGCTGACTGTTTCTGGGTTGCCCACATCCTCCTTGACCTTGAGGGACCAGTATCTGCCCGGCCCAGGCCGTCAGGCTCTTGTCATGAGACTTTGATTGATGAAATAAAATATTCCAAAAAAATTGAATATTAACTGTCCTTGGATATTGGTTCATGGCGGACCTTTTGACGGCCTGGGCCGGGGCAAGCTGACTCTTTCTGGGTTGCCCACATCCTCCTTGACCTTGAGGGACCAGTGGCTGCCCGGCCCAGGCCGTCAGGCTCTTGTCATGAGACTTTGATTGATGAAATAAATTATTCAAAAAAAATTGAATATTACTTGTCCTTGGATATTGGTTCATGGCGCACCTTTTGACGGCCTGGGCCGGGGCAAGCTGACTGTTTCTGGGTTGCCCACATCCTCCTTGACCCTGAGGGACCAGTGGCTGCCCGGCCCAGGCCGTCAGGCTCTTGTCATGAGACTTTGATTGATGAAATAAAATATTCCAAAAAATGAATATTACTTGTCCTTGGATATTGGTTCATGGTGCACCTTTTGACGGCCTGGGCCGGGGCAAGCTGACTGTTTCTGGGTTGTCCACATCCTCCTTGACCCTGAGGGACCAGTGGCTGCCCGGCCCAGGCCGTCAGGCTCTTGTCATGAGACTTTGAATGATGAAAAAAATTATTCCAAAAAATGAATATTACTTGTCCTTGGATATTGGTTCATGGCGCACCTTTTGACGGCCTGGGCCGGGGCAAGCTGACTGTTTCTGGGTTGTCCACATCCTCCTTGACCCTGAGGGACCAGTGGCTGCCCGGCCCATGCCGTCAGGCTCTTGTCATGAGACTTTGAATGATGAAAAAAAATTATTCAAAAAAAATTGAATATTACTTGTCCTTGGATATTGGTTCATGGCGCACCTTTTGACGGCCTGGGCCGGGGCAAGCTGACTGTTTCTGGGTTGTCCACATCCTCCTTGACCCTGAGGGACCAGTGGCTGCCCGGCCCAGGCCGTCAGGCTCTTGTCATGAGACTTTGATTGATGAAATAAAATATTCCAAAATAATTGAATATTAACTGTCCTTGGATATTGGTTCATGGCGCACCTTTTGACGGCCTGGGCCGGGGCAAGCTGACTGTTTCTGGGTTGCCCACATCCTCCTTGACCTTGAGGGACCAGTATCTGCCCGGCCCAGGCCGTCAGGCTCTTGTCATGAGACTTTGATTGATGAAATAAAATATTCCAAAAAAATTGAATATTAACTGTCCTTGGATATTGGTTCATGGCGAACCTTTTGACGGCCTGGGCCGGGGCAAGCTGACTCTTTCTGGGTTGCCCACATCCTCCTTGACCTTGAGGGACCAGTGGCTGCCCGGCCCAGGCCGTCAGGCTCTTGTCATGAGACTTTGAATGATGAAAAAAATTATTCCAAAAAATGAATATTACTTGTCCTTGGATATTGGTTCATGGCGCACCTTTTGACGGCCTGGGCCGGGGCAAGCTGACTGTTTCTGGGTTGCCCACATCCTGCTTGACCTTGAGGGACCAGTGGCTGCCCGGCCCAGGCCGTCAGGCTCTGGTCATGAGACTTTGATTGATGAAATAAAATATTCCAAAAATTGAATATTACTTGTCCTTGGATATTGGTTCATGGTGCACCTTTTGACGGCCTGGGCCGGGGCAAGCTTACTGTTTCTGGGTTGTCCACATCCTCCTTGACCTTGAGGGACCAGTGGCTGCCCGGCCCAGGCTGTCAGGCTCTGGTCATGAGACTTTGATTGATGAAATAAAATATTCAAAAAAAATTGAATATTACTTGTCCTTGGATATTGGTTCATGGCGCACCTTTTGACGGCCTGGGCCGGAGCAAGCTGACTGTTTCTGGGTTACCAACATCCTCCTTGACCTTGAGGGACCAGTAGCTGCCCGGCCCAGGCCGTCAGGCTCTTGTCATGAGACATTGATTGATGAAATAAAATATTCCAAAAAATGAATATTACTTGTCCTTGGATATTGGTTCATGGTGCACCTTTTGACGGCCTGGGCCGGGGCAAGCTGACTGTTTCTGGGTTGTCCCCATCCTCCTTGACCCTGAGGGACCAGTGGCTGCCCGGACCAGGCCGTCAGGCTCTTGTCATGAGACTTTGATTGATGAAATAAAATATTCCAAAAAAATTGAATATTAACTGTCCTTGGATATTGGTTCATGGCGCACCTTTTGACGGCCTGGGCCGGGGCAAGCTGACTGTTTCTGGGTTGCCCACATCGTCCTTGACCTTGAAGGACCAGTGGCTGCCCGGCCCAGGCCGTCAGGCTCTGGTCATGAGACTTTGATTGATGAATAAAATATTCCAAAAATTGAATATTACTTGTCCTTGGATATTGGTTCATGGCGCACCTTTTGACGGCCTGGGCCGGGGCAAGCTGACTGTTTCTGGGTTGCCCACATCCTCCTTGACCTTGAGGGACCAGTGGCTGCCCGGCCCAGGCCGTCAGGCTCTGGTCATGAGACTTTGATTGATGAAATAAAATATTCCAAAAATTGAATATTACTTGTCCTTGGATATTGGTTCATGGTGCACCTTTTGACGGCCTGGGCCGGGGCAAGCTTACTGTTTCTGGGTTGCCCACATCCTCCTTGACCCTGAGAGACCAGTGGCTGCCCGGCCCAGGCCGTCAGGCTCTTGTCATGAGACTTTGATTGATGAAATAAAATATTCCAAAAATTGAATATTACTTGTCCTTGGATATTGGTTCATGGTGCACCTTTTGACGGCCTGGGCCGGGGCAAGCTGACTGTTTCTGGGTTGCCCACAACCTCCTTGACCTTGAGGGACCAGTGGCTGCCCGGCCCAGGCCGTCAGGCTCTTGTCATGAGACTTTGATTGATGAAATAAAATATTAAAAAAAATTGAATATTACTTGTCCTTGGATATTGGTTCATGGCGCACCTTTTGACGGCCTGGGCCGGGGCAAGCTGACTGTTTCTGGGTTGCCCACATCCTCCTTGACCTTGAGGGACCAGTGGCTGCCCGGCCCAGGCCGTCAGGCTCTGGTCATGAGACTTTGATTGATGAATAAAATATTCCAAAAATTGAATATTACTTGTCCTTGGATATTGGTTCATGGCGCACCTTTTGACGGCCTGGGCCGGGGCAAGCTTACTGTTTCTGGGTTGCCCACATCCTCCTTGACCCTGAGGGACCAGTGGCTTCCCGGCCCAGGCCGTCAGGCTCTTGTCATGAGACTTTGATTGATGAAATAAAATATTCCAAAAATTGAATATTACTTGTCCTTGGATATTGGTTCATGGTGCACCTTTTGACGGCCTGGGCCGGGGCAAGCTGACTGTTTCTGGGTTGCCCACAACCTCCTTGACCTTGAGGGACCAGTGGCTGCCCGGCCCAGGCCGTCAGGCTCTTGTCATGAGACTTTGATTGATGAAATAAAATATTAAAAAAAATTGAATATTACTTGTCCTTGGATATTGGTTCATGGCGCACCTTTTGACGGCCTGGGCCGGGGCAAGCTGACTGTTTCTGGGTTGCCCACATCCTCCTTGACCTTGAGGGACCAGTGGCTGCCCGGCCCAGGCCGTCAGGCTCTGGTCATGTGACTTTGATTGATGAATAAAATATTCCAAAAATTGAATATTACTTGTCCTTGGATATTGGTTCATGGCGCACCTTTTGACGGCCTGGGCCGGGGCAAGCTGACTGTTTCTGGGTTGCCCACATCCTCCTTGACCCTGAGGAACCAGTGGCTGCCCGGCCCAGGCCGTCAGGCTCTTGTCATGAGACTTTGATTGATGAAATAAAATATTCCAAAAATTGAATATTACTTGTCCTTGGATATTGGTTCATGGTGCACCTTTTGACGGCCTGGGCCGGGGCAAGCTGACTGTTTCTTTGTTGCCCACAACCTCCTTGACCTTGAGGGACCAGTGGCTGCCCGGCCCAGGCCGTCAGGCTCTTGTCATGAGACTTTGATTGATGAAATAAAATATTTAAAAAAAATTGAATATTACTTGTCCTTGGATATTGGTTCATGGCGCACCTTTTGACGGCCTGGGCCGGGGCAAGCTGACTGTTTCTGGGTTGCCCACATCGTCCTTGACCTTGAGGGACCAGTGGTTGCCCGGCCCAGGCCGTCAGGCTCTTGCCATGAGTCTTTGATTGATGAAATATACCAAAAATTGAATATACTTGTCCTTGGACTCTGGTTCATATGGCGCACCTTTTGACGGCCAGCTGACTGATTCTGGGTTGCCCTCATCCCTCTTGACCTTATAGGTGGCCAATAACTCCTGTAATAAACGGCATTCTTATTTTGAATATCGAATAAATAACTAAATTCATGTTTTGAATATCCAATAAGGAAAAAGTAACTAACTTCACAATGAATGTCGAATATCGAATAAGTAACTAACTTCACATTGAATATCCAATATCGAATAAGTAACTAACTTCACATTTTGAATATCCAATAAGGAAAAAGTAACTAACTTCACGCCGGTGTTGTTGTCAACAAAACACTTCGCAGAACGATAAACCAGCTGTGAAGACGATCGCTAGATCGATATTCCTAATTTTTAGCTTAGTCTCGCCGCTGGTCGCCCGCGTAAACTATAAGCTACATTTTTTCACCTCGAATCCATTGTAACTCACGCTTGATTTCCAAGGGCGTTTATAATATGGAAATCGGCTATTGAGTTACAGTTGATTGTGAGATACGCTGGATTATAATGATGAATCCAACTTACGCTGAATCTTTATAATGACATTTGTAATCAAATTGTATACAGGAGGAATATATCTGTGTCATTACTGATTTAAACTGCTAACAAATTTCTTTTCTGTGTTTTCCTCTTCCACAACTTAAAATAGGGAATATTAGTATAAGCCACCCAATTTATTTATTTCTAGGCGACATTATGTTCTCTTAGTTTTTTTTGTAGTCTTGAAGGCCTCATAAAATGCAAAGCTGCTCAGTCTGCTATTCAAATGAAACAATGATATTCTGAAATCGTTTAATTCAAACATCTAAATGTAAAGTCTCACACCCTAAGGCTCCATAGCTCTGTCATCCACAAATCTTCCCATTGTTGTGATACTCTCCCATTGATCTGAAGACTGATGTTGTATCTTTATATCGTAGTACCTTACTCTCAAAACTTCAAGTTCAGGTATTAATATAAGTTAAATCCAAAGACCCGATACTTATTGGCAGTTGAATGACATGTATTTACGTTTTTCATATTTTGCAACTTTTTTACGATATAATATTTGGATACTTGCCAATCAACTTCCCTTGATATTATTCGTAATTGTTACTGAATAAATACAAACCCATTATTATTTAAACATATTAAAAAACCCATTATTATATTGTTATTTTTTATTTTCTCCAAGTCAGCCACTCCCAAATGTTTAAAATCCGAATGCGTTGTTAATGACCTTATATCATACAATAGGATTTCCTTTCAATCCAAGTCAGTCCAATAAAATGTGGTCACTCTCAATATGTTTACGGTTGCACCCACATGCACAGCACCCTCTTTATATCCACGTTAAATGTATTCACTTGTTTAAATTTTATCTAAAGCAATAGGCTTATGTTTGAACACAATGCTTGTTGTTTACTCCTTTCTTTTCCAATTTTAAGGTAAACACCAATGTTTTTAATCCATTTAAATAAAACTTACAACTAACTTTCTGTTGAATCTAAAAAAGACGACAGGTTATTGTTATTATTAATCGTTTTCCTTTCCCGGCATCCATGTGACTCTTTTAAAATTTAGTTGGCTCCGCTCTTCACTTTTTCTTGATTTTGTTTAGGCTGAATAGATAATTATAATAATAATAATAACAACATTAATCATCATCATCATCATCATCATCATCATCATTATGGTCATCACCTTTCTTATCTGAAATTTCTTTCAACTGTTTATTAAAACATTTTTAAAATCCTATTTCTATAAAATTTAATGTAGTATTCGGAATCCCCCTTTCCATAAAGATACGTATAACAAACATACAAGAAACTCCTTGAAAATAAAATAATAAAACTATGATAACCTTAATCATCGTCGACTTGTTTCAGATTCAGATTTTATTGTACTGTTCATACACATGAAAAGTGCCCATTCTATCAAAAAATTCATCATAATATGTAACCAAATCTTGGCATAACGAATATTCTTTACTATGATTGTGAAAGACATTGCCCAGGATAGATACGAGCAACTTTTGAGACTTGAAAGCATTTAAAAGAAATAAAGGACAGTTGCATTCATGACCCCTCCCAGCATACAATCATATACACTGATAATCAATGGAAAATAAAATATTAAGCAGAAGTATCATTAAAACTCAACGCATAATATCTTACAGTATGAGTCAATGAATTCATGAAAACACTATCTCATTGGCAATACATGGTAAATATATATAATGAAAGAAAGATTATCATATGCGAATCGGAAGATTTTATACAAAAACGAACAAAAAAGCAATACTAATACATATGTTAACAACAAAAACAGTAATAATCAGAATACATAAGTGATAAATATACATAGACATTGACATCCTAGACATTGAAAAGTAAAATTACCCATAGCATGAGCACTAAGAAAGAGTAAAGAGAAAAGAGGTTGCATAGAGGAAGAAGGACAGTAGATCGAGGTGGGGAGAGAAGGAAATGAGTCATCAGAAGGGGAAGGATATAGAGAGGAAGGAAAATAGCTGAGCGAGGTTAAAGAACAGAGATGTAGGGACAGTTGTAAGAAGAAAGAGATAATATAATGAAACGGTAAAGGTATTAAACAAGAAGGTTTTGAATTTCAGCTATCAAATTAGGTATATTGACATAAAAGTGCAACAAAATATATTTAAAAGAAAGGTGATGTAGTATGAAAGAACCTGGAAAGTAAAAAGAAAAAGAAACTGAAACTGACATAGTAAGTGCTGAGCACAATTTATGGAAAGTGCTTTTTAAAATATAATATATGTAGACAGGATATGTGATGGTTTTCGAAATGGTTGCTTTTCGCATATTCCATTCAAATAAAAGCTAAACTGCAAAATATACAACTTTATAGAAGATGGCTCTAAAAAAAAAAGACAAAACATTTCACCTGTTAATTAATTAAGCATCAGTTTCCGCAATAGATTAGAAAGTCGGTTGTAAGATATAAGCAAAATTCATATGGGTAATTATTGTACTCATACATGTATATGAAATTATCTTCTTTATTCCATGTGAGCTATTTAAAGGCCCTCATGGAAATGGGAATGCAGGATTTCAGATAGCTATTTCTTTTACACTTAAGAAACTGTTACCTTTTCGCATCCAACAAAAACATTGATCGAGTGGGTGTTGAGGATAATTCATGATAAACTCTGCCTTCTAAAGAATTATTGCAGAACGAATCTCATATAGACATAATAATAATAATAATAATAGTATTAATAATAATACAATATTTATCAAGCGCATAATAAAAATAATTTTCTCTATAAGCTGTAGAAGCATAATGACGAGAAATATAATCACATAAAAAGGAATCAACACAGAGAAATATACAAATCTTATAACTACTAAAATGACTAACTTAACATAGTAAATAACATAACAAAGAGATAGCTAACATGGTCAAAACAAAGAACGTAAGTAAGGAAAGCTAATTAATTAAGGCCAAAGAGGTGCGCGTTTGGTAAAGATTTGGACGTTGCAGAAGTGGGTGCCATATGTTTTCCCTTACTATTCTGCCTGCTTGATTCAACAATCTCTGAAATTTCAGTTATTATGATTCGATGAATTGTTTAACTTGTGTCACAAAATATAATCTCTATTAATGGTCACAGATTATTACTATTTTGTATTCATATATGTACAAGGAAAAGAAATCCAGCAAGAACACAAGCACCAGAGTAGTTAGCATATTTTGTTTATGATAATATAAAGAGCAATGCAAACGAAACTTGTACAATAATACAAGAAAAGGACATATTATATACTTTTGAATGGCCTACAGAGGGATACAACTACCCACGAGCTAAAGAGCATATTACACGAGTCGGCATGACGACTATCCAAATGCGTACACATGCTATTCCAATCACATTGACTGTCGCATCCTACCTGGTAACCATTTTAAAACACCTGGGTGGGGAGGATTAAATGCAGATTAAATGCCTTGCTCAAGGATAAAAGTAACGTACAGGGCCGCGAACACAAGATGTGTGCATTTCCAGTCAAGTGATGAAACCACTCGACTACGACACTTCAATAACCATGATGGAAAAAGAAGCAAGGAAATTCCGCAAATTTAAAAAAGAACTATTATTGCGCTGAACCATTTGAAAAGTGATTGATAAAATCGACAAAGAGGAGAGAGAGACAGAGGCAGAGAGAGAAGATGGGGGTGGGGGGGGGGTGGGGGGAGGGGGTTAAGGCCTATACATCTGAACCATAGACTAGAGTGACGAATAAACAGCCGTAGAGGGTATGACTGCTTGCAAAGTATAAATTAATAGAATTCTGGGATCAGTAGGGGTTTCATTAACCCGTTCAGCTCGGCATTATTCAGCCTGATAGCCACCTCACAAACGAGATTAAAAATCGAACACGCCGTACCGTGAGACCGCTCAGCGCGGGCCACAATGCGTGTGCGTTCAAGCGGCCAGAGGCTTCGACTAACGGGAACCTAGCGCATGCGCAGATCATTTGCCAATCTGGTCTTGTCAAGTCGAGAACACGTTGCACGGCCGTTCTCTGCTGTGCTCCAAGCCTCTCAGTTCTTTCAGCTCTTTCGTAGGGTTTTCTTCTTCGTAATCTTTTCTTCTTCTTCTTCGCCTCATTCTTATTTTGTTCTTCTTCTTTCTCTTTTTATTTAGATACTCAATTTTATGAGAAAAATACACAATTTATAAGAAATTAAGGATTTGAATGTAAATCTCTGTTGCATCATATTCATATGAAATAATTTACCAGCCTAAATTGACGGTTATAATATTATTTTGTCGGACATTATACTATAGCGAAAAGATATAGACATGATAAAATGAAACTAAAGAAGAATCCAGAATGGGGGAGGGTTGGGGTGAAAGGAGAGACAAAATAGAATAATAATAAATAAATACAGTACAGACTATACCGATGTGCCATTTGGAGAGCAAAATAATTAGTTTGTTTTATATACTAAATAAATGTAAAGCGCTTTGAGCATGTTTATGCCATATAAATATCAATATGTATGAATATATTGCCAAATTTTGACAATTGTAGTTTGTAAGTATATGTATTGACAAAGTATAAATACAAATAAAACCGACACAGAAATGTCTGCAAGTATTTGGGACCTATATAGAATGTGCGAAAAGAGCTTTGTCTTTGTCTTTGGCCCATGCATGTTCCCACAGCTGAGTTACGTAAGAGGAACAATGAACGTTGCTGAGGGTACGGGTCGTTGTCATGGCTATAAACTCTAAAGAGCGGAAGTAAGGTAAGGGTATAATTGAATAATTGGATGACAGATCTGAGATTATATTATCAAAAAAAAAGATAAGAGTATGAATTTACAAATAGTACCAAAAAATAGAAGAAAAAAATAAATAAAGTGAAAGGCGTAAATATTCTAAAAAAAGAATGAAACGCCGATGATACCAAACAACAACAACAACAACAATGAACTGACTTTGTATTCATGTATAACCCTGCTTTATGTTGTTTTGGGGGAGGGAAGGGTCTTGTTGTTATTGCAGTTGTCGTTTTGCTGTTTTTTAAATTTTTTAATGGGATCACGTTCCGACATTCTTATAAATAAAAATCATATAACGTAAAGCAAGACTTTACCCTATCTGAAACACTCATTTAAAGACAACAATCATGCACGATAAAGGAATGGACAAGAATATGTGATAAAGATAAAATGTCACAGACAAATAGATAATTATAAGAAATGATTGTTTCTCTCTCTCTTTCTCTCTGCTTATGTGTGTCTCTCTCTCCCTCTATCTCTCACTCGGTCGCTTTCTCTGTTTATCTGCCAATTTTGTTCCGCCGTTTGCTTGTATGCCGGCAACATTCCTTTTTTGAGATAGATTTTTATAAAATAATGATGATGTACACACTTTATTATACCTTATATTTATTATAGCGAGCGAAGTGAAAAACGAGCGGCTGATATTGTCTAAATGCGAATAATTATATTTCCAAAGTAAAACTTTTGAATGAAAATCTCTGTTGCAACAAATTGATATAAACACTGTTTATTATGCTATATTGACTATACTATTATACGTCGGACATTATACTTCAGCGAAAAGATATCTATATGATAACAAAAAGGACAGACTAAAGGCGACAAAAATCGGAGCTGGGGTGGGGGGGGGGGAGGATGATCGGAGAGACAAATATCATATAAATAAATACAGTACGGACTACGTCCAACTTTCTATCTCTCTCGCCCCCTTCCCCCTTCCCTTTCTCTCTCTCTCTCTCTCTCTCGCTCGTTCTCTCTTTCTCTTTCTATTTCCCCCTCCCTCTCTCTCTCTCTCTCTCTCTCTCCCTCTATATGTCTCTCTGTTTATCTGGCAAAGTCGTTTTCCATCTTCATCTTTTTTTATTAAATGTTTTCTATTTCTCCGTTCGCTTGTATGCCGACATCATCTCTCCCTTGAGATTAATTATTATAACGTAATTATCCCTGATAATGTACACATTATACCTTATATTTATTATAGGAAACGAAATAGAGAACGAGCGGCTGATAATGTCGAAATGCGAAGAATATTACTGAACAATAATTATATTTCCAAAGTAAAACTTTTGAATGAAAATTTCTGTTGCATCAAATTTATTGATATAAAAAAAATGTTTAAAATGCTATATTTACAATACTATTATACGTCGGACATTATACTTCAGTGAAAAGATATCTATATGATGAAGAAAAAAAAAGGGCAAACTAAAGGGTAAAAAAATCGGAGCTGGGGGGGGGGTGATCAGAGAGACAAATATTATATAAATAAATACAGTACGGACTACGTCCAACTTTCTATCTCTCCCGCCCCCTAGCTTTCCCCTCCCCTTTCTCTCTCTCTCTCTCTCTCTTTCCCCTCTCTCTCTCTCTCTCTGTCTTTCTGTCTATCTGGCAATGTCGTTTTCCATCTTCATCTTTTTTATAATGTTTTCTATTCCTCCATTTGCCTGTACGCCGGCAGCATCTCTTCCTTGAGATTAATTATTATAACGTAATTATCCCTGATGATGTACACATTATATCTTATATTTATTATAGGAAACGAAATAGAGAACGAGCGGCTGATAATGTCGAAATGAGAAGAACATTACCGAACAACAATTATACCAAGTAAAACTTTTGATTGTAAATCCCTGTTGCATCAAACTGATTGATACAAAAATTGTTTATTATGCTATATTGACGGTACTATTATACGTCGGATATTATACTTTAGCCCAAAGATATAAACAAAACAAAACAAAAAAATGGAAAGAAAAAATGTGAGCTTGAGGGGGGGGGGGGGGGGTCGGTGAGAAAAATATCATAGTAATAAATACAGTACAGACTACGTCCAACTTTCTATCTCCCCCCGCCCCCCGCCCCTCTCTCTCTCTCTCCCTGTCCGTCTGTCTCTCTGTCTATGTCGTTTTCCATCTTCATCTTCATAATGTTGTCTATTCCGCCATTTGCATGTATGCCGACATCATCCCTTCCTTGAGATTAATTATTATAACATATCCTTGATGTTATACGTCGGACATTATACTTTAGCAAAAAGATATAATCAAACAAAAAGGAGACAAAATAAAGAAGAAAAAAATCAGAGTTGGCGGGAGGGGGGGGGGGGGGGGGTGACCGGAGAGACAAATATTAAATATCATTGTACGCATATTTTATTTGTTTTGTATGTAATGGAAAGAGATAAATAAATGACAGAGATTGGAACAAAATCATAATTCATCACAATCATCTCTCTCTCTCTCTTTCTATCTATTTATCTATCTTTCTCTGTCTGTCTCTGTCTGTCTGTCTCTATCCTCCCCCTTCCCTCTCTGAATACGTCAGGAATTTCGTGAAATTGGAATTGTGCTTCAGTGTATTTTATTTCCGTATCGCGTTGTTGTGTTTGTTTTTTGTTTTTTGAAAGGGTGCGGCTAATAAGGAGTTAATCGCAGTAGTCTTTTATTTATTCGAAAATAAATGATATTGAAAATATAGTAATTCATTATAATACGGAACAATAAAGAAAGAAGTGCAAACAACGTGATAATTCACTTTATTTGTCTTCGTCTCCATCTGTGTCCTTGTTTAACCTATCGTGTCAATAAAACTTAGATAATCCTCGTTTCATGATCAGTTCTGTAGATGGCATGTACATGCATACATGATAATGATAATGATGATGATGATGATGAAGATGATGCTTACAATATGTAATAAAATAGTAATAATAATAATAACAATTATTTTCTTCATCTTGCACTCGCTTTTCTTCATTGCCAGAAAACTTGTTTTATGTTGCCTTGCATTTTTTTCAACAATGGTAGCATCTTTGCCCGGGAAAAATCTCATATTCGTGGCTTTACCGCCGGAGTTGCTCAAGACAAGAGTAATATTCCGGAGGGAGAGAGAGGAAGAGTAAGGGGTCGTTTTTCAGAACATAACATTTGAACATTTCATATGCCCGCTCAAGCCAAGACCGGCTTTAGGTTGATCAAGATATTTTACTTCAACCTGCTCTAAAACTGTTACATGCCCTCGTAAAGGTGTATAAGTTAGAGTGGTTGTTTGTATTGTAATGTAAATTGACCTATTTACGCCTACATCCTCTTCTTTCAAAACGGCAATCTTCCAGAGTAGTTACTTCTTTACATTCTTTTGTTCCCCCTTAGCGTGGGGCAGCTGAGGGAGCCTGGATAAGCCTTTCATAAAAGAGGAGGTCCATACATGAATGATTCGCTAAATTGGTCAAGTTGATAACATGAAAAGCGTATTGTCATGTAAATACAATGACGTAAAAGATAGCTGTGGAGTCAAAACTTGTGAGACGACAGGCTTTATAGATAACTTATGGAAATATCATCGAATGTCGTTGTTTCATATTCTTCATTTTCTACGTCCGATGAATACTCTTCTTCGCTTGATAAGTCCATTTGTATCATATTCATTTTCTGAGTCCGAGTCAAGGATCGCTTCTCGAGCATCTTCAACGCTAAAAATAGGCTTTCTCCGATGACGAGACATTGTGAGAAACTATCTTACATAGATAAAGAGTAGTTATAAGCAAATAATTGAGAACTAATTTGTGCAACCAACTATCATGAAAATCAAAAAGCTGAACTAAATAGTAAAACTCCGACACTTTATAGCACGATAAGTAAATAATAGCCGACAACCTTGAAACGAAACAATGGGATGGACTATATCGAGACTAGCTAATCTCCCCAATAATAGGTCGGCCCGGTACCCTGTATACGTACGCATGAGTAAACTGAACTGAGAGCGCTAGGTCGAACGAGACTGTAATATACTATAAGCTTTTCAATAATCGGCCCGTTACCATGAATAGGCGTCAATGACCATATAAGGCCAAGGCTCATGCATTGAACGGTGTATCCGCGCGTGCCGAGTACAAAGGTATCCAGAGCGAGTGTGGAATTCGCTGCTTGCAAAATCATTATGTCCGGCTTACACAGTCCTAGGCATAGTAGACCCAGCTAGCTAGCAGCAGCGAATCCGAAAATCTATGAAAATAACGTAAACTGACTTGCATGTGTTCTATACGAATATCCTGAAAGAGGACTCGTGCATTCTCATGCTAAACTTGTAATAAAACAAAAATTACGCATCAGCAGTCGGTAAAAAATGAGATGCATGTAGCCAAAGGTTCAAGGTTTGTATACAGGTAGTTTATATTGAATTTAGAAGGTGAATAGATGTACTTTTCTGCAATAAAATAAGCCCTTGCTCGGACCCGAGAAATCTCGGTTCCCGTTTGTGAGTACGTACCTCGGGACCCGAGAAATCTCGGTTCCCGAGTTGAACGGGTAATGCCGTTCAGCTCGGCATTATTCAGCCTGATAGCCACCTCACAAACGAGATTAAAAATCGAACACGCCGTACCGTGAGACCGCTCAGCGCGGGCCACAATGCGTGTGCGTTCAAGCGGCCAGAGGCTTCGACTAACGGGAACCTAGCGCATGCGCAGATCATTTGCCAATCTGGTCTTGTCAAGTCGAGAACACGTTGCACGGCCGTTCTCTGCTGTGCTCCAAGCCTCTCAGTTCTTTCAGCTCTTTCGTAGGGTTTTCTTCTTCGTAATCTTTTCTTCTTCTTCTTCGCCTCATTCTTATTTTGTTCTTCTTCTTTCTCTTTTTATTTAGATACTCAATTTTATGAGAAAAATACACAATTTATAAGAAATTAAGGATTTGAATGTAAATCTCTGTTGCATCATATTCATATGAAATAATTTACCAGCCTAAATTGACGGTTATAATATTATTTTGTCGGACATTATACTATAGCGAAAAGATATAGACATGATAAAATGAAACTAAAGAAGAATCCAGAATGGGGGAGGGTTGGGGTGAAAGGAGAGACAAAATAGAATAATAATAAATAAATACAGTACAGACTATACCGATGTGCCATTTGGAGAGCAAAATAATTAGTTTGTTTTATATACTAAATAAATGTAAAGCGCTTTGAGCATGTTTATGCCATATAAATATCAATATGTATGAATATATTGCCAAATTTTGACAATTGTAGTTTGTAAGTATATGTATTGACAAAGTATAAATACAAATAAAACCGACACAGAAATGTCTGCAAGTATTTGGGACCTATATAGAATGTGCGAAAAGAGCTTTGTCTTTGTCTTTGGCCCATGCATGTTCCCACAGCTGAGTTACGTAAGAGGAACAATGAACGTTGCTGAGGGTACGGGTCGTTGTCATGGCTATAAACTCTAAAGAGCGGAAGTAAGGTAAGGGTATAATTGAATAATTGGATGACAGATCTGAGATTTATTATCATCAAAAAAAAGATAAGAGTATGAATTTACAAATAGTACCAAAAAATAGAAGAAAAAAATAAATAAAGTGAAAGGCGTAAATATTCTAAAAAAAGAATGAAACGCCGATGATACCAAACAACAACAACAACAACAATGAACTGACTTTGTATTCATGTATAACCCTGCTTTATGTTGTTTTGGGGGAGGGAAGGGTCTTGTTGTTATTGCAGTTGTCGTTTTGCTGTTTTTTAAATTTTTTAATGGGATCACGTTCCGACATTCTTATAAATAAAAATCATATAACGTAAAGCAAGACTTTACCCTATCTGAAACACTCATTTAAAGACAACAATCATGCACGATAAAGGAATGGACAAGAATATGTGATAAAGATAAAATGTCACAGACAAATAGATAATTATAAGAAATGATTGTTTCTCTCTCTCTTTCTCTCTGCTTATGTGTGTCTCTCTCTCCCTCTATCTCTCACTCGGTCGCTTTCTCTGTTTATCTGCCAATTTTGTTCCGCCGTTTGCTTGTATGCCGGCAACATTCCTTTTTTGAGATAGATTTTATAAAATAATGATGATGTACACACTTTATTATACCTTATATTTATTATAGCGAGCGAAGTGAAAAACGAGCGGCTGATATTGTCTAAATGCGAATAATTATATTTCCAAAGTAAAACTTTTGAATGAAAATCTCTGTTGCAACAAATTGATATAAACACTGTTTATTATGCTATATTGACTATACTATTATACGTCGGACATTATACTTCAGCGAAAAGATATCTATATGATAACAAAAAGGACAGACTAAAGGCGACAAAAATCGGAGCTGGGGTGGGGGGGGGGGGGGGAGGATGATCGGAGAGACAAATATCATATAAATAAATACAGTACGGACTACGTCCAACTTTCTATCTCTCTCGCCCCCTTCCCCCTTCCCTTTCTCTCTCTCTCTCTCTCTCTCGCTCGTTCTCTCTTTCTCTTTCTATTTCCCCCTCCCTCTCTCTCTCTCTCTCTCTCTCTCCCTCTATATGTCTCTCTGTTTATCTGGCAAAGTCGTTTTCCATCTTCATCTTTTTTTATTAAATGTTTTCTATTTCTCCGTTCGCTTGTATGCCGACATCATCTCTCCCTTGAGATTAATTATTATAACGTAATTATCCCTGATAATGTACACATTATACCTTATATTTATTATAGGAAACGAAATAGAGAACGAGCGGCTGATAATGTCGAAATGCGAAGAATATTACTGAACAATAATTATATTTCCAAAGTAAAACTTTTGAATGAAAATTTCTGTTGCATCAAATTTATTGATATAAAAAAAATGTTTAAAATGCTATATTTACAATACTATTATACGTCGGACATTATACTTCAGTGAAAAGATATCTATATGATGAAGAAAAAAAAAGGGCAAACTAAAGGGTAAAAAATCGGAGCTGGGGGGGGGGTGATCAGAGAGACAAATATTATATAAATAAATACAGTACGGACTACGTCCAACTTTCTATCTCTCCCGCCCCCTAGCTTTCCCCTTTCTCTCTCTCTCTCTCTCTCTTTCCCCCTCTCTCTCTCTCTCTCTGTCTTTCTGTCTATCTGGCAATGTCGTTTTCCATCTTCATCTTTTTTATAATGTTTTCTATTCCTCCATTTGCCTGTACGCCGGCAGCATCTCTTCCTTGAGATTAATTATTATAACGTAATTATCCCTGATGATGTACACATTATATCTTATATTTATTATAGGAAACGAAATAGAGAACGAGCGGCTGATAATGTCGAAATGAGAAGAACATTACCGAACAACAATTATACCAAGTAAAACTTTTGATTGTAAATCCCTGTTGCATCAAACTGATTGATACAAAAATTGTTTATTATGCTATATTGACGGTACTATTATACGTCGGATATTATACTTTAGCCCAAAGATATAAACAAAACAAAACAAAAAAATGGAAAGAAAAAATGTGAGCTTGAGGGGGGGGGGGGGGGGGGGGGGGTCGGTGAGAAAAATATCATAGTAATAAATACAGTACAGACTACGTCCAACTTTCTATCTCCCCCCGCCCCCCGCCCCTCTCTCTCTCTCTCCCTGTCCGTCTGTCTCTCTGTCTATGTCGTTTTCCATCTTCATCTTCATAATGTTGTCTATTCCGCCATTTGCATGTATGCCGACATCATCCCTTCCTTGAGATTAATTATTATAACATATCCTTGATGTTATACGTCGGACATTATACTTTAGCAAAAAGATATAATCAAACAAAAAGGAGACAAAATAAAGAAGAAAAAAATCAGAGTTGGCGGGAGGGGGGGGGGGGGTGACCGGAGAGACAAATATTAAATATCATTGTACGCATATTTTATTTGTTTTGTATGTAATGGAAAGAGATAAATAAATGACAGAGATTGGAACAAAATCATAATTCATCACAATCATCTCTCTCTCTCTCTCTCTCTCTTTCTATCTATTTATCTATCTTTCTCTGTCTGTCTCTGTCTGTCTGTCTCTATCCTCCCCCTTCCCTCTCTGAATACGTCAGGAATTTCGTGAAATTGGAATTGTGCTTCAGTGTATTTTATTTCCGTATCGCGTTGTTGTGTTTGTTTTTTGTTTTTTGAAAGGGTGCGGCTAATAAGGAGTTAATCGCAGTAGTCTTTTATTTATTCGAAAATAAATGATATTGAAAATATAGTAATTCATTATAATACGGAACAATAAAGAAAGAAGTGCAAACAACGTGATAATTCACTTTATTTGTCTTCGTCTCCATCTGTGTCCTTGTTTAACCTATCGTGTCAATAAAACTTAGATAATCCTCGTTTCATGATCAGTTCTGTAGATGGCATGTACATGCATACATGATAATGATAATGATGATGATGATGATGAAGATGATGCTTACAATATGTAATAAAATAGTAATAATAATAATAACAATTATTTTCTTCATCTTGCACTCGCTTTTCTTCATTGCCAGAAAACTTGTTTTATGTTGCCTTGCATTTTTTTCAACAATGGTAGCATCTTTGCCCGGGAAAAATCTCATATTCGTGGCTTTACCGCCGGAGTTGCTCAAGACAAGAGTAATATTCCGGAGGGAGAGAGAGGAAGAGTAAGGGGTCGTTTTTCAGAACATAACATTTGAACATTTCATATGCCCGCTCAAGCCAAGACCGGCTTTAGGTTGATCAAGATATTTTACTTCAACCTGCTCTAAAACTGTTACATGCCCTCGTAAAGGTGTATAAGTTAGAGTGGTTGTTTGTATTGTAATGTAAATTGACCTATTTACGCCTACATCCTCTTCTTTCAAAACGGCAATCTTCCAGAGTAGTTACTTCTTTACATTCTTTTGTTCCCCCTTAGCGTGGGGCAGCTGAGGGAGCCTGGATAAGCCTTTCATAAAAGAGGAGGTCCATACATGAATGATTCGCTAAATTGGTCAAGTTGATAACATGAAAAGCGTATTGTCATGTAAATACAATGACGTAAAAGATAGCTGTGGAGTCAAAACTTGTGAGACGACAGGCTTTATAGATAACTTATGGAAATATCATCGAATGTCGTTGTTTCATATTCTTCATTTTCTACGTCCGATGAATACTCTTCTTCGCTTGATAAGTCCATTTGTATCATATTCATTTTCTGAGTCCGAGTCAAGGATCGCTTCTCGAGCATCTTCAACGCTAAAAATAGGCTTTCTCCGATGACGAGACATTGTGAGAAACTATCTTACATAGATAAAGAGTAGTTATAAGCAAATAATTGAGAACTAATTTGTGCAACCAACTATCATGAAAATCAAAAAGCTGAACTAAATAGTAAAACTCCGACACTTTATAGCACGATAAGTAAATAATAGCCGACAACCTTGAAACGAAACAATGGGATGGACTATATCGAGACTAGCTAATCTCCCCAATAATAGGTCGGCCCGGTACCCTGTATACGTACGCATGAGTAAACTGAACTGAGAGCGCTAGGTCGAACGAGACTGTAATATACTATAAGCTTTTCAATAATCGGCCCGTTACCATGAATAGGCGTCAATGACCATATAAGGCCAAGGCTCATGCATTGAACGGTGTATCCGCGCGTGCCGAGTACAAAGGTATCCAGAGCGAGTGTGGAATTCGCTGCTTGCAAAATCATTATGTCCGGCTTACACAGTCCTAGGCATAGTAGACCCAGCTAGCTAGCAGCAGCGAATCCGAAAATCTATGAAAATAACGTAAACTGACTTGCATGTGTTCTATACGAATATCCTGAAAGAGGACTCGTGCATTCTCATGCTAAACTTGTAATAAAACAAAAATTACGCATCAGCAGTCGGTAAAAAATGAGATGCATGTAGCCAAAGGTTCAAGGTTTGTATACAGGTAGTTTATATTGAATTTAGAAGGTGAATAGATGTACTTTTCTGCAATAAAATAAGCCCTTGCTCGGACCCGAGAAATCTCGGTTCCCGTTTGTGAGTACGTACCTCGGGACCCGAGAAATCTCGGTTCCCGAGTTGAACGGGTTAAATAGCATAACAATAAGTAAACATTAATACAGCGCATTATACTGCCGGTTAAGTTATTGTACGCTTTACATGGTAATGCAGAACTGCAGTTGTATTCTGAAACATAATTACAATTACAAATATAGCCATGCTCATTGAATTAAACCAAACTACAGATACATTGGAACATACGCAATATACGAAAAGATACATACATGGATAAAAGTAGACAAATTTAAGCCACATTATATTATTTTAAATTTAGTTAATAGAGCCTATAACCGCATTCAAAGTGTCATGCAAACATTCTTGTCACTTTATATTACAATACATGAATGAGGATGAATGTAATTAATCACAGTTACATTCAAGATAATGGTTTCTACTATATATTATGTGCAACAAAATAGACTGACATTGAAAATTGACGATGAACGACATTTTTTAGAATCACATTAATATAAACAAAATAATCAGTTTCAGTGAACGTTTTAACTATATTTCGCCAATACCAAACGGAACAATAGATTTGTGAAAGATCCTGTTAATTAATACAAATATTTATATTGATACCGCCACAACAACAACATCGTCAACAAGATCACAACAGTAACAACAAAATCAACTACTACTACTATTACTAGTGGTACATTGTGCATTTAGAATATTTTTGCAAAATGCGATAATGTATCAGTGCGCTATACAATAAACATAACAAATACAGAAACATGTGTTAAAATATTAAGCTTTATGCTTCATGAATTACTCGTAATAATTTTCTTACATTTAATGTAATAGTTTACAATGACCAGTTGAACGTGTAGTAAACAGCTTATTAGATATTTAACATTTCTATACATTCATAGTTAATCATTAATAACCTGCGTTGCAAATACACTCCTTTGTATGGGCACATATCATTAGGCAACGTTATTTAAAAATTATCAACAAACAAGATTACAAACTCATATATATCATAAAATATTGTTTTACCTTTCCAAATAAAAATCATAAATCTTACAAACCTTTTACGTAACACAAGCAAGAGGTCATACACACGATTTATTGAATAACACAAGGCAGTGTTTTATTTGTGAAGGAAAAGTGGTCTTTATTTGATCTTTTGAAAGGGTTGATATAAGCCTACATGACTAGATACATTTCCTTCATTTTCTATCTGAGGATACAACTCCAAAAGGTTTATCCTAAAACTCTTGCGCTTGTGTGAAATCATATAAGGCCTGGTGCCTAAATTATCATCAATTTAAACATATCAATTATAAAATCGTTTCTAAGTTTACAATCCGAATATTGTGAGTTGTATCCACGTTCATTAATAATCAAAGTGAGTTTATTGCGATTGTCAACAGGAAAACTCTAACTTTATTCAGAGTGGATTTTCAATGATGTTAGTGTCAATTTGAAGGAAATCTACCTTAGTCTTGTCTTAGATTATCATGCACAAAAGCAATATAGGCCTGCGAGTTAGAGATGTGTGTGTGGGGGAGGGAGGGTACTAATAACTTTTCCTCTGAATATTTGTGTTCGTTTTATAATTTAATCATTAGTAATTGTTCAGATTATATTTCGGTTATATTCTGTATTTATACATTTGCTTTTATGTACTTCAATTACTGTCATTTCTGTCATAATGTGCCTTCTTTATAGAATTTCATTGTTTATACATTCAAAGCTCTCATTTAGAGCACCCTTTTGGTTCTGAAACGACCACGCTGTTTTTACAAAGAACGTAATAAATAAATCATAAAAGCTAATGACACATACATCATTTGAAAAATACTCATTGCACACGAGGCAGTGTTAACATTGCATTAATACCTGCGCTTACCGAGCTAGGTGATTGAGTTAGGACCACAACGTCTTAAATTCGAAGAAAGGTTTGCATCGTTCAATTTGCACACAATTTGTGTCACGAAACCCTTCGCATGGTGAGTCAATGCCTACACCAGTCGCTGACGCAGTCATGCGCTAGGTAAATTAAAAAACCACAAAATCGATGTCAAGAATACACATCCGTGTAATATCTTATGAATAGGCACATGTTTCTTTGCTTGACAATTGTATTTGAGAAAGTAGAACAAAGGGTCATGAGTTCAAATTGATCGTGATAGTATTCAATGGTGTATTTTTAATATGTAGTTGCCACTTTAGCCAGTAATTTCGTCTTCGCGAGCAATTGTCGTCTGATCCGTCTGAGTGATCCGATCGAGTAGGATGCCATCTACCTGTTCACTCCAATCTGTTTACCGATGTGTGTGTGTGTGTGTGTATGTGTGTGTGTGAGAGAGAGAGAGAGAGAGAGACGTATCAATGTGTGCATCAACAAAAAAGCAGCGCAGCATCAAAATAATAACATAGAACAGTAAACGGAGGACAAAGAAGAGAGCTTGACTATCTTATTGCTTTACGTCAAACAAAACCATCTTTACTAATCTGTTAACTATTACGTAAAAAACGACATAAAACATAATACAAACAATTCGAATAAATAAATGTAAATAAATAGGCCTATATATAATTTTTTTTTTAAGCAGAAAAAAAATCTTCAGTATGATATTTGCTAATCCTGTAACACAGCCTATGCTTTCGAATAGGCACCTTGGAAAATTCATAATTACAAATTTCCATTGAAATATTATTTCACGTACATGACTTTTGTCAAATCTTCGTTGTATTTTTCGAAGATTTATTTATGTGAGTTCATGAGACATGAGTGGTACAGGATGTCAGTTTCTATCTTTTCCGATGAAAATGAAAACAAACAAATAAAGACATAATAATAATAATAATGTTCAATTCTTATATAGCGCATATTACAAAATTGTCTCTATGCGCTTAGATGCGAGAGAGAGAGAGAGAGAGAAGAGAGAAAAGACATGAAGAATATTGAGCTTTCACCATTTAGCAATTACAATTATCAAATCAATTACAAAATTCACATGTTTACTATATAAATTTAAATTTAAGACTGGCATGATCGAAACAGATATGTTTTTAAGTCGGATTTAAACTGATGTAGTGAAGAACAACGTTTTAGAGACTCTGGAAGATTGTTCCATAGTTCTGGTATGGCATACTGGAAAGCACGGTGCCCATATGTTTTGGTGGATGTGACTAAAGGTGTGAATGTATGTTTTGAAGATGAACGGAGATTGCGAGTTGGTCGATAACTTGAAATAATATTTTGCAAATACATGGGAGTATCATTATGTTTACATTTATATGCAATTGTTAAGAGTTTAAAGATGATTCTATCTCTTACAGGACATATTTATGTTTGTCTTTTGCATTTTGTTAATGTGAAACAATACATCAACCACCGCCCCCCTGAAATGCGAAATAACTACATTCTTATAAGATATTTAAGATATTTCCCCCCTGTCTTGTCATGCATGCCCTTTGAGCAGACCTCGCGCCTGAATGAATATCAGAAACGACTGGCACGAGAAGGCGAGCACGCGTGCTAGTCTCCCACTAATCATAACAATATTGTATAGACTTGATTTATGTTGCACTCTAGTCAGCCCGTAAATCGTTAAAGTTGAAAAAAGAGGAAGGAGACTTTATTGAACAACCTCCCTTAGATTAAAAACAAATTCTTGTGATCATGCGTACGATACACAAGCACTTACTATCGCAGAGGGTTTAAGAGACATGCAATCATAAATAAAGGTGCAGTTATAAAAGGCTACATGCAAGTCTTGAAGTTAAAATTATAAGGACTTACCCAAGTGGTTTGCCATGCTCTACCTTTACCTCCATGACTTGATCTGCATTGCAAGCTGCGGTAAAATCATCCATGCTCTCATCTGTTCCGCATCTTATGAATCTAACAGCATCAGGATAGATGGAACATGGCATTTTCGATGTTAACGGAATAGTTGAGTTCTTGTTTAAGACCGCAAATGCCTTCAAAGTGCATGGTTATTGCTCTTATTCATATTTATGACATTTCTAGTGCCCTTTTAGAAACTAAAATTACTATGAAGGTAATTTTAGACCCCAAAATGCGTGAATTTAGATTGAATACGATCATACCAATTCAGCTCCACTTTCCTCCAAATACGGAGATTAATAACAATACACGGGCCGGCTGGTTGTGCGTATTATAACCGATACGTAAAAGCCAATAAAAAGACAAAATTGGCATTGGCTGGAATGAAACGTATTAGGCGCTATCTCGTTTTTCAACGGCTGGTTCAAATTACCGAATATATTTTGTGGGGCACCACAAATATTAAAAATGGTTATATATATATGGATATTTCAGCCGTCTCTGAACCGAAGATGAATTTATCATTTAAATTGTATATTCTTTCACATTTGACAGTCAGTTTTTTCCTTATCTCACAAAAAAAATTATGTTGTGTAGCGCCCTCTGCAACAAAACTCAACTTTCAGTGATAGGGGCATGTAATACCGGAGTTACAATGTTTGGTATATAGCTGATAAAAGTGATGTAACTTTTTTTTAAATCATTTAAGACCCCCCCCCCCCCCTCCCCGATTGCCCCATCCTTAGCATTTAGGTCATGTTATTGGTAAATTCAAATCAAATATAACGTGTGTGTATCATTAAGTTTTCTAGTGGATAGCTTGTTTCATCTTGTCTTATCCATGTCAAACTTTAATCTTCCCCGAACACGTTAGCTGTACCAGAGTTATGATTGGTGGCAGCCATGTAGATTTCTACAATAAGCATGATAAGATAACATTCACAATATACTTGTCGTGGTACATATTTTAATGTCCAATTTTCAGTTAATTTGCACCATTCTGAGAGAAACAGAGAGAGAGAGAAACAGAGAGAGAGTGACAGAGAGAGAGACACAGACACAGAAGGGAGGGGAAGAGATGGAGAAAGATGGCAGAGAGAGAGAGAGAGAAAGAAAGAACGATATAATTAAAACGAACATATTTAAATCTAATGAAATCTAGTCAAAGACTGAAAGATAGAGAGAGAAAAAAAGGAAAGTAGATGGTGAGAGATAGAGAGAATAAAAAGAAGAACATACTCAATATAATTATAATCAAAGAAACATTTTTCTTCCAATTTTCGTATAAAACATATATTAAAATATAATGACTTGGAGAAAAATATTGTACAAAGGAACAGAAGGATGGGATAGAGAAAGAAAAACAAAGGGAGGGGAAAGTTAAAAGGGGAAAACAAGTCAAAGTGCTCTTTTAATAAATGACATAATGTCTTACCTGATAGTCTTCAGATGTTTGAGGTTGTAAGTTGATCTGAAAGCTTGTAAGATTGGTTCCACCTTCTTGTTGCCAATGTCAAGATTGAGGAAGGTCACCTTGACAAGCTGAGGGGAGATATTCAAGAGGGCATTGGGTAGTGAAGTGGGCTCCTCGTGGAAACCAGCCGGTCGAAGTGCATACCCAGGTGTTTGAATGGTGAGTTCTGTTGCTCCTGGTAGATGGATCCTCTGGATGACGTCATAGTTGATCGCGCTCCGTACCTGAATAGTGACCCTCTTCACATTGTCAAACATCGAACCACAATCCTGCCATCCTTCTAGTGTGCGATCACCCACTGTCAGCTCAGTCAGGGTGGGGCTCGTGTTAACACTCTGGTCATCCTCCAGTACAGACTAATGCAATTGGGTGAATAGCAAGCTTGAGAATGAGGTATGCTTGCCGGTAGACGCACATTATTTTATTCATTTT
Organism: Strongylocentrotus purpuratus; assembly: GCF_000002235.5. Lineage (NCBI taxonomy): Eukaryota > Metazoa > Echinodermata > Echinoidea > Camarodonta > Strongylocentrotidae > Strongylocentrotus > Strongylocentrotus purpuratus. The sequence goes on from NW_022145607.1 coordinate 24,369,109, forward strand.
GAAAATGGATTAAGCTCGTCTCAAAGTATTTGATATGGAGTATAAACAATGATTACAAAAAGATTGATTGGAAATGAAAGGTCTGTTTGAAAAAGAAAAAGAAATGAAAAGAATATAATTAAAATAATAAAAAAGATGAATGAAGACATAAACACAAATTTTATGCCTATTCATTGACTACCAGTAGAGTATTTGTTTTCGAAACACTCGAACTCGAGTGCTTGGAAAAGGGGCGACATTGCTCTCCTTACGGGCCTGAATTTGGTGACGTCATAACGTGTGTGCAGGATTTTCATTACATGTGTTTGCATGTAGAAAAGTTGATTCGCCAACAATCCTTTCGTTGTTGTCAAAGTTAAGAATTCCTATTTTTTATGATTTGCACATAAAAATATGATTGAAAGTTTTTCATGCTAAAGTGGGCGAGACCTGCAGCTCTAGACCAAATTTTCTGTCTCTCGTTTGTTAGCCTCTTTTTTGGGTATGAGAGACAGAACTGTTCCACACATTCTGAATGCAGACACAGCTGATTAGCAGCGCCAAATAAGCTGCGGAGTTGATGAATATAACACGTTATGTCGTCATCACAATAGTAGCTCTTTCGAGTTGCGTTGCACGTTTTTGGGAGGGGGCGGCTCAGTAAAGTTTCGATCCTCCTTGTTATTACTACTGAAAGTGAGATTGAGTTTTATTCATGTGTATTTATATTCTACGTCCCCTCAGCTTTCCACTGATGTATGGTTGTTTTGGCTTCGGACAGGGTCTTTAATCTGTTATGATAGAAACATTTTGTTGGATATACAATAATTGATTACATTACACTACTTAAAAATATTTTTGAATATTACATCATGATACAGTTGCCATCCTCATTCATTTCTAAAAGCACATCGTTATTCTGACGTTTGATCTAAAAAAGTTCTGTGAAAATCGAATTTTACGTAACAGAAAAGTGGGAAAACCAATGTCCAGGGAACACTTTGCAGTTTCCAGAGGGTTATATAATAATACAAACAGGGAAGAAGAGAATCGACTTTTAATTTGTGTAGGTTTTTTATTCAAACTATTAATCCCATCGTTATTCACAATTGAAATTGCTGTTTCCCCGTCAGAAATTCCGTAGCACTCCAAATTGTCATATGAAATTAAATTATGGTATGAATATTTACTTGTATTCAATTCAATTGTATAATATTCAGTCTGGTTTGGTTTTATGCTGTTTTGGCTTCAAAAGGGTCCCAATTGGCCGAAAATGATGGGGTTCAAATTGTCAGACCCCTCCTTCATTTCCTGGGGGGTCCATATTGGGCGCCAAAATGGCTTATATAACGCGCAATAGGGAAATTTTGTGTCTTCGGGAAAATTTGAACCCCATCAATTTATGATAGCTTGGACCCCAATGAATAAAAAAAAAAAAATCAACTTTGGCACAAAAATCCTACGGGAGCTGTTTCAGTGACTATGCGGTGGTCACATCCCGCCGTACTTGCAAGTGCGTGCTGTCTACGTGCAAAAACGTAGGCAAAATGTGGGTATCCGTACGTGATGATTACCGCCTCCGTACGGATTTGGGAGCACGCAGACACACCGTAGCACTTTTAATGCACAAGGAATTTTCGCTGCGTTCGGGCTGCGTTCGGGCTACCGATTCACCCCAGTGCGTGTGACGTGCGTGCCCGGTAGCGACTTTGCGTTTTACACCCTGGCCTGGACCTTTTCCCAATAAATTTCAAGGAACCGACTGGGAAAAGTCTATCCATGACAAGATATTGCGCGCGCACGTAGCTCTTCTGCAATGCTCAACGTACGTCCTATATGTCCAGTGTCGCGGTACGCGGTACATGTACTTTTGTATCGAGACGTACGAGTGAGAGAAAAACAACGAATAACAACAGAAGGAAATAGAGAAAAACAATAAATAATTAAAGAACAGAGAGGAAACAAAGAATGTCATAAGCAGAGAGAGAAAACAAAAACTAACTTGAAAGAAAGAGAGAAATTAGAGAAGGAATTAATCAAAGTAAGGAAAGAGAGAAACCAAATAATATTATGGTTTTTGTGGTTTAATTCCGCCTTCTTCAGGGTTTCAATTTTTGACGTGTAGCCTACTTTCAAACCATTTGCTGATTCGGACCCCCCCCCCCTAACACACGTGTACACATATCGACACATACACAGACTACACTCGACATAATATGTGTAATGGTAATGTAATACATAAACTGTGATTTAAATATTGCACTCGTACCATTTTCTATTATTGTGGGATCACGTCTTTCATTTTTTAAATTCATGTCATTTGTTTCTAAGACCTAATTTCTCTAATTCTCTTGACCCCTCTCCCTTCATATTTGTTTTCTAAGACCTCCCCCCCCCCTCATCTCTCTTCATATTTGTTTTCTAAGACCCATTTCTCCCCCGCCCCCCCCCCCCCCCATCTCTATTCATATTTGTTTTCTAAGACCTCTCTCTCTCTCGACCCACTCTCTCTCTCGTATGTATTTCTCAGACCCCTCTTTCTTTCTCTCTCATTAACCCCCTCTTCATATTTGTTTCTAAGGCCTCTCTCTCTCTCTTCATATTTGTTTCTAAGACCCCCCCCCCCTCTCTTTCTCATTTCTTGATATTTGTTTCTAAGACCTCTCTCTCTCTAGCTCTCAATTCATGATATTTGTTTCTAAGACCCCCTCTCTTTCTCACTTCTTGAATTCATATTTGTTTCTAAGACCTCTGTCTCTCTCTCTCCCTTTCTCTCTTTCTCATTTTAAATTCATGATATTTATTTATAAGACCTCTCTTTCTCTCTTTTTCCATTCATCACTTTGTCTAGTGTAATGTACAGACACATAACATATAAAGGAAATTATACACCAGTTTTACATGAATTCATTTGCACTTTATTTACTGCTTTACATTCATATACTTTTTTTTTTCGTGAAGGTAATCTAATCCTTCAATGTCGGAGAAGTAATACAAAAGATACAGGAGTATGTGTATGCATAAATAGTTATATAAAGAAGAAATATGTAGTAAAAGTGAAAGCAAACAATAGTAGAAATTTGAACAGATAATTTGACAGTGTGTTAAGATTTAGATGCAAGAAATGACTATAAGAAATTTTTATTTACATTGTTACTTATGCTTAGCTAGTCCAATTGACATTGCTGTTGTTAATGTTGACTGACAGACAGTACTGACAGTGACAGTGACAATGTGACACTGTGCAGCGACTCACTTAGTCTTACTCTTAGTTTTGCTAACTATGGATGCCTAACAGTTACAGTTAATCGTACTCATATAACTACAATTCAAAACTGGATTTGCAGTATTCATACCCGCAAAGGCGTCTGCATTGCCACTCCGTCATCATCCTCGATGAATTCCATCGTGCAGCAAGCTTCTTAACTTGTTGTTCTGAACTTGAAATCCTATATCTTCTCCCTTAATCTTCAGTATTGCAGCTGCGTACGGTGTGTATAAATGCTGCATCGACGTACGTCTGTGCATGTACGATTCGATTTGGAACTGGCGCGTCCGATCGAGGAGCGTAGACTAGACTCATTCAAGCAGTTTCATTGCTATTTACCGGGAAAATGTCCAGGCCAGGGTGTAAAACGCAAAGTCGCTGCCCGGTACTGCCAACGAGCGCACAACGCACTGACTCCGTGCGTCTTTTAAAGGCGCACGTGATAAGTGCGTGGTCCGCGCTTACTCGCCACTTCCCCAGTTCAGCTATCCAATGAGCACGCAGAACTCATGTGGACCGTACCGAGTAAGCACTTACAACGCACGTTGTTCACACTGATTTATGCAGTATATAGTCTCTTCGGTGGAATGGGCGGCATCTTGAGGCAGCAACAGCTGGGACTGCTGGAGAACATCGGAATGTCGTCCTATATAAACACCGAGTTCATCGCACGTGCACGCACTTACAACATGCGAGTGAGTAAGGACACCGTGCGTGAGCAGCACTTGTAAGTACGGCCTCCGCACGATAACGTGGCGACCGCACGGAGACCGTACGTTGTAAGCACGTTGTAAGCACGTACAACGCACTTACCACATGCGCAACCTACGATGCACGCAACCGTTCACGGCCAGGCGTGGCGTGCGGGCCACGTACTTACAAAGTGCGTGTGACGCGCGTTGCCGGTACTCCCTCCCTGCCTTTGCCGCTCCCTCCCTACGTTTTCAGAAAAATGTGGCGGCCGTGGCCTCCCCAAAAACCGTATGGACTAAAAACACGCACGGTGGGATGTGACCAACGCTATACCGTACCACACTATACACGCAAAAAACTGAGGTGCTAAATGTTGGGTGCTGAGTGAGATTCTGCACTTGAAGTGCCAAAATCAGCACTTGACGGGTTAACTTTAACAAGGAAACCGAAACGTGCTGAATATTTGAGTGCAGAAAACGAGTGCTATAACAATATGCAGCACTTAACATCGAGTGCTGACTGCATAACCTGATCTGATTGGTCGGTTAGTATAATAGCTGTTACCTTGTGAATATTTGTTTTTGAATCAAATTCAGCTAAGAGATTCTTACATTCTTCATTCTCCAGGTCAATACCCAAGGCCTCAAAAGTCTGAATAACTTTGCTCCTTAAACTGTCAACAACATCAGTATTCAAAGCTGTTGCAGCAGATAACACTCTGTTTGTCATAGCATGCACTATGAACATGACTGACAAAGAAAGCGGACAAAATATACAGTTCCTCGGGTAGACAAAAGAACATCCCTTCACTGCCATTATGTAAAAATGTGTAGAACAGGTGAATATGCATGTGACACCTGTTCTACACATTTTTACATAATAGCAGTGAAGGGATGTTCCTTTGTCTACCTGAGGAACTGTATATTTTGTCCGCTTTCTTTGTCCGTCATGTTCATAGTGATGGGTCATGTTGGTGTTTGATAAAAGAGAACCAATGAAAAATGCAGCTGGTCTCACTATGAACATGACAGACAATGAAAGCGGACAAAATATACAGTTCCTCAGGTAGACAAAGGAACATCCCTTGACTGCTATTATGTAAAATGTGTAGAACAGGTGAATATGCATGTGACACCTGTTCTAAACATTTTTACATAATAGCAGTGAAGGGATGTTCCTTTGTCTACCTAAGGAACTGTATATTTTGTCCGCTTTCATTGTCTGTCATATTCATAGTGTCTTGTACTGTCATTATGCATTGCTCCATCTTGTTCTTGTAGTAGGCCTATCCTATCATCATCATCATCAAATGCATCATCTGCTGCAGGATTATGCACTTCACTAACAGCAACACCCAAATCAGCATCAACTAGACCCTCCATACCCTGTACAACTTCAGGTTCAGGTTCTTCTTGTGGATGTTGGTTTAATAAATGTTTCCTGTAAGAGTTGAAAGTGGTAAATGACGAAGGACATCCACCTTGACCACATACCAAATGTAGATGGGGCATGTCAAACAACGCATGAGTTAGCACTTGCACAAGGGCTATTCTGCTAGCACCCAAAGGAGAGCAAAACTTGGCACTTTAAGTGCACAACAGTCAGCTCCTTTGGGTGCTAGCAAAGTAGCCCGGGTGCAAGTGCTAACTCAGCACTTCGAGTGCAGTCACTATGCGAGCTCCTAAAAAGTGCTAAAATTGAATCTTTAAGTGCTAAATTTAGCACAACAGTCAGCTCCTTTGGGTGCTAGCAAAGTAGCCCGGGTGCAAGTGCTAACTCAGCACTTCGAGTGCAGTCACTATGCGAGCTCCTAAAAAGTGCTAAAATTGAATCTTTAAGTGCTAAATTTAGCACTTTTTTTTTTTTGAGTGTAGCGAACAAGCGAATGTTCATCCTTTTCATATAATAACTGAAAACCATGTGCACTTTTTGGGCGGAGCTGTCGGAGGAGCAATCGGCGGAGCAATTGTCGGCGGAGCAATTGTCGGCGGAGCAAATGTCGGTGGAGCAATTGTCGGCGGAGCAAATGTCGGTGGAGTTATTGTCGGCGGAGCAATTGTCGGCGGAGCAAATATCGGCGGAGCAAATGTCATCGGAGCAAATGTCGGCGGAGCAATTGTCGGCGGAGCAACTGTCGGCGGAGCATTTGACGTCGGAGCAATTGTCACTTTTTGCGGAGCATTTGTCGGCGGAGCAATCGTCGGCGGAGCATGTGTCATGGATTCCCCGTAATAGGTACTTGTCGGGTAGGTGCTATGTTGGTGAGATTAAGAAAACTAAAGCCAAGCATAATGCCACAGTCACACCTTTTCGTATTTGGCTTGCGTATTGCTGCGTATCTATGGCAAGCAGTTTTAACATTTATTCCTATTTCTTGATATCAAAAAATGAATTCTTGATATCAGGAAATCGAATTCTTGATATCAGGAAATCGAATTCTTGATATCAAGAATTACCATTCCCTTACAGTAGAAAATTATTTTCTTGATATCAAGAATTAGGAACAAATGTTATAACGGTTTGCCATAAATACGCAGCAATACGCAAGCCAAGTACGCAAAGGTGTGACTGGGGCATAAGGTTAGTTGATTCCATGAGGGTTGGTTTATGAGGGTTAAAGTGATGATTTACATAGTTCTTTAAATTGACAACAATATCATTTTCTTTTACTTCTAATAGTAATCTCTGAAATCAAAACACAAGCGCAAAAAAACGTTGACGAAAGGTTAAAACAACGGCCAACTTTGATCGAAAAACAATGTCAACCACACTTCTTTTGAAATTCTCCTCTTCAGAATCTATTTCACAAGGAAATGTTTTTCACCCACGCTCCACATATCTCTACCATTGATCGTTTGAATTTACTTTTATTGATACACTTAGCTGTGTAAACAACGTAACAATATGATTTCTTTCAGGTTCAGCCTACTAACGAACACACACAAAAAGACGAATACAGCTTCATATCATGGACAAATGGTACGTGAGGGTGTGGGTATATGTGTGCGGCTGTGTGATTGCAGGTTTGTACATGTAGGCGCTTTTAATTGGGTTTTACAGACGTGTACCAATTAAACATGATCAATTGTGTCTCGGGACCGAACTCTTTGACAATAACCGCACAAGAAGTCTTAATACTCATGTTTATGAAACTGGTCATACCAAGGAGTTATTTAATATGGGTTTAGCATTAAAAAAAACCTTGGTTATATGAAGGAATATTCCCCTTTAAAATGTTTTTTAGGTAGCCTCACCAACCTAAAGACTCTTTATAGATCAGTAAATCATAGAGAACCATATGAGAAACCCATCAAATGAAAAGCTTATACCAAAAGTTTAACTATGCGGCGGGGTGGGGTGTGGTGGTTGCAGCTCCCCCTCCCCTCCCTAAAATTTGAAATATACCTATTAACATTATCAATATGTGTGCAACCGTCACGTTTACACTGTATATTCAGGCAGCGAGATTGATGCGTGAGTTTGCAAGTCTGTATATAATACATCATCTGTTTTTCACAGATGACTAAATAAAATTCTTACGACATTAAAGTGTTTTTTTCCCAGCTCGATCGCAAAGTTCATAACTTATACCCCATTCACAGTGGCCTCAAACACCGCGACAGCAGCGGGACTGTCCCGCTGCTGTCGCGGTGTTGTCTTCAGTGTGAAGGCTCGGACCCGTTATAAACTATCGCGGCATAACACCGCCTCGCGATAACGCCGCGACAAACTATCGCTAGGTTCGCCTAGCTACAGCAGCGGGACAGTCCCGCTGCTGTCGCGGTGTTTACTCAGTGTGAAGGCTCTCCGCTATAACACCGCGACAAACACGTGTGATTTGTTTACTTACCTATCACTGACCTCTTTTCTCCAGCAATGGGGAACATAAAGTGAAATAGAAATAAAGTAACCAGTGGATTCAAATTGATTTTATTATTATGTAGATATTATAATTATCCAAATAAAAATATTTCACACTTCAAAAAATTAAAATATTCTGACTGGAAGCAATAAAAATGCTAGTTTTTTTAAAAAGTAATATGATAAAACCCCGCGCTGAAGTATTTCCGGTCATATCGGGGTCACTCGCGGGTCATGAGCCATGCATACACGTGTTTGTTACGGAGGTAATAAAAATCACCCGCTGCAGCGTGAATGGGTACATGATATTTATCCCGCTGCTGCAGCGGGATAACTTTTCTACTGTGAATGCATTTGTAGCGGTGTTATGGCGGTGTCGCCGCTCCGCTACAACGCCGCTACAAATTTCAAAACCACTGTGAATGGGGTATAAGAACATTAATTGTGATATTCAGGCAAAATGTGTTAACCCCCTTGCGAAAAATGTGCTTGTAAACCTGTTTGATTCTGGGAAGTTCTAAACAATCTTATCCGGTATAAAAAATTACCTAGTTCGCAGGCTCAAACCATTGTCGCTGTGCGTAACAGTGTTTGCAACATGAGACTAAAATAGGCACTGACACTATTGACTCTGCTCAAGGCTTTAGGAACTGTGGTAGAGTATCTGTGCTTGTAGACTTTATGGGGCTTTCATCGAAAGGGTGCGGTGCGGCGCGGCGCGGTGTGGTGTGCTCAACGCACCCATTCGATAAAAGGCCCCCCGCTTTTCTCGAAAGGGTGCGTTGAGAGCGGAGCACCGTTTTAACACACCCTTTCGATAAAAGCGGGGGGTCTTTTCTCGAAAGGGTGCGTCGACTAGTCTTTCGCATCAGTCGTTTAAAATGAGGATCTAGGACAGAAGGTAATAGTTGCCAATTTAAGTATATCGAAAATGTATTAAATAAAATGGAATGGTCTTGATTACAGAGTGTTCTCTTTCGTTATTACAGAGAGAAGGAAAAAGGGGAAAGGGAAAGGGAAGATAAAAGGAAAGAAAGAAAAAGAAGAAGAAAAGAGGGAAACGGGGGGGGGCGAAGGGCTCTTGGCTCCTCCTCACCCCCTCCCCCCCCCCCCCCGCCAAAAAATTAATGAGAGAGAGAGAGAAGGGAAAGGGAAAGAAAATATAAAAGGAAAGAAAGAAGAGGAAGAAGGAAAGAGGGAAACGGGGGAAAAGCGAAAGGCTCTTACCTCCCCCCCCCCGCCAATAAAATAAATAGGAGAGAGAGAGAGAGAAGGGAAAGGGAAAGAAAATATAAAAGGAAAGAAAGAAAAGAAGAAGGAAAGAGGGAAACGGAGGAAGGGCGAAAGGCTCTTACCTACCCCCCCCCCCCGCCCCCTCCCGCCAAAAAAATAAATAAGAGAGAGAAGGGAGAGGGAAAGAAAGAGGAAAAAGAATAAGAAGAAAAGAGGGAAACGGGGGCGAAGGGCTCTTGCCCTCCCCCCCCCCCCCCGACAAAAAAATAAATAAGAGAGAGAAGGGAAATGGAAAGGGAAAGATAATATAAAAGGAAATAAAGAAGAGGAAGAAGAATAAAAGAGGGAAACGGGGGAAGGGCGGAGGACACTTGCCTCCCCCCACCCCCCTCCCCCCCCGCCAAAAAATAAATAAGAGAGAGAGAGAGAGAGAGAGAGAGAGAGATTTGAAAGCGAAAGGGAAAGAGAATATAAAAGGAAATAAAGAAGAGGAAGAAGAAGAAAAGAGGGAAACGGGGGAAGGGCGGAGGACTCTTGCCTCCCCCCACCCCCGCCAAAACATTAATCAGAGAGAGAGAGATTGGAAAGCGAAAGGGAAAGAGATGATAAAAGGAAAGAAAGGAGAGGAAAAGGGAAAGAAGAAAAGAGGGACACGGGGGCGAAGGGCTCTTGCCATCCCCCCCCCCCCCGCCAAAAATAAATAAGAGAGAGAGATAGAGAAGGGAGAGGGAATAAGAAAATATAAAAGGAAAGAAAGAAGAGGAAGAAGAAGAAAAGAGGGAAACGGGGGAAGGGCTCTTGCCTTCCCCCTCCCCCCCCCCCCACCCCCGCCAAAAATTAATAAGAGAGAGAGAGAGAGAGAGAAGGGAAAGGGAAAGAAAATATAAAAGGAAAGAAAGAAGAGGAAAAAAAGAAAAGAGGGACACGGGAGCGAATGGCTCTTGCCCTCCCCCCCCCCCCCCGACAAAAAAATAAATAAGAGAGAGAAGGGAAATGGAAAGGGAAAGATAATATAAAAGGAAATAAAGAAGAGGAAGAAGAATAAAAAGAAAAGAGGGAAACGTGGGCGAAGGGCTCTTGCCTCCTCCCCCCCCCCCCTCCCCCACCAACAAATAAATAAGAGAGAGAAAGAGAGAAGGGAAAGGGAAAGAAAATATAAAAGGAGAGAAAGAAGAGGAATAAGGAAAGAGGGAAACGGGGGAAGGGCGGAGGACTCTTGCCTCCCCCCCCCCCCCCTCCCGCCAAAAAATAAATCAGAGAGAGAGAGAGAAGGGAAAGGGAAAGGGAAAGAGAAGACAAAAGGAAAGAAAGAAGAGGGAAAAGAAGAAAAGAGGGACACGGGGGCGAAGGGCTCTTGCCCTCCCCCCCCCCCCCGCCAAAAAAATAAATAAGAGAGAGAAGGGAAATGGAAAGGGAAAGATAATATAAAAGGAAATAAAGAAGAGGAAGAAGAATAAAAAGAAAAGAGGGAAACGTGGGCGAAGGGCTCTTGCCTCCTCCCCCCTCCCCGCTAACAAATAAATAGGAGAGAGAGAGAGAGAGAGAGAGAAGGGAAAGGGAACGAAAATATAAAAGGAAAGAAAGAAGAAGAAGGAAAGATGGAAACGGGGGAAGGGCGAAGGGCTCTTGCCTCCTCCCCCCCCCCCCCCCGCCAAAAAAAAATAAGAGAGAGAGAGAGAGAGAGAGAAGGAAAGGGAAAGAGAAGATAAAAGGAAAGAAAGAAGAGGAAGAAGAATTCGTGTCCTGCCAGTGTCACAAATAGATATAAAAATATGCTCATCTGACGATAATTTGATGTATAAAACCCCTCACCTTCTTGGGGCTCCGCTCCTTGGATCCAACACCAATTTGTGTCCTGCCAGTGTCACAAATAGATATAAAAATATGCTCATCTGACCGTTATTTATTGCCCAAAACTCCTGAGCTTCTGGGGGCTCCGCCCCCTGTACCCAACACCAAATTGTGTCCTGCCACTGTCACAAACAAGGTATAAAATTATGCTCATCCGACGTTAATTTTGATGTTTAATACCCCTGAGCTTCTGAGGGCTCCGCCCTGTGACAAAAACGTGTAAAAAAACACGTTAATTTTACCGTTTTGGGGAGATAGGCCCCCCCCCTCCCTGGCGTTCTAGGGGGGGGGGGGGGTGGTACGATTTTTCAAATTTTCGAGGGCCCAAAAAAGATTAGTGCTCTCTAGTAATTTCGCGACTACTCCGGAACCGCGGCAGATATAAAGTTTTTCTTTCATGACTTTTTTCTTTCGAGTCTTACGCATCTTTTGAAACATTTTTTTTGTTGAAAATTGGACGTATAGTTGCGGAGTCACGTGACCTTTTGTTTTTGCATGTCAGCCCTAAAATTGCTCATTTTTGTGATTTATGTACCAAACATATGGAAATACCATTTATTCTTTTAAAAAAAGAGAAAACATTGGTTATTTGGTCTTGTTTCAAGTTAATGTGTTTGTTTTTGGGTCAAAATAGTTGAAGTGTGCTTAGAAATGAAATAAAACAACAAAAACAATGTAATACATAAATACAAATTATCAAAACAAGAGATAACATGGGGATAAACTGGCTCTTCCAACTTTGTTGTCGTATTATTATTCTAACGAATATATGTAGTGAAAAAGAACCCTTGAATATGAATTATATATGATTTATGGGTAAAAATGTGAATTCTCTGATCTTGTTTGCATAAATTACCATAAATATGCAAATGAGTGAATTTTTCAAAAAAATGAAATTACCATAGTTTTGTATACACTTCACTTGACATGCATGGACATTTTCGCGGCGATCGGCTGTAAAACGGCCGAGATCTAAGAGGGGGACCCCCCCCCCCCCACCCTCAAGTCTACTCCAATCACATTGAAAAAAAAGTATGACTTAAATCATCTCTCTCATCATTATACCGCTATAGTATTCATGTTTTTAATATTATTTATTGTCCTTCCATTAAACAAGTTCATAGAAAAAATACTTATCTCTCTGCAACATTAAAAAAGAATCTTCATTAATATGTCTTAATTTGTATTGATAGCCTTGTGGTCGCCAACAGTGGCGTAGGTAGGGGCGTCTCCAAAGGGGGATGTGGGGGTGCGACACCCCCCCCCCCACCTGTCAGGATATTGTCGGTAAAATTGCGCTGCCGTCGGGAAAAAAAAGAAAAGGGGGAGAGGAAAAAAGAGAGGGAAAGGGAAAGAAAAGAAAAAAAAGAAAAAGAAAAGAAAGAAAGAGAAAAACGAAAAAGAGGGAGAATAGGAAAGAAAGGAAAAAAAGAAAAGAAAGGAGGCAAGAGCCCTTTGCCCCCGTTTCCTTCGTTTCTTCTTCTTCCTCTTCTTTCTTTCCTTTTATCTTCTCTTTCCCTTTCCTTCTCTCTCTCTCTCTTATTTATTTTTTGGCAAGGCGGGGGGAGGCAAGAGCCCTTCGCCCCCGTTTCCCTCTTTTCTTCTTATTCTTCTTCCTCTTCTTTCTTTCCTTTTATCTTCTCTTTCCCTTTCCCTTCTCTCTCTATCTCTTATTTATTTTTTGGCGGGCGGTGGGGAGGGAGGAGGCAAGAGCCCTTCGCCCTTCCCCCGTTTCCCTCTTTCCTTCTTATTCCTCTTCTTTCTTTCCCTTTCCCTTCTCTCTCTCTTATTTATTTTTTTTGGCGGGGGGGGGGGTGGTAAGAGCCTTTCGCCCTTTCCACGTTTCCCTCTTTCCTTCTTCCTCTTCTTTCTTTCCTTTTATATTTTCTTTCCCTTTCTCTTTCCCTTCTCTCTCTCTTATTTATTTTTGGCGGGGGTGGGGAGGGAGGAGGCAAGAGCCCTTCGTCCTTCCCCCGTTTCCCTCTTTCCTTCTTAATCCTCTTCTTTCTTTCCCTTTCCCTTCTCTCTCTTATTTATTTTTTTTGGCGGGAGGGGGGAGGGGGGGGTAGGTAAGAGCCTTTTCTTCTTATTCTTTTTCCTCTTCTTTCTTTCCTTTTAGATTTTCTTTCCCTCTCCCTTCTCTCTCTTATTTATTTTTTTTGGCGGGAGGGGGCGGGGGGGGGGTAGGTAAGAGCCTTTCGCCCTTCCTCCGTTTCCCTCTTTCCTTCTTCTTTTCTTTCTCTCCTTTTATATTTTCTTTCCCTTTCCCTTCTCTCTCTCTCTCTCTCTCTCTCTCTCCTATTTACATTATTGGCGGGGGGGGGGGGAGGTAAGAGCCTTTCGTTTTTCCCCCGTTTCCCTCTTTCCTTCTTCCTCTTCTTTCTTTCCTTTTATATTTTCTTTCCCTTTCCCTTCTCTCTCTCTCTTATTTATTTTTTGGCGGGGGAGGGGGGTGAGGAGAAGGCAAGAGCCCTGCGCGCCCCCCCCCCCCGTTTCCCTCTTTTCTTCTTATTCTTCTTTCTTTCCTTTTATCTTCCCTTTCCCTTTCCCCTTTTTCCTTCTCTCTGTCTCCCCCATCAACATAGTAATAACGAAAGAGACCATGCTCTGTAATCAAGACCATACCATTTTATTTAATACATTTTCGATATACTTAAATTGGCAACTATTACCTTCTGTCCCAGATCCTCATTTTAAACGACTGATGCGAAAGACTAGTCGACGCACCCTTTCGAGAAAAGACCCCCCGCTTTTATCGAAAGGGTGTGTTAAAACGGTGCTCCGCTCTCAACGCACCCTTTCGAGAAAAGCGGGGGGCCTTTTATCGAATGGGTGCGTTGAGCACACCACACCGCGCCGCACCGCACCGCACCCTTTCGATGAAAGCCATTACAGGCTACATAAACCTCATCGCAATTGTTAGCATATACCCTGTGGTTCTATGTAGTTGACAGCCCTACGAGAGTTTGGATAGGACAAAAGGACATTGGCATTCACGATGACCATTTTTAGTTATTCTTGATTTATAATGATTTAGGACGGCAAATTACCAATAACTGGGATCAGATTCCCATATGCCTGCGTTGCCCTTCACCCGTTGTTTTCCTTCTCTCTCTCTCTCTCTCTCTCTCTCTCGCTATCTCTCTCTCTCTCTCTTTCTATATTGCTCTCTTTCTCTGTCGCTGTTAATTACTCCCCAATATCTACAGTACTCTCCCAGATAGCTTACTCGGGCCAAGTATATGATTTGCATCATCACAAATTTTTTTTTTTTCCGACTGACTAAGCAATTGATATGTAATGAAATGTATGCTGTCATGGCTATGAGAATGACTTTGCAAGGTATTTCATGTGGAAGGTTTCGTGTTTGGGTGAGCCAAGAGACAATACGCACACTATACACCACCTTTCTGTACTACGTAGATCTACGCATCCCTGCCTTTTGTTTATCTAAGTCATCGTTTCCTGGTCTTTAATTCTACATGTGACTCGGATTACGGATTATAACATATTTCTGTAAACGGAATCTGCATTGAGATTCATTTGGGGCAAGTGTTTCCCGAGCACTGCGTGTTTCAACGAATTCGCCATTACGTGGATACTAACCCTCCTGTTTCTGATCGTGCGAAATACAAATATTTCAACGTCATTTTGTTTCTTTCTGACACGTCTCAAGAACAAACCTTTCAATTGAGTTGTTTTACCTGTTACTTTGAATGAAATTTGAACAAATTACATGTGAATCCTTGGTAGCTGTGATGTATTAATTAACACAGTCAACACTGCTGATGAGGGACAAGACTGAAGGCCTCGCGCGTTTCGTCGTTTGTTTTGGACATAGCACATACTAAGGTAAACTTCCACTTGAAAATTATCATGAGAATATTAAAGCTTTACGATAACTCTTTACAAAAATGAGTAGGATAACAAAGCCACAATTTTTAAGTGTAAATCGCAATTCCATTGTGTTTTGGATTTGAAATAACGAGCCAGTATTAGATTAGATGATTCGTTATTTTTGAAAAATTCTAAGGAAATGTTCATTCGCAAAATTTAGAATATTGGCGATATCTTTATATAAAAAATTGGGCTACATTGACGAGTTTAGTATCAAATTTTTAAAGCTCTGACAAGTATGTAATATAATAGTTTCGAAACATCTATACATGTTTAGAGTGTGAATATTGTTGATTCCTGAATTAAATTCAACGAACATTGTGACCACATCATCGGGAGTATATTTTGTCCAAGCCAGTTATGGCTGTTACTCAACTTTGCCCAGATGACGGGCATGAATATTGTACAACCTGCGTCATATCAGTAGATACCTAGACCACGTAAACACTGGAACCCGTGTCCATGTTTATATTTGTGTTCAGAATGCCTGTGGAAGACTTACGGCCAATTCCTCGATTTTTGTAAATAACATCTGTTTTAACATGTTAAAACCCTGTCCGAAGTGAAAAATAAAATAGATGAATTATATATCAAAGGAAAGCTGACAAGCCATAGATTACAACAATACCAATTATATGCTACTTTAGTGCCTGTCAGACCAGTAACAGCTCTCTGAATACTCGAAATCTAAAGCTGTGAAAATCGGGAGTTGTTGACCTAAAAACTAGCTATCGAATTGATGACATCACCGTATGTGGAGTACGCATATTCACAATGACTTTGCATTAATTAAGCACGGCTCATTTGTCTGGTCTTCTTCAATCACTTGTCAACAGTCTGAAAAAGTTGAGAGAGTTCAGAGGCGTGTGACCAAGATCATTCTCGGTTTCACCCTCTTACCTATGATGAAAGGCTAAAGAGTCTAATAATCTACCCTCCCTTCAAGCAAGACGAATTGAGCTTGATAACAAATTTGCCCACTCGATGCTGACGTCCCGTCACAGAGACATACTTCCACCATCTAAAGATTCCTTGCCCAATTTTTGTCCCCTCCGTAATAATCAAGGTTTTGTCATTCCTAGGTGCAGGACTAGCCGGTATCAAAATTCTGCTGTTCCTTCTCTTGTTCGTACAATTAATAATCCTCGATTCTCTCTCTCTCTCTCTCTCTCTCTCTCTCTCCCTCTTTTCAATACTCCTCAGAATCATTTTAATTGACACATTCTTCTTTGGTATACGTTATATTTGAATAATGCCATTGTATATCTGCGTTTTAAAGTCGATTCCAATTTGTAAAATATATATTTCTTTGTGGTAACCCCTTCAACTCAAACGTAATTATGTTAATTCAGGTTTCAAGGCTTTTATCGTTGCCTATTTTCAAAATATCATTTTCCCCTATTTCGTTCGATTGTTTGGTTACTCAACATTATTATTATTGTCTGTTTATCTGTTACCATTACCCTAAAGCAGTTTAGTAATTTGACGATCTTGATCCTTACTTTCTCTTAGTTTATTTTGGTATTGTATTGATTGAAATGTATTATATTTAATCTTTGTTGCCATCTTGTACTTGTTATATTTGTCTGTTTGGCTCACAATTGTATATTTACTGTATCTATAAGATTATTGTATTACTTGTAAACATGATCAGTTTTGGTCCTTGGACCTTTGAATCATGTATATTTATATGTCTTTTTAAACCGAAATAAATAAATAAATGGCGTCTTATTTTGTTTACAAGCGACGGATTCCTTTATGTTTTTTATCGCTGTATTTTTCATCAAAAAAATACCATGCGCGGGGTTTAGAGTGAGGAAATAAATTAAACATTTAGCCTGACGGTTGTGAAGTAAGAGAAATAACTGAAGAGAAGCTGACAAAACAGGCACTAAAAATGTGTGAAATATCATGGGACATCGTCTGCTTGTGCAAATCATATTCAACATGTGACGTCACACATCTCAGCAGAGTTCGGACAGCTTTTCAGGTGCTATGCCGGGGCTGTATTTCAGCGTTTTGTAATTGATAATAATCATTACTTCGCATGTTTCCAAGCATTGAATTGTGATAACCTCGTCCAATCAAAGTGCCACCTTTGCAATAATGACAATAAAGTTAGTTTTTAAAATCAATGAACCTTCTCTTTAACAGTCATGCCCAAAATTATCTATCCGAATCATTTTGTTTTAAATCCATCAATGTATAAAGTCATATACAATTAGCTGCTTCTAAACCACTTCCAAAAACTAAAACAAAAGTCACTCTTGGAGATTGCGATTTCGTTTATGCTGCTCCAAAGCCTTCAAAGAACCTTCCACTTGACGTAGAAAATTCTTATCTTTTGCCATCTTTGAAACCTCTGATGAACCAGTTGTTTTGTAGAGTAAATGTATATAGTAGCTCCGTTGTATAAACAAATATCGTCATTAATATATACGATTTCCAACGTACATAATATGTGTGGTATATCCCCATGTTCTGGTAAAATTCATGGTATTAATTGTGCCCCTTACACAGTCAATGCAATTGGATGAATGATGTAATATATACATGAATATATCGTACACTGGTTAGTAGTCAGTGAAAATTAGTGGAACGGATGGGCACTTACAAGTAAACCTCATTTGGGCCCATAATTATAGCTTGACCCATATTTTGCCCACTTTGTAAAGCACACTTCTGAGCCCGGATGGGTCCTATAGACAATGTCAACGATGCTAATGATAAATGGACCGTCCCATATAGCTTGGTCCATATTTTGCCCACCGTTCCTGGATGCGAGACCCATATCTGGTCACTTTTAAGGCATAGACAATGCTATTGATGCAAATGATAAGTGAATCATCCTATATTGTTTGACCTATATTTCCCCCACTTTTTCTTGGATGCAAGACCAACTGAGTCCAGACGGGATCTAGACAATGCCAATTTGGCAAATGGTACATGGACCATGTACATGCCTTGATCCCAATTTGCCCAGGTTTTTTCTTTCATCATTCATTTGGTTTTCATACAGTACAACATCATACACATCATACACATCGTTTTGATGAAATTAAAATACAGGAAAAGCTTGCATGAACCAAAACAAATTCATGTATCGTATTTTGTTATATAAAATTGGCGATGGGGGAGGGGGCGGAGCACCTGTTTCAGCATTCGACTGAAAAGAAAAAAAAAATTACGACAGTCAGTATACAAGCAAAGGCATGATTATTATATTGATGAAACTCGAATTATTTAAGTTTTGTTCGTTTAATTTTTTTCATAACATTGGGTTTACTCTACTGAATCTATTACACAAACTTGTTTTTCACCCAGGCTACCCAGGTGCTAATTTTTTTTCCCAAACAGGTTTGCCAATGCTTATATTTCCGGTCATCTGATTGGCTGATATGTTACGTCATTAGCAATGACGTAACCGTTAGGGTGAGTGATAGGGTTATAGAAATCATGCAGAATCACTTTTCATTAACCCATCGTTGGCTCAATCGGTAAGGTCAGCGTTATACATTCTTAGAGTTGTGGGTTCAAGTCCCAGTTTATTCAGTTTGTTTTGCCTTTATAAATAGTGAGGCAAAGCAATAAAGAAATCATAGTCTAATTGTTTGTGACCTCTTTCCAAGCTGCTAATGACGTAGAACATATCAGCCATTGAGAAGAACGGAAATATAAGAAATTGTAAACCTGTTTGGGAATAAAAATTTCGCTACACGGGTGCCAGTCATTAACAATAATCTTTGACACCACTGCCCAAGTGGTACAGTATATTATCATCGCATGATAATGAACGTTAGAGTATGTGCGGGGTCTACGCCATGGCCCAATGAAGAATAATATAATAATTTCTGACCTTCCTCCCAGGCCAAAGTAGTCTTCCCCTCTTGTACATTGGATCGACTCTATACAATCTACGGTAAACATTTCCTAGTTAAAATCTAAGCTCTCAAGGTTTCGGTCATTAACATCAATATGTTTGATGCAGTATCCGGCGCGTAAAAAATATTATATCAGTTTTCAATGAAAGTACGTTTCCGTTCTGTGTAAACAAGTCATTCCTTTCATGATATAGACGCTTGTGATACCACTCTCCCAGCGGTATAGCATATCGTATTCGTGAATGGCAATGAACATGTTTAAAGGGCATAACGGTCTACATATTTGACTTTTTGAAAGTACTGGTATCAACAATCATGATAAGACTAAGGGGCGCAAGGGGTAATTTTTGTTCAACATTTCATGAATGAATAAAACACCATCTTTCTGATAAGATAGGTCCCAAATCCTAAAACTTGATTATTTCAGATATAGTACGACGTATCGCACATAATTTTTCATAAAAAACGTTTCTGGAAATTCAATTTTTCCAAATAATTATCGGCAGTAATTCGGCAAATAGGGCGTATTTTGAGAAATCACATACACATACACACACACATACACACAAACACACACATACACATACACTACCCTTTTTTTCTCCAAATAACGGCCGAGTACTATTTTGACAAACTGATACGCCCTCTTGCCTGACCGACAAATGCTTTAGTGAAGAAAAAAATGCGCTGTTTTCCAAAACTTTCTTTTGTGTGCATAAAACATCATGGTTGAGCTATTGCATATATCTATAATGATGGTTAGGATATATTACATGACAATTTGATTGTGAAACGAATCGTGAATAAATAGTAAAATTCATTTATAAAGAGAGGAAGTAACTTACCCATGCGCTCTCCAGCTATTAAAAGTGGTGTATCTTTAGTTACAACCAGGATAAAGCACCTTTGATACTAATTTAAGAAACTAGCCGATCCTTTTGTCTGAATTTTATTTTCGAGTTATATAATTACAATATTATTTCAAAAGAATTCATGTCAAGTTACAACTAGCAGCAAGTTCTCCAATATCATACATTACGAATTATTAATTCTGATGAAAAGCCAAGATAAATTGATCGTACTCTACATGTAGTCTATGTAATCAAAGAAACTTTATGTTGGTAACACGGAGCTATTTAAAACAGTAATATAGGTTACCAGTTCAATAAAAGGTTTTCACAAATAGCTGGTTATATATACTGTTGAAACTATATCGTGCCGTGCAAATGTAATTGGTAGAACTTTAGGCATGAATAATACAGGTATTATTCCATACATGAATGATGAAATGTGAACAAAAATAGTTTGAAATTCATTGGGAATAACATGGAAAGCATAACCCTTCGTACAAAATAATCTGCTCGTTTCTCAAATTAATGTCAAAGCTGTAATTTAAGATTGCCAACATTCAAAATTCTTCCCAAGAAGAATATACATCGGTTGTGTTTTTAGATACATCCTTATGGTATGGTAGAAGGAAGGGGAGGGGGTCTCCTGGTTGTAACCAAACATGCACCCTTTTGGTAGACTGTAACTTCTTGGCGGGAAAAGTGCACGTGCTGTAAGTTAAGATACGCCCTTTAAAAAAAAAAACATTTCCGACTCAAAATTACCCTAATTGTCCTTCAAGACCCAGACAAAAAAAAAATACAATCATTATTTTCCATGAACAGAAATATGAATAAAACAAGAAACATTTAAACTCATTTATTTCCGAATGTGATTTTTTAAGATTAACCCTTTTGTCGAACATTTTGATATTAGTCAAAAGTCAAGGAACCTGTAACACAAGGCTTAGCAATTGACTATACGATTGGTTGATCGATTATACAATCAAATGATTGTTAATCTTGGTCAATTCCAAAATAGCAATCAATTGCTAATTTATCTTTGTGTGACGGGGCCCCAAAACGTTAAAAGCACTGTTAAACACACTTAAGTTCCAGTCTCATGTAAATATGTTTCTTTAAGAAGAAATATCTCCTCGCATAAGATCGAGGAAAATGTTAAATAAAAATTAGACGGACATACTTTCGATATGGCATACCTGTTTCCTTCCTCCCTGATGCAGTACTTCTTTGATTCTTTGACATAACATACAAAGATAATAGACAGATGAATATGTGATTTTTTTTTAATTTAAAGAATGCATCATTATTATCAAGAACTATACAAGAGACCTATCGGAATGGAAGCATGTCAAGGGATAGCACCCCCTCCCTCCCTCTATCTCTCTCTCTCTCTCTCTCTCTCTCTCTCTCTCTCACGCATACACGCACAGACACGTTAATGTTCCCCTATCATATGTTTCATTTAAAACTTCTACCAAGAGTCCCCCCACTAATATCAACAAGTTATACTAAAATTCTACCGTAAAACCATCATTCCCCGATGATGTATTGAATTTCATTTCTTTTACAACACTCACACATTCGTTACTAGTTACTCTACCTTCACAAATATCTCGATTTTCTTCGCTTAATTTAGGAAAGTCCGCAAGGAATAAAGTGTTTTGATTAACAAGTGTTTCACTCACTGAATACAATTTGTCATAAAATGATCTAATCGTCTTCAATATTTCATTTCTATCCTTTATAATCTGTACATCTTGATCATATAATTCTCTTATCACACTTTTCCGTTTATTAAACTTAAGTAACTGTTCAAAATATTGTGTCATACAATCTATTCTCCCCCTTCAATTTTATCAATTATTTGTCTAGATGGTTGAGCTAAAAGCTGATTTTCTAAACATCTGATTTCCTCTTCTAATTTGTCAGCGTTAAGTTTCCTAAGTTTTTCTTTTTTCTTTGTATAACTATTAATAAGCTCTATCATTTTCATTTTCAGAAAATCCCCCACACACACACGTACACACACACTCAATCTTTTCTCTTACTCTAATATTAAACATAGGTACTCTTCTATTGGTCCCATAACAAGTATCCTTATGATTTGCATCATAAATAATGTCTTTCTGGCTAACTAGACCAGAGATATGTATTCCATTGTACGGTTGCCTGGCTACCATTAGTTCCAAATTCCCCTTCATACAGTATAGTAGTTTCGTTTTCGAATTGAACAGACCCATTATAATTATCAAACATAACACACACACATTCACATGACTCTGACCGCATTTCTTTTAATAGATATGAACCATACAAAATCAAAGCCAAACCCTTTTTTCTCTTATTAATCTTGGAAATTGTTTATTACAAAGGCCATTCTGATTCTTTCTAACCCGTTCAAAAGCAGAGGGGAACACGGTTTGAGAATTACATGAATTTCATTTCTCTCTCCCTCTCTCCCTGTCTTTTCTCTCTCTCTCTGTCTCCACCCCTTTCTCTGTCTTTCTCTCTCTCTCTCTTTATCTCTCCTTCTCTATGATTTAACATGATTTGGTGACTAGGCTGTATGAACGTGCGTTTTAACGATGAAGACAGTAACTCTAATTGACACGATTGATTAGCAGCATATGCATGTACGGATATTACGGTTACACGTATCGTAATATATACAGTATAGTAGTTTCATTTTCGAATTGAACAGACCCATTATAAGGCCTAAAATAAAAACTTGTTGCATTGCCCTTTGGGTGCCAAAACATGGGTCGGTCGGTCGGAAAAGATTTTATTTTATTTTACTTTTCTTTTTGTCGCCCTCTTTTGGCCGATATTTTTCAGTTTTTAATGTTTGTTTGTTTGTTTGTTTTTTGGTTTTTTCCCGCCCTTTTTTGGCCGATATTTTTCAGTTTTTAATGTTTTTTAGTGCCTTCAAAATGTGTCATGAATATAAAAGTGTTGTGAGCCTTTCCGTATAGAAAACTCTAAACAGCGACCGTCGCCCAAATCTCCTTGGTTTCTAGCTGGTGCAGTGCATGGTATAAACGGGCGTATAAACACGTACACGAGGCCGGGATCTACCTACGTGCACGTTTACGATAGTAGGATTTTGAAACTAGGGCAGAACTTTGAAGACGAGTGAGAATTTGGGAAGAATTTGATTTTATTCATTCATATTTCATTTAAACAAACAAAATACATATGTTTGTATTCATTAATTTAAAAAAATCTAAAAAATGGTTTAAAAAAAAAAAAAAAACTTTTTTAAAATGCCGACCGTAGATTTTCAGATTTTTGGGTCGGTCGCAAAGGGCAATGCAACAAGTTTTTATTTTAGGCCTAATTATCAAACATAACACACACAGATTCACATGACTCTGACCGCATTTCTTTTAATAGATATGAACCAAACAAAATCAAAGCCAAACCCTTTTTTCTCTTATTAATCTTGGAAATTGTTTATTACAAAGGCCATTCTGATTCTTTCTAACCCGTTCAATAGCAGAGGGGAACACGGTTTGAGAATTACATGAATTTCATTTCTCTCTCCCTCTCTCCCTGTCTTTTCTCTCTCTCTCTCTCTCTCCACCCCTTTCTCTGTCTTTCTCTCTCCTTCTCTTTATCTCTCCTTCTCTATGATTTAACATGATTTGGTGACTAGGCTGTATGAACGTGCGTTTTAACGTTCAAGACACTAACTCTAATTGACACGATTGATTAGCAGCATATGCATGTACGGATATTACGGTTACACGTATCTTTTTGTTGATTACAAAGGCTCATAATTCCGGAAGGTTGGACATTCAGAAGGTTTGTAATGGGAGTCATGATTTCGAGAAAAAAACTTGTATTAAAGAAAACAAAATTAAGTTGGAAGTTAGAAGGCAGTTCCGGGGGAAACAACTAAGCACCCAGTTGTCCAAAAATACTAGCACGAGAGAAAAAGAGAAAAAAGGGAGAAGAGATTGCCTGGCTACCATGAGTTCCAAATTCCCCTCATACAGTATAGTAGGTTCGTTTTCGAATTGAATAGACCCATTTTAATTATCAAACATAACACACACACATTCACATGACTCTGACCGCATTTCTTTTAATAGATATGAACCATACAAAATCAAATCCAAACCTTTTTTTCTCTTATTAATCTTTGAAATTGTTTGTGACAAAGGCCATTCTGATTCTTTCTAACCCGTTCAAAAGCAGAGGGGAACACGGTTTGAGAATTACATGAATTTCATTTCTCTCTCCCTCTCTCCCTGTCTTTTCTCTCTCTCTCTGTCTCCACCCCTTTCTCTGTCTCTCTCTCTCTCTCTCTTTATCTCTCCTTCTCTATGATTTAACATGATTTGGTGACTAGGCTGTATGAACGTGCGTTTTAACGCTGAAGACAGTAACTCTAATTGACACGATTGATTAGCAGCATATGCATGTACGGATATTACGGTTACACGTATCTTTTTGTTGATTACAAAGGCTCATAATTCCGGAGGGTTGGACATTCAGAAGGTTTGTAATGGGAGTCATGATTTCGAGAAAAAAATTGTATTAAAGAAAACAAAATTAAGTTGGAAGTTAGAAGGCAGTTCCGGGGGAAACAACCAAGCACCCAGTTGTCCAAGAAGACTAGCACGAGAGAAAAAGAGAAAAAAGGGAGAAGAGATTGCCTGGCTACCATTAGTTCCAAATTCCCCTTCATACAGTATAGTGGTTTCATTTTCGAATTGAATAGACCCATTATAATTATTAAACATAACACACACACATTCACATGACTCTGACCGCATTTCTTTTAATAGATATGAACCATACAAAATCAAAGCCAAACCCTTTTTTCTCTTATTAATCTTGGAAATTGTTTATTACAAAGGCCATTCTGATTCTTTCTAACCCGTTCAAAAGCAGAGGGGAACACGGTTTGAGAATTACATGAATTTCATTTCTCTCTCCCTCTCTCCCTGTCTTTTCTCTCTCTCTCTCTCTCTCTCTCTCCACCCCTTTCTCTGTCTTTCTCTCTCCTTCTCTTTATCTCTTCTTCTCTATGATTTAACATGATTGGGTGACTAGGCTGTATGAACGTGCGTTTTAACGATGAAGACAGTAACTCTAATTGACACGATTGATTAGCAGCATATGCATGTACGGATATTACGGTTACACGTATCGTAATATATACAGTATAGTAGTTTCGTTTTCGAATTGAACAGACCCATTATAATTATCAAACATAACACACACACATTCACATGACTCTGACCGCATTTCTTTTAATAGATATATGAACCATACAAAATCAAAGCCAAACCCTTTTTTCTCTTATTAATCTTTGAAATTGTTTATTACAAAGGCCATTCTGATTCTTTCTAACCCGTTCAAAAGCAGAGGGGAACACGGTTTGAGAATTACATGAATTTCATTTCTCTCTCCCTCTCTCCCTGTCTTTTCTCTCTCTCTCTCTCTCTCTCTGTCTCCACCCCTTTCTCTGTCTCTCTCTCTCTCTCTCTCTCTTTATCTCTCCTTCTCTATGATTTAACATGATTTGGTGACTAGGCTGTATGAACGTGCGTTTTAACGCTGAAGACAGTAACTCTAATTGACACGATTGATTAGCAGCATATGCATGTACGGATATTACGGTCACACGTATCTTTTTGTTGATTACAAAGGCTCATAATTCCGGAGGGTTGGACATTCAGAAGGTTTGTAATGGGAGTCATGATTTCGAGAAAAAAATTGTATTAAAGAAAACAAAATTAAGTTGGAAGTTAGAAGGCAGTTCCGGGGGAAACAACCAAGCACCCAGTTGTCCAAGAAGACTAGCACGAGAGAAAAAGAGAAAAAAGGGAGAAGAGATTGCCTGGCTACCATGAGTTCCAAATTCCCCTCATACAGTATAGTGGTTTCATTTTCGAATTGAATAGACCCATTATAATTATCAAACATAACACACACACATTCACATGACTCTGACCGCATTTCTTTTAATAGATATGAACCATACAAAATCAAAGCCAAACCCTTTTTTCTCTTATTAATCTTTGAAATTGTTTATTACAAAGGTCATTCTGATTCTTTCTAACCCGTTCAAAAGCAGTGGGGAACACGGTTTGAGAATTACATGAATTTCATTTCTCTCTCCCTCTCTCCCTGTCTTTTCTCTCTCTCTCTCTCTCTCCACCCCTTTCTCTGTCTTTCTCTCTCTCTCTTTATCTCTCCTTCTCTATGATTTAACATGATTTGGTGACTAGGCTGTATGAACGTGCGTTTTAACGATGAAGACAGTAACTCTAATTGACACGATTGATTAGCAGCATATGCATGTACGGATATTACGGTTACACGTATCGTAATATATACAGTATAGTAGTTTCGTTTTCGAATTGAACAGACCCATTATAATTATCAAACATAACACACACACATTCACATGACTCTGACCGCATTTCTTTTAATAGATATGAACCATACAAAATCAAAGCCAAACCCTTTTTTCTCTTATTAATCTTTGAAATTGTTTATTACAAAGGTCATTCTGATTCTTTCTAACCCGTTCAAAAGCAGAGGGGAACACGGTTTGAGAATTACATGAATTTCATTTCTCTCTCCCTCTCTCCCTGTCTTTTCTCTCTCTTTCTCTCTCTCTCTCTCCATCCCCTTTCTCTGTCTCTCTCTCTCTCTCTCTCTCTCTCTCTCTCTCTCTTTATCTCTTCTTCTCTATGATTTAACATGATTTGGTGACTAGGCTGTATGAACGTGCGTTTTAACGCTGAAGACAGTAACTCTAATTGACACGATTGATTAGCAGCATATGCATGTACGGATATTACGGTTACACGTTTTTTGTTGTTGGTTACAAAGGCTCATAATTCCGGAAGGTTGGACATTCAGAAGGTTTGTAATGGGAGTCATGATTTCGAGAAAAAAAATTGTATTAAAGAAAACAAAATTAAGTTGGAAGTTAGAAGGCAGTTCCGAGGAAAACAACCGAGCAGCCAGTTGTCTAAGAAGACTAGCAAGAGAGAAAAAGAGAAAAAAGGGAGAAGAGGACTGAGAGCAGGAGAACAAAATGAAAGGGGGGGGGGGGAGAGAAAGAAGGGGATAGGCTGGAGCTCGTAGTGGTTTATCGACGGATTGAAATGCAAATACCCCCCCCCCCCCCGCCCAGTCCAACATAATTATAATGGTCAGACACTTTATTCTTAAAGATCATCGCTTCATCATCTCCAACTTTGATTTGTAGTACAGGCTCAAAAGTGTGAATCGCTGCTAAATTAACGATACATATTCAAAAGGTGTACTAATTGTTAAATATTTTTTATTTCATTGATTTCTGTATTTTCTTTAAATCTGTCCTATAGCATCTGGATGTCACCATGCCTGTGTCTCTCGGTGAGTGGCGTGTCGTGTCAGGATTGGCACGTTTACACGTCGGCGGAAGAAAGAATATGACTACAACCACTTTTCGAGGAAACTTTTCAACTTGATCAAAAGAGCCAAGAATGTTCAGTCACCCAAACAAAACTCAGAATGTAACACTTCTCAGACTCGGTCACAATGTGACGGTCAAGACTGTGATGCTGTCAAGGGGAGTGGATCCTCATGTGATGTAAAAAGCCCCGGACCTAACGAGGTATCTTACTCTGAGTCTTCGTGTGCTGAAAACAGTAGTTCTCCAACGGCAAATGAGACCAACCCTGTCCGTGCTACCACAGACATTCAGAACCCAGATCCCCGACCATGTACGGAAGACACAGTGGACGATAGAAACATCGCCTTCAATATCATGTCACCTGAATATCCCACCAAATCATCTCAGATAAGTCAAACAGACCAACCTGAAGTTGGCACATCGGAGTCGTACTCACATGTACCTGCAGCAGTTCCTGGTGAGCCAGATCGTATCAAACTAGACAAGGAGGAGACATCAAACTCTGCACCGTCGGGGATAGAGGTCCAATCGTTGGGCTTATCACCTAAACCCAGGCAAGATACAACGACAAACACCGAGCAAACAACACCATCTATTAAGGTATGATTGATATTTTAAAAATGTCACTTGTCCTAGAACCACCCCTCTCACATAAATAAACACACAACCAGACAAACAAAAAACTTTACAGCGCGTCTCTGAAAAAATGTAAACGAAACCGAATTCAATTGGTTATGTTGAACAAAATGTGAGCTGTAAAGTAAACTTCCTTGCTATTCATAAAGTATAAAGTAATATACACCGATCGCAGTAATCTACACTGGAGAACCTTGTTTTTAAAATTTCATGTCAATTTGCATTGTAATCAATAATAAAAATGCCCTTTACTCTTAGACAGAAGTCTTATTGATTCGTGATTCTACTTGTTTTTTGACAAATAATGTCTAATCATCGTTTTAAAAAGTGTCTTATGTCCATAATTGTCCTCCAGAAAGTAACGGAATATCATGGATCACCGACCTATCCGGTCCTCGGATCAAGAACAACCAGCGGTGAAGCAGATGCAATCAAAGGGAATGACTGTCCAGACATGACCAACATACTCCTATTGAGATCCGGTGACGTAGAACAAAACCCTGGTCCGTATGATAAGTAAGCACATGAAAGAGCAACTTATGAAAATTAAAATCCATCAGTCCGTACACAGAATCAAATGACATTCCTGGCGCTATCTTACTTCTAGATATTGAAAAAGCAATTGACAGTGTCTCTCATTCAATGTTGGTAGTAAGTTTATTGACTGTATTCGAATTTTTTATTCGGATAGGAGAAGGTATGTCACTAATTATGGAAATCTCACTAAAGAATTAAATATGGAAAGAGGTATTTTTCAAGGGTGTCCTATATCCCCTTATTTATTTCGTTTTGTTATTGAAACAATGGCATTCGCCGTTCGTCAAAATACTAATATTAAAGGTATTCCGATGGAAGGTAACAATCTGAAAATCTCCATGTTAGCAGATGACTCTACATGTTTCATTAATGGGTCTCCTCTCTCTCTTAATTCATTATTTTGATACCATTGGTAAATTTTCTGTTTGTTCGGGTTGTAAACTTAACATAAATAAATCAGAGGCTATATGGATTGGCTCCAAACGGGGATCTTTACAACAACCATTATCAGAAACGGGTTTAAAATGGAATAAAGAGTTGTTTAGGAAATTGGGAATACTCTTTTCTTCGAATACTTACCGTTTATTTGACCTTAATTAAAAGACAAAACTTAAGTCAATTGAAAATACTCTGAATTGTTGGCGCGCAAGAAGTTTATCCCTAGTTGGGAAGATCTGTGTCGTAAAGACCCTATTGTTGCCTGAACTCCTATATATGTACTCTGTTTTATGTATTAAGATACCAAAATCCTTTTTCAAAACATTGAATACAATTTTGTATAAGTTCATATGAAGTGGGGGCAATGATAGGGTCAAAAGACAATTCATGTGTAATGATTTTTCTTTATATGGTTAACGAATGATTGACCCCTATTCATACGCTATAGCTCAGAACGTTTCTTGGGTTAAGTTGCTACTAGACGATAATTATATAAGCTTATGGAAATCCATTGAGCTTGCTGTTTTAGTAAAGTTTAATAAAGAAAGAAACATTTTAAGGCTCATGCCCCTGACCAAATTTTGAACAAATTATACTCAAGTCAATTAGCTGATTCCCTTCGAACGTAGTTCATTTTTAAAGGGAATTTAATGAAAGCTGAATTTGATATGGCTTTTTCCTCAATTAGTTCTTGTCAATGTATTTGGTTTTAAAAGAATATTAGTTCTAAATCCAAGAATTTTTTTTGTTTTTTTGTATCAGGATTGGATTCATAAAGGAATCATCTTTATTAGTGATTTGCTTAATCCTCCTCACCTTGGTAGCATACTTTTTGAAGAATTGATACTTGATTACGATATTAATGCTAGGGATAGGAGGAAATACAATTTTCTCATGAAAAATGTTCCTTCTGATTGGGTGGTCTCATCAGACCTGAATCATGATGTAATCTTTGATACCTTTATCAATAAACTTGTGCAAGCTAGGAAAGTTCCCAAATATGCTTATAATGTCATTCTAGAGCCACATGTTCCCGAAAAGAGATTAACATTCTGGAAAGAACTTTCTGACCCTAACCCTGTCAATTGGGATAAGATTCATATTGATAATTTCAAATGTTCTATAAGCACTCGCATTTGTTCGTTTTATTTCAAACTATTGCATAAAGCAATAGCATTAAATAACTTCTTGTTCAAAATTAAACAAAAGGATTCTCCTAATTGTTTTTTTTATGCGATAATGAACCCGAGACTTATCTACATCTTTTTATTGAATGTCAGACTGTAAAACCCATTTGGTGATGATACCATTAAAACTATTAATCAGAAGATTAGTAAAGTAGTGAATTTTTCAATATTTGAAAGAATGTTTGGCTATGAAAAGGATATATTTGTTTGACCTATTTATCTCTTATGCTTAAGTACTACATTTATAAATGCAAATTTCAAAGTACAAATCCCAATTTTCAAGGTTTCAGAACTTACATTGATTATAATAAAGATCTTGAATATCGTATTGCAAAAAAGAAAAAAAAATTGCCTATGCACTTTAAAAAAGGGAAGTTTGTTTTATAATGTTGTATAGGTACATGTGCATTTAATTTTCTGCATCTTAGTGTAATTTACTTTTCGTGAGATTTTAATCTACTTTGTACTGCTTTTTGTAATCTTTTATAATTACTTGTAAATATTGTGATTGTATTTAATTCTGTTTCAATAAAACACATTAAAACTTTAAAAAATATAAAAATCCATCAGTCCGTATTCTACTAAACCCGACTTTGGATCTAAGATCACGTTTACCGAACGATAATTCAATTAGACCTCAGACTAATTTCCTTTCTTAATCCCGATTTTGAACAAAGCTTAAGCCCAGCTTCGGGTTTAAATTTACGGAGAATAACAGTTTTTGACTTTGCTGGTAAAAATTAATAATTGGAATTCATGAATGAAATCAAAATGTGTAGAAGTCTTGCATATTCTCATTATGTTTACCCGGTCCAATTATCTTTTGATATTTTGCAGTGTTGTTTGGGCGCTTGCATATTAGGCAATTTGGATAGATATCATACAACAGTAAAAAAGTGTATTCGCAAGTCAAAGAAAATAAAAATGAAAGTTATTTTGATTACAAATCTCGCAAATATTTATAAGCGCTATATGTAATTAATAATTCTTTTTTTGTCTATAATTTAGTCTTGGAAGTCTGACCGAGATTGAGCTCTATCTCCTTGCTGAAGGTATGGATCCCTCAGAATTCAGAAATGTCGGAATAGCTTTAGGATTCACTGAGGCTCAACTAAATCAGTTTGAGAAAGACAAGCTTGGCAACTCCATGCAAGCTTCCTATCAGATGCTTTACGAATGGCGGAAGACAGTACGTGAAAGCAAGGCGAGGGACATACTTGTCAACAAGTTAGAGAGCATTAAGCTCGTTAAACTTGCTGATAGTGTACGAAAAGGTAATTATTACACACATACATATGCACACACACGCACACACACCCCCACCAAACAAACATCAGGCCTATATATGCAGTATCCAACAAAAGTGCATGAGCACACCAAAAGAATAAAGTTGAATATTCAAATGTAACTTCGAAAAAAGTTATATGAGAAAAAACAGGCCATATATTTTTTTAAAGCAATAATGTTTTTAACATTTATGTGCTAAATGTATTGGTAAAAATAAGGTATTCCATAACAACAGTGCAGCAAACTAAGGAGTAGCCCTTAATTACGGCAGCTAAGGTGCTCTGGCACATCGATCTCATGGTCGATCCTCGAAACGCGCGAAATAGTCCTCTGTTTGCACGTGAGATCGACACACGCGTGCATCTAATCCAAAATCTGGACGTTTAAAAAACCCCATCTATTTCGCAATTGCGATCTCTTCCATCCCTTACCTGATGCAAGCCGAAGGTGGCGTTATTCACGAATCCGTAGGCATTGATGGTTCGCCGGGGGTAGACAGTTATTAAGGAGGAATCTCCGTCTATAAAACACGGAAATAAAACATTAGTGCATGAACTATGCGCATAACGATCCAGGAGCGTACGTTTTAAAGGAGAAAGTCGTTTTTACCTCCTTTAGTTATGAAATGGACAAGATTATGTACATTCTTTATGACATTTACCGCAAGATTTGCTTAAAGGGACTTGGTAACATTGTTCAGATGAGAGAAAATGGTGCTTAGGTAGTGACTTCAATGATAGATGTACAATTAATGATAGTCTGAAGGTTTAAGTGAAAACAGACCATTATTAATGATTAAAATTGGAGAAAACTGATCTGATCGATTCCTTTATTCTCCTAACTATATTATTACAATTTAATTACATTTTAGGTGAATGTAAATTGTCACAAAGCAATGAATTGGCTCTATATGACATTCCAGACATTTAAGGGTTGAAAGATTTTTAAAAGCCTGTGTTATGTCTTATTTCCATGGAAAACGGTTGGGAAAATTCAAACATGGTTGGAAGAATTTACTGTTAGAGGGTGTCGCACAGTGACGCCTACAAAGAAAACCATAAATACCTTTGTGGTTTGAGAATTTTTTCAGGATTGTTTGCATGTTAGAGGGTTAGTACATTAGAAGGAATATAAAAAGTAACATTTCATACAAAAAATACAATTTTTTTTTCATCAACCTTCAACAATGTTACCGAGTCACTTTAATAGAACATGGCCCAAAACCCCACTTTTTGACCAAATCGGCTGACATTCTAGCACCGACCCGAGTAAGCCTTCCCTGGGGCAGTGACATCGAGGCACAATGTCAATCCATTACTCAATGTGAGAGCCCCATATCTCGAAAATGATTTCTCAGCCCCTGATCATGATCCGCTCGCAAATATAAATTGGGATTTGGCAAGTAAGTTAAACGTTCATTGATAATACATTTATATAATATATGGTTTATGTTCTAGTTGTTGTTGATGCTGATGATGCTCTTTTTACGTTTAAATACTAGTGTCAATAATAAATATTTAGTCAATTTAGAGACAACGTTCTTCACTATCTCACCACAGGTCAGGTCGGTGATGACATACCGTCAATGACACAGGAGGAAATCAAGCGGGTTGCTGAAGATGTCAAACGCTATTTGACAATTCACCTCTGTCAGATTCAAGCCGATCCACTGAACAGCGAGCTTCTACTTAAATTTGAACGGATCTTCACCAATCTAACGTTGATGGAAGAAGACAAAGGTACCAAGCACAAGACACCGCTTCTTTACGACGACCTCCTCAGGACCGAAGTCAACGGAATCTATCCTAAACGCTTGTTGGTGGAAGGTGAAGGTGGTGTGGGGAAGACCACTCTTTGCGCCAAGATTGCTTGGGATTGGATCCACGGAAAAGGATACCAAGATTTCAAACTTTTCCTTGTCGTCCTCTTTCGCGAGGCAAAGGACAAGACTGTTGGAGAGGTAGTGAAGTCGTATCTCCCAGATGACAATCCCGTCACAGCCAAGCAGCTAGACAAGTACATCCTCTCAAATCCGAAAGACGTCTTTCTTGTCCTGGATGGCCTTGATGAGTTTGGTGTCGATCTTAACAGCTTTCAACAAATCGCCCTGATCACTCTCAATCGGCTGTTCAAATCAGGCACAGTACTAATCACATCACGGCAATGGAGATCAGATGAGATTAGGAAGAATGCCTTTCTCAGAAAGGTGTTTGCCTTCATTGCTGTAGAAGGTTTCTCTACGGAAAACCTCTCTTCTTACATCACCAAGTTCTTTCATCCTGACACAGCATCCGCTGAAGATCTGAACCGATTCATATCAAACAACGATGTGATCAGAGAGAACATGGCCCCCTACCCCATATACACAGCCATGCTGTGCATCATGTGGAAAGACTATGATGGAGAGCGCCGACAGGCAATGTCCAAGCTGCAAACATTCTCCCAGCTATTTGATGAGATGCTTCAATTTTTGGTTGACCATTACCTCTCCAAGCTCGCTGTGCCCTCAGCAGATGCTGATGGAGAATTGGATGAAAATCGCTCGAAAATTCTTCATCATGTAATTCACATTGGTTGTGTTGCCTTCCAGGGTCTTCTCGAGAGACGGTTGATGTTCAGAGAAGAAGAGTTTCAGAGCTGTCCGGGGTCTGTGGATACAGGTTGTAAAGTTGGGGTACTTACTAAAGAAAAGCATATTCCTTCGAGGAGAGACAGAAAACATCATTCCCAATCTGCAGTCTTAGCTGTGCAGTTTACACATAAGCTCTTCCAGGAGTATCTATCTGGAATGTATCTTGCATCTCTTTACAACTCAAACCGTAATGAGTATGACAGGTTGATAGCGAATATCATAACGGAAGCACAGGAATACCGGTACCTACTGTACTTCACCTCGGCCAAGCAGAAGGAGGTCGGCTTGGATATCGTATCTCGTCTCATAGCGCCGACAAGAGAGTTTACATATCGCCGTATTGATGATGACTTCATCGTAGATGTAGCATACGAGAGCCAAGACCAAGCAGTGGCCAAAGCAGTGGCGGAGCATCTCTCCTCTAAATCCAGCAAGACACTGAAGATCACCGAGGAGATGCATGCACACACAGTATCAGGGCAAATTTTCATCATGAATCATCGTGAAGTGGTAAGGAAAGTAACGTCGTTGTAGAAACATATCAATTTCCTCTATGTATGATCACTTTGAGTGATAATTTTTTTATTTGATTTAAATTTCATTCTCTCAGACTTATAGGATGACGCTGTTTGGTTTGAATACTTGACTGTATACATATACCATGTATACGAAAGACGCTTTGAATCCCGATATGTGCTAATAAGGCAATGCATTCTGTACAAACATCCCTTCACCCACATGGTGAAAAGAAGCTTGATAGAATCAGTTGTATTTAATCATGGAGCATATTTAAAACAACTTCTATGGATCTAGCATGTGTTTAACTCTGATCATATTTTTTATCTGAAAACTACAATGTACACGAACAACATTTACTATTATTACTTACAATAGTTAATGAGTATTAGTACTTTAATTTCTTTGTAGGACTTGCGATTTTTTTTGTCATTGCAGCACAACCCGTCTTGCATGTATTTGCAATGAAACCTTGTTTAGTAATATAACACTTTTAATATCACGAATCCCAATATTCTTTGCACGTGTATGCTGTTCAAACCAGTATGATAAAGACACACGGAAAATGGCAAAAACATATTAAAAATCAATATCAATGAAGTTAATTATTAGGATAATCCGGTATTATTTTCATGCGTTTATGTTTCTTGTGTTATTTGTGTACATGTACCTTGTAGGTTCACCTGAATATTGGGAAGCCATGTGGACGGACGGCTTCAGAGGACCTGGCTGAATTCATGTGCACATCACGATCACTGAGATCTGTGAAGATCAAAACTACTATGCATGATGTCTTCTACTCGGTGCTTGCGAATGAAGCAGTCGATTCCAAGGTCAGTATAAATCTGAGTACTACTCAAGTTGACGTATTTTTGGTACATCATTCTTCAAAAAGAAAGGGATGCCATATTCAGTCAGGATCATAGTTTTCCTGATGTCATAAGATTGAATTGCATAGGAGAATAATGGGAAACAAATTTGTTTTTACAAAATTCAATAAGGCATTGTTCATCTCTCTTTTCTTTTAAAGCATCTATTAAAAAAAACTCTTTTATCGAAATAACTACATAATTGATATCAACATGCAATAGGCAATTATTATTGATCTCTCAATTTTGGTCACATTGCAAGTCATTTTTGCATATTTCGTATTCTATTTCGTATTCCTTTAATATTGAAAAGGCTACATTTGTTTCCACTTCACCAACACAGAGATACGTGCACATCCACCATTCGCTACAAAACCACACACACACACACACACACGCACATACACACGCGCACACACACACACGCGCGCACACACACGCACACACACACACACACACACAATACACACTCACACAACACACTCAAAAACTCAAACACAAAGATCGTATAAACACATTTTCATTTTAAATTTCACTTTAAAATTTTCTTTTGAGGCCGCCATCCTAGTCAAGCATCGCTTATGATTGCGGTCTCCTGCACTTTTTCCACATTAACTTCGGATAATACTTTGAATTTACAATAATATGTTAGAGAAATATTAAGTTTCGTTATTATATGTATATTATATAACTAACATTTTAACATGAAGTTTTTATTGTTTGTATATTTTGTATTATACCTCACGTTTATATGTTCTTTGTTATTTGGAAAAATGCGTAAATCAAATCAAATCAAATTAAATGAATAGAAAGCCGCTACTCAAAAATTAAATTTCAAAATTCAAAATTCTACAGCAGGATTGCAGTGCTTCTTCGCGAACTTTCCTTTTATAAAATGCAAAACAATTGGTTAATTTGTTTGTTTTACCTGACTGCTAAGAAAGTATCTATATGCTTGTGAGTAAGCAGCCAGGGGAGTGACGGTTTTAAGTCTTCTCCGATGGACCTAGAATCGAGGATTAATGCCTTACCAGAGGACACTAAAATTTCGACTTGATTTCAAACCCGGGACCTCCCGGTTACAAAACCACTGACATCGCATCTCCCTAATTCCGTTTTCGAGGCAAATAACTTAAAAATATTTACAGCTCGATCGCTTTGCTCCATCGATTTTAAGAAGCGAATGTTAGTTTGGGCGGTAGAGGGGGGGGGGTTGGGCAACTTAACTATTTGTCCCGGGCGCCATGAAACCTAGATAGGCGACTGCACAAGAACAACACTTTCTATAGTTATTACCTTATCTTAATTACAGGCTAATTGTCTGGGAAACGATATTAAAAACCTAACGGATAAAATTACTAATTTACAAGATATAGTGAGAATACTTATTCATAACACACCAACATTCGATCACCCAACATAACTTTACGAATCTTAAATTCTGACATCCCCAGATTTATATATTTGTACTTTAACAAAATTAACTACCAATACAGTAATTATGTTTATATTTTAATGGCCTTACAGTAAATTATTTCGACTAAGTTTTGAGGCATTTGAGGCATGTCAGGAGACAAAATATAAAGTCTTCTTTAAATATGCGTAGAATTTACAATTTTGCATAATTAATTCGCGCTACATTTCTTTTCTAAAATACATATAAGGAATTCGTTAAAAAATATTCCACCTCAGTCCTTAGGGGAAAAGGGAGGGACTTGAAAATTGTCGCAGTAATCTTACATTAAACGACCGAGATGAAGGGTGGGAGGTTCAACTTGAGGTATACTCATTTCGATAGTCAAACCAAATTGGGTGATTTTACTATATACAATATTACGCCGCAATGAAAAAGCAATTATGAAAAGTTGAACGTCTCGGGAAGTGGAAGCGAAAAACGATCTTTCTGTCGGAGAAAAAAAACGAATCTCTTCGTCCTGTTTGTATAATCTCTGTATCCTATTGCAAAATACAAAAAGTTCTGTGTCTATTTTTTCCACATTTGTGTTAATATGAAATCTGATTTTCAAAGTAATTTCTCAATCAAATGTAAGAAACACTTATTTCTTTTGCACGAGAATGAGGATGGCAACTGTATCAACATGTAATTCATTTAGTAATGTCAGCAATTGTTTAACCAACATAATGTAGTACTATTATAACAGATTGAGACTCTGGACATCCATTGTTTTTATCCCCCCTCTCCCATCAGCCTGATATGCCAATGTGGGGAGGTCTAGTGAAATTACCAAATCATATATGCCCAGGAAATAAATCCTCTCCTTTCTGATCCCTTTCTGACCCCCTCCCAGGGTAGGAACAATTTGGGCATTTTTCTGTCTGAAAATGTTTAACACCAAAACAGTTTTACTAATAACTGTGTCCTACCTATGT
Organism: Strongylocentrotus purpuratus; assembly: GCF_000002235.5. Lineage (NCBI taxonomy): Eukaryota > Metazoa > Echinodermata > Echinoidea > Camarodonta > Strongylocentrotidae > Strongylocentrotus > Strongylocentrotus purpuratus. The sequence goes on from NW_022145607.1 coordinate 24,406,539, forward strand.
TGTTTGCATTGTTTCCTTTACCGATATGAGAGTGAGCATCCTCCTCCTTGGATGGCTCTTTTCAAATATGTTTACCACATCCTCCAGGTTGATGTCCTTTTCGTAAAAAAATGAATGTCATAAGTGCATGGGCGGCATAGCATCTTCCAAAGTTAGGGGGCACCAGCAAAACAGGGCACTTTCTGAAAAAGGGGGCACCTACAAAGGGAAACCTCCAAGCAAAATGTTAAGATTTCCAGACATTGGTAAATGGTATATACACCTATATTGCCATGATTGTGATTACATTATAAGGTATAATTTAATTTTTTTTTTTTTTTCTCTTTACCGGGTCCAAAATATTGCTTAAGCATCATATCATACTTAGCAGTTGGGTGTGATAGTATGAATAATCATTTGCGAGGGTACTATTTCAATCAAATGTAATAACAACGTATTGCTTTTGTAAATGAATAAGGATGGCAACTCATCATGATGTAATTTTTACAAATATTGCTAAGTAGTGTAATGTGAGCAATTATTGTATATCCAACAGAATTTTACTATCATAACGGATAAAGACTTGAAATCCAGTATGTGGATCATCCTCCCACCCCCTTACTCAGTTCGACGTGCAAATGCAGGAGGGTCTGCGAGATTACCGAATCGTATGCACAGGGGAACAAAATCCCCTCCTTTCTGACAATCGATGTCGATAACATACTGAGGGTGTTCAATTCCCCCCCCCCCCCGACTAAACGCTCACGTTTTCCTTCAAGAGAAGTGTGGTTGAGGACTGGTTTGCGACCGTTCTGCCTTGTTTTGTTCTTATCTTTCGTTCTGTAAGACTTTAGATCATTAGCCAAGTCCTTCATTCATATTTATCCACTGCTCCCACTGTAAACAGGTCAATATGATCTAGAAAATGTCATCCTTTTGTATACGTCATGCCCAAGTCATGATTGGATCAGTCAAAACCTATTGATTACCTCTGTAATAATCCCCAAGTAATGAATTAACAGCATGATATCGGTCTAAAAAAAACGCCAGGAACTATTGAAATTAGAGCTAATTTCAAGTATCAAGACCTTTACCTCATTAAAAAATAAATGCGATTGCGTTACATTTTTTTTTACATAGGGGCAGTGATTTTAACATTAATTTAAACAGATTGTTGAATATTGAATATAGTTTTAATGGGTTGTTAGTTATCATATATTCCACGTAATGTTACTTTCATAACAGATTGAGACTCTTAACATCTTGTCTCCGGATCTGCTTGAATGTCCGTCTGCATCACGTGATCTCGCTCAGGTCATCTGTAAGATGCCTTATCTGAAGAACCTGATACTCGGCGGTCATTATCACGCTGACTTCTACTCATCATCTTCGTCGATGGCATCATCTGCAAAGGTATTGATTTTATCATATTTTTAAAGTACTCTTAAGCGATTGCCTACATGTTTTGTTACACTGGAAGTGTACTCTTTTCTATATAGTCAAACGCAAGTGGACGATTCTACTCTCCCAATCAGTATACCGTTAAGAGGAAGCAGAGAAGTTTAAACGCTTTAAGGAAGTGGAAGCGAAAAGTGAACGTTGTGTCATAATACAGAAAAAGAATGAAGATTGTAAGATTGATAGTGAATAATAAGAACCATATATTTTGTCATTCCATGGGAGAAAACGGAGGGTAATGGAGGTGCTTGAGGACTTTCTGTAATGTGAATTGCTGATGAGACTGAATATTAAATCTAAAGGTGAAGTTGGTTTTAATAAAAGCAGAAAAGTGAGAGAAACAAATTTGTGAAGTTTGAGCAATATCCGCTTAAAAAAAAGGAAAGTTATGAATAGTGTAACACAATTTGTCAACGCTGTGACGTATATATCATGTGAGCTCCTTTCCAATTTGCTCTGTATAGAAAAATTAATTAACTTTCATTTTCTAAGCTATCGATTACTGAATTGTTTTATTCATAGAGGGGTTGCACAAAAACATAGTTGCACAAATTATATTGAGGGTACATGTATGACTGAAATGTTTCTAAAGGGAAAAAAACAATTTTGGTAAAAGTTATTTAGTACAGGGCCCTTTTGAAACCTCCAAAATGATGAATCGCATCTCTTAGTCCCCGTTCGTGTTATTTCTGTATCCCTTTGGAAACTGAAAGGTGTTCCATGTTTATTTGTATTCACACTTTTATGTTATGTAAAATTAGATACTATTTCAATCAAATATCAGAATAAGTTATTGCTTTTGTGAATGAAAAAGGATGGCAACTGTATCATGATGTAAAGTACAAAAATAATTATCTTACAGATAGAGAATGTCTTGCCGCAATATCAGATAGGAAAAATAATGGAGCAGGCGTTATAACTGACTGAGAAGATAGACTAACATACCTGCATTGGAGACCATTTCTGAACTGGTTGGCTCTCTATCCCTTTCGTTGCTTGCTCTCTCTTCAAACAATGTTGTGACAGGCTTGTCACCTAAATGACACAATTAACTCAAGATAGCTCACCAGTCTTACTCTTAACTGCTAGATTCTTCACTCCTAACTGCCTAAACAAGCCTCCTCTGTTCGAGGGACATAGAGAGAGACCAGTCAGGTAGGTCACAAGAAAGACACTTGTCGCGCTGCGGAGCATATAGGGAGAAGGGCGTCATTGAGCACATAAACAGAGAGCTCAAAGGGTACGTTTATGATCAACTTTCTGGGGTGCGTTTAATCGACACATTTTCACCCTAGAATCACGGTTTTGAAAGACGTTTAGTCTAAAACACGGTTGCGTTCAACTTACAAGCGATTTTTTCGTCGGTCGTAAAAATAAACGTGTTTAAAAACACAAACATGAAACGCTGAAAAATATGCGTTTTGTATCATGATTCTGCAGAATCACGGTCGCTAAAATTCGAGTGAACGAACGGAGATCTCAATCATGATTATATGACGTCATTATCGTGGCCTGTTCCGTCATGTTATTCCTTGTTTTCCTTCTATCATTTTCTTTTTCTGTTTTTATTATGTTATTCTTCGTTTGTCCATCTTTCATCTTCTCTTCTATCTTTCCATTTTCTATTATTTATCGTTTTCTCTTTCTGTCTTTCCTTATGTTATTCTTTATTTCTTCCTTCTATTCTTTGTTTTTATTATTCTTTGTTTTTTTCCTTCTATCACCTTTTCTTATGTAATTATTTGTTTTCATCGTTCTATCATTTTTTCCTACCAGTTCGTATGTTATTCTTTGTTTTTTCATCTTTCATCTCCTCTTTTATCTTTTCATTATCTAATCTTTATCAATTTTTCTTTCTGTCTTTCCTCATGTTATTCCATATAGCTCCGTTTAGTCTCATTTCACAACGCCCCCTATCGTCAGATTCAGCAGCCTAACATGTTAGCCTATGGAATTTTACAACAAAAATCGTTTTTTGTTTAAACGAATAGCACAGCCACCCCGACGTACGTTATCGCTAGCTCTTTCATTGGAACTCTCATGTCCCATTGACTTTTGAAAGTTCACCCACCGTTATTTGATCAAAATAGGTTGCAAGCTCGTCATTGCCTATAATACACATGTGAAACAAATCGAACTTTGGACTCAGTTTGCCAAGCGATTTTAAGATTATAGGTCAAGCACACGAAGGATAAGAAGCATGAATTATCATAGATCACTTCTGCTTGGTTCATTATGTCCAGTTCATCCAACCCCCCACCGTCATTTTTCCATTTAGTAAAAGCAAACATTTTGCCGAGGTAAGCAAAAACATGAATATTCATGAACGGTCAGACAATACAGCCTTTTAGTACGTAACGTATCGTGAATGGGAATAGGCGATGATCCGTCCAGGGGGTAGAAGTCAGTGGTTTGTGCTGGCATTGTTCCAGCGAGCGAAAATGAGACAAACGGAGCAATATGTTTGCTTCTTCCTTCTCTTACCTTCTTTTATGTTATTCTTTGCTTTTTCCTTCTATCACCTTCTGTTATGTTATTCTTTGTTTTAATCAGTCTATCACTTTCTCTTTCTGTCCTTATGTTATTCTTTGTTTCTTCCATCTATCACCTTCTGTTATGTTATTCATTGTTTTTATCATTCTATCACTTCCTCTTTCTGTCTTCTTTGTTCCTTCCTTCTATCACCTTCTCTTTTTGTCCTTTCTTATGTTATTCTTTGTTTTTCCTTCTATCATCTTCTCTTATGTTATTCTTTGTTTTAATCATTCTATCACTTTCTCTTGTGTTATTCTTTGTTTTAAATCATTCTCTCACTTTCTCTTATGTTATTCTTTGTTTTAATTCATTCTCTCACTTTCTCTTTCTGTCTTTCCTTACGATATTCTTGGTTTCTTCCTTCTATCACCTTCTCTTTCTGTCTTTCCTTATGCTATTCTTTGTTTCTTCCTTCTATCACCTTCTCTTATGTTATTCTTTGTTTTAATCATTCTATTACCTTCTCTTTTTGTCCTTTCTAATGTTATTCTTTGTTTTTCCTTCTATCACCTTCTCTTATGTTATTCTTTGTTTTAATCATTTTATCACTTTCTCTTATGTTATTCTTTATTTTAAATCATTCTCTCACTTTCTCTTTCTGTCTTTCCTTACGATATTCTTTGTTTCTTCCTTCTATCACCTTCTCTTTCTGTCTTTCCTTATTTTATTCTTTGTTCCTTCCTTCTATCACCTTCTCTTATGTTATTCTGTGTTTTAATCATTCTATCACCTTCTCTTTCTGTCTTTCCTTATGTTATTCTTTGTTTCTTCCTTCTATCACCTAATTCTCTTATGTTATTCTTGTTTTAATCATTCTATCACTTTCTCTTTCTGTCCTTCCTTATGTTAATCTTTATTTATTCCTTCTATCACCTTCTCTTATGTTATTCTTTGTTTGTATAATTCTATCACTTTCTCTTAATTAAGATTACGAACTCGGCGATCTTCAAATACCATAATTGTACTATTTGTAGAGAAAAAAGAGACGGTAAAGTTGACCTATACTTCCTGGGTCAAACTGCGCAGTGTGATGCGAGTGGCTGGGCTCGAAATGAGCTAGAATCAGCGTTGGTGAAAAATCGCTTGAACGCTCTCCCGCAGTAACCGTGTTTTGTAACAGCGTTTTGATTTGTGATTCTAGCTTCGAAAAATCGCTTGATCGCACCCTTTTTCAGGCCAGAATAAGGCTTTTGTTACGCGTTTAGTTAAAAACACGGTTGCATCCTTTCTCATTTTCGTAGAATCACCGATAAACGGCGATCGTAAATTCACAAAAAGGTGCGTTTTGCATCGGCGTTTCTCCCAAAACACTCTGGGGAAGCATAAACGCACAATCATTTGTAAACGGGTTTAAATGACGTCATCATAAACGTTCATGTGAAAATCTATAACTAGCGGGGGGGGGGGTGTTAATATATATAATGTGTTAACGGATATTTTCAATATACAGTGCGTCCCAGGAAAAATGAAACCGAGAAGTATCGATGTTTTATCATAACTTAATCCCAACCATAATTAATGAATGGTATATATTTGGAAAGCTTAGAGTCTACTTTTTCAGTTGATGCTACTCACGTGATGCATATTGTACGCATGAGTGATTAAAAGCAATTTGAAGGAAGGAAACCAAAAATTAATTTGGCGGGCGGTATCTGAATTTCAAAGAAAAATTCATATTTCTAGAAAGTTCATTTTCTGCTCTTTCATATGATACCTCAATCAAGAAAAATGAGCCATGAATAACAAAGTTCTGTTTGTTTAAATTAGCCCTTACATTTTCATAATTTTAACAAACGAATTCGTTTTCACTGGGTGCCTGCCTTAGCAAAAAGCAGATTTGACAAAAGACTTAACTCCGTTTCGTTGACAATCAGCCATGCATGAAGACTCTCGTCTACGGCTGATTGTCAACGAAACGGAGTTAAGTCTTTTGTCAAATTTTGAGATTATGTAAGAGCTACTTTAAACAAACAGAACTTTGTTATTCCTGGCTCATTTTTCTTGATTGAGGTATCATAAAGGGCAAAAACTCAACTTTATAGAAATGTGAATTTTTCTTCGAAATTCAGATACCACCCGCCAAATGTATTTTTGGTTTTCTTCCTTCAAATTGCTTTTAGTCATTAATGCGTGAAATATGCATTATTATGAGTAGCATCAACTGAAAAAGGAGACGCTAAGCTTTCCAAATATGTATCATTCATTAATTATAGTTGTGATTAAGTTATGATAGAACATCGATACTTCTCGGTTTCGTTTTTTCTGGGACGCACTGTATATAATCTCTTTTTTATATTTTGAGATTATTTGTTTTCCTTCCATTTTTCAAATCGTATTTATCTTGTTTGTGTACTTTTATTCTGTTATTTCTTCTTTTTATTTTAACGCATATCGCATACACGTACATGCAGTGGCCGCCTGGCCTGCATAAATGCATGCTCCTGCCGGTGAAGTGCCTACAAAGCTTATTCGAAGAAGCGCGCCAAAACTTGACCTGCCCACCCGGGGTCAACGTAGCATGCGAATACAGATAGGCCTACAGAGCCCGAATTGGCCTGGAGAAGGGAGCATAAACAGTACACCGTGGAACGTGTGTTTACGATGAGCGTTTCAAATCGCTCATTCTGCGTTCAAAATTGAGCATAAACGTACCCTAAGTCATATTGAGAGAGAGGACACAAGGACAGGAGAAAGTCAAGAGAATACGCAAGCTGAAGGGTCGAATGACAGTGCAACGTTGAAATGAGAGTTTAGGTCAAACAAGAGTGAAGGGAAAGAACAAGAGCTCTGAAAGTCAAGACAAAGTCGAAATGAGGAGAGCAAGGCGAAAGTTCTGAAAGTGAATGCAAGGTCAAAGTGAGGAGAGCATAGAGTAGAAAGGGCTGACTTTGTGAAAGTCATAGAAAGAGAAGTAGGAAAGGTCAGGTCCATTGAGAGAGTATGACAAACCTTGTGAAATTAAGTCAAGAAAACAAAGCAAGAGGAGTGAAGAAAGAACTCCGCTGTATGCAAAGCAATTGAGATCGGGCTGGCTAAATTTGTAATTTGCAATAGCGATGGCAAGACATCCTTTACATAGACTAGTACAATTATACAATACTCATGAATTGTTTTAAAGTAGACTAAAGCATGGGATAAAATATATACATAATATTACATTAATTATCTTAACCAAACTGCGTGACACTATTGAAGTGAAGAGGAGACAGAAGGCATCCCTGACGTGTTCCACGTCCAATGCCGGCTGGTTCAGAGACCCCATCTCCAACGCGAACGCTTGCAGTCTGAGACATGAACAAGGATGCAATCAGTCTACGTTCTCTCCAATCAACACCAATGGCTGACAGCACTTCCATTAGCCTAGTCCAATTGTCACGATCAAATGCCTTTTCGTAGTCCACAAAACAGATATATAGGTCCTGATCATGCTGTATACATCTCTCACTTAGTATTCTCATTACAGCAATTGAATCTCGGGTACCGACCCCTGTACGAAAGCCAAATTGGTCAATTCCAATATAATCTTCGGACCTCGCTTCAATCCGCTTCAATAAAGTACCTTTAGCAATACTTTTGAACTATATGATGTTGTCAATAAAATACTGAGGGTCCCCCCCCCGATTAAACGCACGTGTTTTTCTTCAAGAGTAGTGCGGTTGAGGACTAGTTTGCGACCATTCTGCCTTCTTGTTTTGTTCTCTTTTGTTCTGTAAGACTTTAGATCATGAGCCAAGTCCTTCAATCATATTTACCCACTGCTCCATAGTTAACAGGTCAATATGATCAAGAAAATATCATCCTTTTCATATTCGTCATGCCCCAGTCACGATTGGATCAGTCAACAAATTTCGATTACCTCTGTCATTACCTACCAGCAATGAATACACAGCATCATATCGGTCTCAAACAAATCCTGGAACTATTGATATTAGTGCTAATTTCAAGTGTCAGGACCTGTACCTCATTACAAAATAAATGTCATTGTGTTAAGATTTTACATTGGGGTAATGAATTTTACATTGATTTGAACATATTTTAGAATATTGAATATAGTTTTAATGGGTTGCTGGTTATTGTTTATTCAACGTAATGTTACTCTCATAACAGATTGAGACTCTTCACATCTTGTCTCTGGATCTCACTAAACGTCCGTTTGCATCACGTGGTTTCGCTCAGTTCATCTGTAAGATGTCTAGTTTAAAGAGCCTGACACTCGGTGAGGGGGACGAGATCTTTCTTCACGATGACTTCTACTCATCATCTTCGTCGATGGCATCATCTGCAAAGGTATTGATTTGATCTTGTTTTGTAAGTACTCTAAGCAAATGCCTACATGTTTTGTCATACTTGAAGTGTACTCTTTTCTATATAGTCAAACGCAAGTGGACGATTTTATTCTCCCAATTAGTACACCATTAAGAGGAAGCAGAGAAAGTTTAACGTTTCAGGAAGTGGAAACGAAAAGTGAACTTTGTGTTATAATACAGAAACAGAATGAAGATTGTAAGATTGATAGTATAGTATTAAAGGTAATACAAAGTTTTGGGAAATTTTGAAAATTGGGTGGATAGTGATTCTTTACAACTTTGATATATTTGGATGCCCCTGTGGATATATTATAAGCACTAGAAAATTTAGTCCCTAAAATACTTCTGCTTTCGAGAAAAATTGAATATAAAAATTTACCGGTGCTCCGGGTAAATTTTGATAAATTTCAAATAGCGCCTACGGCTGTACAATGGTAGCTGCGACCATGAAAATCTCAGAATATTTAGTTGCGATATATAATTTCCAAACGGGAATAGCTAATCGGTCGATTTTAGTCAAGAAACATTGTTTTATAGCTTAATTAATATCTTGACCTTGAGAGGGAGCTATACAACATAAAGAGTTAATTATTTATAATTTCATAACTTTAGACTCGATTTCAACCGCGACAACGATCACTGAATATTGTAGGATCGCATATGCTTCCAATTTATTCATTTGAACCAAATTCATTACCCCAAACCAAAACTTTGTATTACCTTTAATGACTGCTTTGAGATAAATAGTTGTTTTTATACGCTCTCGGGAAGGTTACAATTGTGCTATTGCCCGAGGCGTTTTCTCTCATATTAAAGAAGTCATTATTACTTTTATATGCCGAAGAGTCAACTTACCAATCAACTGGTAGAACAGGTAGAACTCCGTAAAAAAAACTCCGTAACTCGACTGGTAGAAAAGGTAGAACTCCGTAAAAAAAAAAAATCCGTAACTCAACTGGTAGAACAGGTAGAACTCCGAGAAAAAAAAACGTAATTCAACTGGTAGAACAGGTAGAACTCCGTAGAAAATAACTCCATAAAACTATTTGTTAAAGATGTTTACAGTGCAGTTGTTAAAGTGATATGTAGGTGCTTGCACCTGCTGACTGGAAACATGGGCATGGCTACTTGTAGTGATGTTGCATGTGCGTGGGAAGTTCTCTGGGTTATTTGTGATCTCATTGAAAATTTCATTTAGTTACCGCAGTTCCCGCAGCTTTCACTACACTGACCACCAGTAGATGTCGATGACGATGGTACTGATTTCGATCAAGAGGAGTCGGGCTAAGTCGCCCCACGGGACATCTCGCCCCAGCCTCAAAGACTGGGGCGAGATGTCCCGACATGATTCATCGGTCGGGAGATACCAATGTAATGGAGAAGTTATAGATTAAAGAGAAGTTATAGATTGTCTTCAAACATTTAACACAATTCCATTACAGATTGTGGTTGGAATTGGCATTATTAAGTCACAATGAGCACAAACATATACACATTGGTATCTCTCGATCGGTGAATCATGTCGGGACTTCTCGCCCCAGTCTTCGAGGCTAGGACGAGATGTCCTGTGGTTGCGAGTTAGCCCGGATTCAACTAGCAGCGGCCAGCGCAGACGACCGATGTATTAAAAAATTGGTAAAATATAGCGACCAATTCTTCGCACACGTACGGTATCCGCGATCGCTCAAACCAGTTTTTAACATGTGAACCTATGGGTATTTTACCAAGACTGAACTATTTTCTCGGTAACTGGAATTTTGCCGGGATTTTACCGATTTAATATCGAACTATTACATGGGTGTGGCATTTTTAGTTTATTTACGGGAATGGTTAAAACCATGACTGCAATTTCGGCCAATCAGATGGCTGGATTTCTTAAGTGAGGTATATAATGAATAATAAGAACCATATATTTTGTTCATTCCATGGGCCAATACGGAAGGTAATGGAAGTGCTGAATGAGTGACGGCTATTTGTAATATGAATTGCTGATGAGACTAAATATTCAATCTAAAGGGGAAGTTGGTTTTAATAAAAGCAGAAAAGTGAGAGAAACAAATTTGTGAAAGGTTGAGCAATACCCGGTATACAAAAGGAAAGTTATGATCATTTAAAGTTGTCATTAGTGTAACACGATTTGTCAACGCTGTGACGTATATATATTGCGAGCTCCTTTCCAATTTGCTCTGTATAGAAAATTAAATCAACTTTCATTTTCTAAGCTATTGATTACTGAATTGTTTTCTTCATAGAGGGGATGCATAAAAACATAATTGCACAAATTATGTGTAGGGTGCACGTGTGACTGAAACGTTTCTAGAGGGAAAATAAAAAAAATTGTAGTTATTTAGTACAGGGCAATTAAGAGGAGAGCTCGTCTAATATGTCACGGAGTTGTCAATTCGTGTTTGATTGACTGCACCTTCAAAATATCTTTTTTTAAATCGTTTTTTGCTTAAACTTTCACTGACATGATTTCCTTATTCTGCTTCTATTAAAACCACTTAATATCAGGGTGGACTTCCCTTTTATAACCTCCAAAATGATGAATCGCATCTCTTAGTCCCCGTTCGTGATATTTCTGTATCCCTTTGGAAACTGGAAAGTGTTTCATGTTTATTTGTATTCACACTTTTATGTTATGTCAAATTAGATACTATGTCAATCAAATGTCAGAATAAGTTATTGCTTTTGTAAATGAAAAAGGGTGGCAACTGTATCATAATGTAAAGTACAAAATAATTATCTTTAAGTAGTGTATAAATATCGGCAGTTGTATATCCAACATATTTTTACTATTATAACAGTCTTGGCATCCGATATGTGGATCATCCTCTCACCCCCTCACTCAGTTCGACGTGCAAATGCAGGAGAGTCAGCGAGATAACCGAATCATACGCCCAGAGGAAAAAACCCCTCCTTTATGACCATCATGGACCCGACACTTTATGATGCTGTCAATAACATACTGAGGGTTTCTCCCCAATCAAACGCACGTGTTTTCCTTCAAGAGTAGTGCGGTTGAGGACTAGTTTGCGACCATTCTGCTTTCTTGTTTTGCTCTCTTTTGTTCTGTAAGACTTTCGATCATGAGCCAAGTCCTTCAATCATATTTACCCACTGCTCCAAAGTTAACAGGTCAATATGATCAAGAAAATATCATCCTTTTCATATTCGTCATGCCCCAATCCCGATTGGATCAGTCAAGAAATGTTGATTACCTCTGCCATAACCTATCAGTAATGAACACACAGCATGATATCGGTCTCAAAAAAAAAAATCCAGGAACTATTGAAATTAGTGCTAATTTCAAGTGACAAGACCTGTGCCTTATTACAAAATAAATGTTATTGCGTTAAGATTTTTACATTGGGGTAATGAATTTAACATTGATTTAAACAGATTTTAGAATATTGAATATAGTTTTAATGGGTTGTTGGTTATTATTCATTCAACGTAATGTTACTCTCATAACAGATTGAGACTCTTAACATCTTGTCTCTGGATCTCACTAAACGTCCGTCTGCATCACGTGATCTCGCTCAGTTCATCTGTAAGATGCCACGTTTGAAGAGCCTGACACTCGGTGAGGGGGACGAGGTCTTTCTGCACGATGACTTCTACTCATCATCTTCGTCGATGGCATCATCTGCAAAGGTATTGATTTGATCTTATTTTTTAAGTACTCTAAGCAAATGCCTACATGTTTTGTCATACTTGAAGTGTACTCTTTTCTATATAGTCAAACGCAAGTGGACGATATTATTCTCCCAATTAGTACACCATTAAGAGGAAGCAGAGAAAGTTTAACGTTTCAGGAAGTGGAAACGAAAAGTGAACTTTGTGTCATAATACAGAAATAGAATGAAGATTGTAAGATTGATAGTGAATAATAAGAACCATATATTTTGTTCATTCCATGGGCCAATACGGAGGGTAATGGAAGTGCTGAATGAGTGACGGCTATTTGTAATATGAATTGCTGGTGAGACTAAATATTTAATCTTAAGGGGAAGTTGGTTTTAATAAAAGCAGAAAAGTGAGAGAAACAAGTGTGTGAAAGTTTGAGCAATACCCGGTTTACAAAAGGAAAGTTATGATCGTTTAAAGTTGTCATTAGTGTAACACAATTTGTCAACGCTGTGACGTATATATATTGCGAGCTCCTTTCCAATTTGCTCTGTATAGAAAATTAAATTAACTTTCATGTCTAATCTATCGATTACTGAATAGTTTTGTTTCATAGAGGGGTTGCATAACAAAACATAGTTGCACTAATTATGTTTAGGGTGAATGTATGAGTGGAATTTTTCTTAAGGGAAAATATATACGTACTTTGTAGTTATTTAGTACAGGGCAAATGAGAGGAGACCTCGCCTGATACGGCACAAAGTTGCCAATTTGTGTTTGATTGAGAGCACCTTCGACATTTCATAACTTTTTTTTTATTATCGGGTTTTGCTTAAACTTTCACTGACATCCTTACCTTTTCTGCTTCTATTAAAACCTACAAAACGATAAATCGCATCTCTTAGTCACCGTGAGTGTTATTTCTGTATCCCTTTGGAAACTGCAATGTGTTCCATGTTTATTTGTTATAAAACTATTAGGATATGTAAAATTAGATTTTCAAAGTACTAGTTCTATAAAATATCAGAATAACATTATGCTTTTTTAAATGAATGAGGATGTCAACCTCATCATAATGTATTGTTTATTTTTTGTTGTTAAGTATTGTAATGCCAGGAATTGTATATCCCACACTATGTTACTATTGTAACAAATTAAGACTAGACACCCAGTATGTGGATCATCCTCTCACCCCCTCACTCAGTTCGACGTGCAAATGCAGGAGAGTCAGCGAGATAACCGATTCATATTCCCGGGGGAAAATTCTCCTCCTTTCTGGCAATCATGGACTGATTTGCGAAATTTCTGCCTTTTTGTTTGATTCTCTTTTGTTTTATTAGACTTTAGATCATGAGCAAAGTCCTTTATTCATATTTACACACTTCTCCGTCAGTCAACAGGTCAACATGATCTCAAACACAATTTCTTTAACTGTAATGCCCACAGTCCCGATTGGATCAAACAAAAAACATTTCCATTACCCCTGTCATTACCTACCAGTTTTGAATAAACACACTGATATTGGTCTCAAAAGATCCAGAAACTATTGAAATTAGTGTTAATTTCAAGTGTCAAGACTTTGAACATCATTACACAATAAATGTGATTGTGTTTAATAAAAGTTTTTTTAATGTTGGCTACGATATCAATATAATTGTAAACATATTGCTGAATCTTGAATAAAGTTTTAGTGGGTTGTTGGTAATTATTCATATAACATAATGTTACTTTCATAACAGGTTGAGACCCTTAACATCAGGAATAATGAGGATCTCAGTGAACGTCCCTCTGCATCACGTGATCTCGCTCAGTTCATATGTAACATGCTCCATCTGAAGGACCTGTCACTCAAGGGTCAGTATCACGATGACTTCTACTCAACATCTTCGTCGATGGCATCATCTGCAAAGGTATTGATTTGATCATATTTTGGGGACTCTAAGCAAATGCCTGTTTTGTCATACTTGAAGCGTGTTCTTTTCTATACAGTGCGTCGATGTTTTATCATAACTTAGTCACATTTATAATTAATAAATGACACATATTTGTAAAGCTTAGGTCCTCTTCTTTCATATGATGCATTTTTCACGCATGCGTGATTAAAAACAATTTGAAGAAAGGGTACCAAAAAGTCATTTGGCGGACGGTATCTGGATTTCAAAGAGAAGATCGCATTTCTAGAAAGTTCTGCTCTTTCATATGACACATCATTCAGGAAAAATGAGCTAGGAATAACAAAGTTCTGTTTGTTTAAAATAGTGCTTGCATTTCTATAATTTTACTTAACGAATTCGTTTTCACTAGGTGCCTGCCTAAGCAACACACGGAATTAACAAAAGACTTAACTCCGTTTCGTTGACAATCAGCCGTAGACGAAAGACTTCATGCATGGCTGATTGTCAACGAAACGGTCATGACTGTCTTTACCTATCACTTATGAATAAACTCCATTAAATTAATCTCAAGAGAATCGAGGAACTATTAAAATTAGTGCTAATTTCAGGTGTCAAGACTTGCCCCTCATAACAAAATGAATGTTAATGTGTTAAGATTTTTTTCATTGTGGCAACGTTATTTATACAATTTGAAACATATCGCTAAATTTTTAATATAGTATTGATGGTTTGTTTGTAATTATTCTTTCAGTATAATTTTGCTATCATTACAGATTGAGACTCTTACCATCTCGTTTGTGGATGTCAGTGTACGTCCCTATGCATCACGTGATCTCGCTCAGTTCATCTGTAAGGTGCCTCATCTGAAGAACCTGTCACTCGGCGGTCAGTATCACGATGACTTCTACTCAACATCTTCGTCGATAGCATCATCTGCAAAGGTATTGGATCATATATTTTAGGACTCTTAGCAAATCACTACATGTGTTGTTACTCTCCCTATTGGTATACTGTTAAGAGGAAGCTGGTGGGAAAAGACAAACGTTTCAGGAAGTGGAAGCAAAAAGAGAAATTTCTGTCATAATAAAGAAAACAGACTAAAGATTATAAGATTGATATTAAATTATATATACCTTTTTTTCCCCATTACATATGACAGTTCGGAGTGCTACGGAAGTGCTGATGTAGAGACGTCTATTTCAATTGTGAATATTGATGAGACCAAATTGTTTAATTTAAACAAACTTTAAAATAAAAAATGTAAAAAAAAATCGACTCTCTTAGTCCCCGTTTGCAATCTTTTGGAAACTGCAAAGTCTTCCATTCTTTTTTGTTTTCACAGTTTTCTGCTATGTAAAATTAAATTTTTAAAAGTACTATTTCAATCAAATTCAGAATAACGCGTTGCTTTTGTAAATGAATGAGGATGGCGGTATCATGATGTAATGTTTACAAATATTTTTAAGTAGTGTGATGTCAGCTATTGTTTATCTTACATAATGTTATTGTAACAGATTAAGACTTGAAATCCATTATGTGTATCTTCCTCCCCCCCCCCCTCACCCACCGCTCACTTATTATAACTTGCACATGCAGTAGGGTCACTTAGATTACCGAATAATATGAACGATGGATACAATCCACTCCTTTATGACAATCATGGAACCGCCACAACATCATGTCGTCAATAACATAATCGGGGTGTTAAAATTCCTCTTCGATTTTAAGCACACGTTTTCATTCAAGAGTAGTTAGATTGAGGCTGGCAATATGATCTAGAAAATATTATCATTTTCTTTATCCGTAATGCCCACAGTCCCGATTGGGTCAATCAAAAAACCTATTGATCACCTCTGTCATAACCTATCAGTTATGAATAAACTCCATTATATCACCCTTAGAAAAATCCAGGAACTATTTGAAATTAGAGCTCATTTAAGGTGTCAAGACTTGTGCATCATTACACAATTAATGTGATGGTGTTGAGATATTATTTCATTGCAGCAACGTGTTAATATAGTTTTAGGCATATTGCTGAATCTTGAATGCAGTTTTAATGGGTTGTTGGTAATTATTCATTCAACAAAATGTTACTATCACAACAGATTAAGACTCTTAACATCAGGTATGCGGATGTCAGTGAACGTCCCTATGCATCACGTGATCTCGCTCAGTTCATCTGTAAGATGCCTCATCTGACGAACCTGTCACTCGACGGTCAGCATCACGATGACTTCTTCTCAACATCTTCGTCGATGGCATCATCTGCAAAGGTATTGATTTGATCATATATTTTAGGACTCCTAGTAAATCACTACATGTTTTGTTATACTGAAGGTATACTCTTCTCTATATAGTCAAACGTAAGTGTACACATTTACTCTGCCTATTGGTACACTGTTAAAAGGAAGCAGGTAGGAAAAGTTGGTCGTTTCAGGAAGTGGCTGCAAAAGTGAACTTTCTGTCATAATACAAAAACAGAGTGACGGTTATAAGATTGATAGTGAATAATATATACCACATTTTTCATTTCATATGTCAATTCGAAATGCTACGGAAATGCTAATGGAGAGACAGCTATTTCAAAATTGTGAATACTGATTAGACTAAATATTTTAATTTAAAAACCTATAAAAATAAAACACTCGAATCTCTTCGTCCCCGTTCGTATTTTTGTCTGTATCCCTAACGTATCCGTTTATGTATTACTTTTGTAAATGAATGAGGATCGCAACATTACTGTATCATGATGTAATGTTTAAAATATTTTTTAAGCAGTGTCATGTCAGCAGTTGTTTATCCAATACAATGTTACAATTATAACAGAATAAGACTTGACATCCTGTGAGTGAATCAACCCCCCCCCCCCCCAACCCCACCATCCGTCACTCAATCCGACGGGAATATGTAGTAGGGTCAGGAAAATTACTTGATCATATGCCCGGGGAAAAATACCCTCCTCTCTGACAATCATGGATCAACCCTTCAACCACTATAATGTCGGTAACATAATCAGAGTGTTGAGATTCTCCCCAGAATAAAGCACAGATTTGTCTTCAAGAGTAGTGTGATTGGGAAGTGGTTTGCGACCGTCCTGACTTCTTGTTTTAGTCTCCTTTGTTCTGTAAGACTTTAGATCATGAGCCAAGTCCTTCATTCATATTTAATCGATATCTCTCAGTCAACAGGTCAATATGATTTAGAAATGTTTGACTTTTTCTTTATCCGTAATTTCCACAGTCCCGATTGGATCAAACAAAAACATATTGGTCACCACAGACTTTACTTATCAGTTATGAATATACACCATAAAATGTGCTTTAAAAGATTTCAGGAACTATTGAAATTAGTGCACATTTCAGATTTCAAGAATTGTACCTCATTACAAAATAGATGTTATTGTGTTAAGATTTCTACCATTGTGGCAACGACATTAATATAATTCTAAACAGATTGTTGAATATTGCATATCATTCAGTTGACAACTGATGTGTAATATCAGTGACTATTCATTCAACATATTGTTTCTATCATAACAGATTGAGACTCTTGAAATCCGGTCTGAGGATCTCCATGGACGTCCCTCTGCATCACGTGATCTCGCTCAGTTCATCTGTAAGATGTCTCATCTGAAGGACCTGACACTCGGTAGGGGCAGCTACATGCACAGGGTCTCGCTTCATGATGACTTCTACTCAACATCATCGTCAATGGCATCATCTGCAAAGGTATTGATGTGATCATATATTTTAGAACTCTTAGCAAATCACTACATGTTTTGTTATACTGGAGGTACTCTTTCCTATATAGTCAAACGCACGTGTACACATTTACTCTGCCTATTGGTACACCGTTAAGTGGAAGCAGGTAGGAAAAGTTGAACGTTTCAGGTCGATGCGACATGTAAACTTTCTGTTATAATATAAAAACAGACTGAAGATCTTAAAAATGACAGTGAAAAAGATGTACCATATTATTCATTTCATATGACAATTCGGAGTGCTACGGAAGAGCTAATGGAGAGACGGCTATTTCAATTGTGAATACTGATGAGACTAAATATTCTAATGTAAAAACCTACACAAATGAAAAATCGAATCTCTTCTTCCCCATTTGTATTATTTTTCTATCCCTTTGGAAATTGCAAAGGGTTCTATAATATATATGTTTTCACACTTTTATGTTAAGTAAAATTAGGTTTTCACAGTCCTATTTCAGTCAAATTACAGAATAACGTATTGGTTTTGTAAATGAATGAGACCGGCAACTGTATCATGATGCAATGCTTAAGAAGTGGTATGTCAGCAGTTGTATATTCAAAACACTGTTACTATTATAACAGATTAAGACCTGATATCCAGTATGCCGATCAGCCCCCCTCCCCCCTCCCCCCTCCCCCCTCGCCCCACCTCCCCCTCACTCATTCCGACGTGAATATGTAGTAGGGTCTGTACAATTACTGGATCATATGCCCAGGGGGAAAAAAATCCCCTTCTTTCTGATAACCATGATTCCATCGCTATAATGTCGTCGATAAAATAATCAGGGTGTTCAGGTTCTCCCTAGAATAAAGCACAGGGTTTTTTTTTCAAGATAAGTGTGATTGGGGACTGATTTGCGACCGGTTTGCCTTCTTTTTTATTCTCTTTTGTTCCATTAGAATTTAGATCATGACCGAAGTCCTTCATTTATTTTCCCCACTACTCCCTCAGTGAGCATGTCAATATGATTTAGAAAATATAATCATTGTCTTTATCCGTAATCAAAACATATTGAGAATCTCTGTCATTACCTATCAGTTATGAATAAACACCATTATATTGGTCTAAAAAAATCCAGGAACTATTGAAATTAGAGCTAAATTCCGGTGTCAAGACTTGTACCTCATTACAAAATAAATGTTATTGTGTTAAGAATTTTTTCATCGTGGCAACAATATTTATATAATTTTAAACATATTGTTGAATATTGAATGTAGTTTTAGTGGGTGTTGGTAATTATTCATTCAACATATTGTTACTACCATAACAGATTGAGACTCTTTACTTCCACTCTTGGGGTCTCAGTGAACTTCCCTGTGCATCACGTGATCTCGTTCAGTTCATCTGTAAGATGCCTCATCTGAAGAAGCTATCACTCGAAGGTCAGTATCACGATGACTTCTACTCAACATGGTCATCGATAGCATCATCCGCAAAGGTATTGATTTGATTGTATATTTTAGGACTCTTGGCAAATCACTACATTCAATTCAATTCAATTTATTCAGCCAATCATTAAAAACAGTTTACAATCACACTGGTACCGGTACAATTCTAATATGATGACAGGCCATGGACCCCTGAGAAAACAAATCTTGTAAATGGGGCCCATTAACATACAATTAAATAGAATATAGTAAAAACATATTATAACAAACAAAACAAAAGAGACATTTATATATATGCATACTTATTACAAAACAATTAAAAATATCTTGGAAACACACTCAACCATACTCACTCACACACAATGCAATGCACTTTAAAGCATATTATAAGAGAGAGAGAGAGAGAGAGAGAGAAGAAGAAGATAGTAGAAGAGAGTAGAATATTAAAAAAGAAAAAAGAAAGAAGAGGAAGCACATGAAAAATGCGAAACATGAGATGAAAACTTATAGTCCTACCCAGTTTTACAAATTAATAAATAGTTCCCTTTTGCACAAAACTTTAAATCTAGACAAAGTTGAACTTGATCGTATGTCCTCGTTTAAATCATTCCATTTGCTTATTCCCACATTTCGAAATGATTTTAATGCATGGGTTGTACGTACAGGGGGTTTGTGTAATAACAAATTTTGCCTTGTGTTATGTGAATGAACAGATGAATTACTAATAAACATGTTTTGAAAAACGTGCGGAAGACTACCAGTGTGGAAATTATACATAAATATACAAGTATTAAAGAGAAGGTTGAGTTCTGGGAAGAGGTGAAAAATAATTTGTGAGCATTACTCATTCTTATTATGCAAGTGTGGAAGAACATTAGTTAAGACATGTTCCCTGAAAATCATGGCTCTTCAAATGCCTTCATATTCTAAATATGCATGTAACATCGTAAAAATCGGGGGCCGGCTTTTTACGCCACGTGTTCGTGTAGTCCCATACACATCTTTCTGTGCAAGTGTTTGTAACTTTACCGAGACTTGGCCAAATTTCTTATCATTTTGATGATACCAGAACCTTGCAATACACACAAATTCTTATATGCTAGATGATCAACCTTTTCTGGTCAGTTCCACACCGTTTCTTTCACAATGCAATCGCAAGACCAGAACTCAACTTCATCTTTAAGTGATATTAGTTCCTGGACAAGAAGAACCTTCATTCTGCTAAATAATAGTGTTGTATGAGAATTATACGTTGAATATGTTAAAATTCGGATTGCCCTCTTTTGAAGTATTTTCATTTTGTTTAGATGAGACGAATATGAATTTCCCCACACTATATTGCAGTAAGACAGATGGGGTAATACTATTGAGTTGTATAATAACAATAGCACATTTTGGGGAATGGTAGATTTTAATTTTGATAATACCCCAATGCTTCTAGATACTTTCAAAGTTACATTTTTAATGTGGGTCTTCCAGTCCAGGAATTCGTCTACAGTAACACCAAGAAAGGATAGTGAATGTACACGTTGAAGGACTATGTTGTTAACAGAAATTTCATTAATGTCTCTGGGAACTCTCCTGTTCTTTCAACGAAATATGATGTAGTTTGTTTTCTCTTGATTGAGAAGTAATTTATTACTTTGAAACCATAAAAGCAATTTACTTTATTCTTCATTGACCAGCGAAATCGGTCTATGTGCATTTCTATGGGATATGCCAGCCACGGTGTCATCGGCGAATAATGAAAACCGAAGGACACTAGAACTGTTAACAACATCATTAACATACAACAAGAACAGGAGAGGTCCCAGTACAAATCCTGGCGGTACCCCCACATAATAGTTCTTTGAACTTAGACTCGACACCATCGACCACCACATATTGTTTTCTACCAATCAAATATGATCTGAACCAATTAAAGGTTACTCCTCTCACGCCATTATAAAATAATTTATCAAGAAGAATGTCGTGGTCGATGGTGTCAAATGCTTTTGAAAGATCCATAAATAACCCTAAACAAAAATTACCATTATCCAATGCATTTATAACATAATCTGACATATTCAAGACACCATGAGCGGTCGAATGACCTTTCCTAAATCCAAATTGTTCATTAATTAATATCTCATATTTAGTAAGAAAACTATACAATCTATTATACATTATTCTTTCCAACAATTTAGAAAATATAGGTAAAATTGCAACAGGTCTATAATTATCTATATTTTGTTTACAGTTTTTCTTATATAACGGCACTACTTTTGCTACTTTAAAAGCATCTGGAAACACACCAGTGGTTAATGATTTGTTGAATATGTCACATTATGGTTCCACACAAAAAAATATTGCTTCTTTTACTACCCGAGGGGATATGTCATCACAACCACTTGCTTTAGATAGATTAAATGAAGCACAAATCTTTGTTAATTCAGAGACAGAAGTTGGCTTTAAAAACATGGAGGCAATATGTTGTGAACTGAGATATTTTTCATAGTTCTTATGTAAACATGGAATGGAATCTGACACTTTTTTTTACCAATACTGGCAAAATATGAATTAAATTCCTTAACAATCTGTTCACGCGAAGAATATTTATTTTTACCAGAGAACATTTTACATGGAATAACATTTTGCTTCTTATTACCAAGTATAATATTAATTTCATTCCAGGTCTTTTTCATATTTCCTTGATATTTTTGAAAGATATCATAAAAATATTGTTTTTAAGTACTTCTTATAACAGATGTTAGTTTATTTTTAAACACAGTATATTTCATTGAGGAATTCTGATTTGGTTTGTGTAGGTATGCCTTATAAAGAAAATTTTTCTTTTTTACAGAATTAAATATACCGTTTGCAATCCATGGTTTACGGAGTTTACCTAGTTTTGTTTTCATTTACTAAAGGAAAACAGTCATTATACAAAGTAGTAGATTTCTTTGCAAAGTAATCAAAACTAGCATTTGCATCACAATTTGTATACATGGCAGACCAATCGATCTGTAATAATCTTATTTTGATTTTGTACATTCTGTCATCAGTTATCAATCTCCTTTTAACTTTAACATTGTTATTTACTATGTGCTCTTGTTCTTTTGTCTTTACTTTAATCAAACAGTATATTGGGAAGTGATCCGATAAATCAGTAAATAACAAACCAGATTTAATATTTTCATGAAAAGAATTCAAGAAGATATTGTCAATTAGAGTACAAGATCCTGAAGTAATTCGTGTAGGTTTGGAAAAAATTGGATACATGTTACATGTGAACATGGTTTCCAAAAACTCATTTGTCTCATTATGTGAATAATAATTAAGCAAATTAATATTGTAATCACCCATCAGATATACTTCTTTTTTTTCTTTTTCAAATACATCCAACCTTGTCTTCAGTTTATCATTGAAAGATGATATTTCAGTATTAGGTGGTCTGTAGACACATCCAATTATCCTAGATTTTTTCCCCTTCACTTCAATACAAATTACTTCAATTTCTGGTGAACAGAAAGACATATCCTTACGGAAGACATAGTCAATACCATTTTTCACATAAATTGCAACTCCTCCTCTAGTTCTGTTAAGTCTGCAAATCTGAACTAAAGAATAGTTACCTATCTTGTACAAATCTAACGGAGAACTGCTGTTTAACATGTTTTGTTATACTGGAGGTGTACTCTTTCCTATATAGTCACACGCAAGTGTACAATTTTACTCTCCCTATTTGTACACCGTTAAGAGGGAGCAGGTAGGAAAAGTTGAACGTTTCAGGAAGTGGATGCGAAACGTGAACTTTCTGTCATAATACAAAAAACAGACTAAAGCTTATAACATTGATAGTGAATAATATATACCATATTTTTCATTTCATATGTCAATTCGGAGTGGTACAGAATTGCTGATGGAGAGACAAATATTTCATTTGTGAATACTGATGAGTATGAATGTGGGTGGCAACTGTATCATGATGTAAAGCGTTAACATATTTTTCAGTAGTGTAATGTCAGCAGTTGTTTATCCAATACAATGTTACTATTATATCAGATTAAGACTTTGCATCCAGTACGTGGATCAACCCCCCCCCCCCCGCCCCCCCCCCCCCGCCCCACCTCCCCTAACCTTCACCCATTCCAACGTGAATATGTAGCAGGGTCAGTAAAATGACTGGATCATATGCCCGGGAAAAAAATCCCTCCTTTCTGACTATCAGGTATCCACCACTATAATGTCGTCGATAACATAATCAGGGTGTTCAGGTTCTCCCCCGAATAAAGCACAGGTTTTTTCTTCAAGAGTAGTGTGATTGGGGACTGATTTGCGACATATCTGCCTTTTTTTTTATTCTCTTTTGCTCTGTAAGACTTTAGATCATGAGCCATGTCCTTCATTCATATTTTTTTCACTATCTCTGAGTCAAAAGGTCAATATGATTTAGAAAATATGATCATTTTCTTTAACCGTCATGCCCACTGTCCCGATTTGATTAATCAAAAACCTATTGGTCACCACTGTTTTCACCTACCAGTTATGAATAAACACCATTAAATCACTCTCAAAAGAATCCAGGAACTATTAAAATTAGTGCTAATTTCAAGTGTCAAGACTTGAACCTCATTAGGCGAGGCGTCAAAAATAAATATACCAGCCAGCGGCAGCTAACTGCACTTGCGCGTCCTGGCTGCATTTTTTAAATTAGCTCAGCCGGCTACCGCTGGCGGTAGGACCCTCAATTAACTCATGATGTCATCATAATGGTCTCCGAACAAAAGCATGCGCCGGCTGCCGCCTTTCGAATGGAAACCGAGCCTCAGATCCCAGCCTGGCGCAAGCCGGCTGGGCTAATAAGTGAAAAATAATTGCCCCAGCCAGGCTTCGGCCGTAATTGCAGCCTCGATGCGCCAATACGTGAGGCGGCAGCCTGCTGGTATCGATATTTTTGACGCCTCGCCTTACAAAATAAATATTTTTTGTGTTAAGATTTGTTTTTATTGTGGCAACGATATTAATACAATCTTAAACATATCGCTGAATTTTGAATATAGTTTTGATGTTTGTTGGTAATTATTCATTCAACATAATGTTACTTTCATAACAGATTGAGACTCTTTACTTCCACTCTTGGGGTCTCAGTGAACTTCCCTGTGCATCACGTGATCTCGCTCAGTTCCTCTGTAAGATGCCTCATCTAAAGGAACTGACACTTCATGGTCAGCGTCACGATGACTTCTACTCAACATCGTCATCGATGGCATCATCAGCGAAGGTATTGATTTGATCATAAATTTTAGGACTCGTAACAAATCGCTACATGTTTTGTTATGCTGGAGGTGTACATTTTCCTATATAGTCACACGCAAGTGTACAATCTTACTCTCGCTATTTGTACACCGTTAAGAGGAAGCATGCAGGAAGAGTTGGACGTTTCAGGAAGTGGATGCGAAAAGCTAACTTTCTGTCATAATACAAAAACAGATTAAAAAAAAATAAAAAAGATTGATAGTGAATAATATATACCATATTTTTCATTTCATATGACAATTTGGAGTGCTACGGATTTGCTGATGGAGAGTTAGCGTTTTTATTTGTGAATACTGATGAGACTAAATACAATCATTTAAAAGTTACACAAAATAAATAATGTAAAATCGGATCTCTTCAATCACGTTTGTGTTATCTCTGTATCCCTTTGGAAACTGCAAAGTGTTCCATATTTATTTGTTTTTACATTCAAATGTTATGTAAAATCAGAAGTACTTTTTTAATCATATGTAAGAATAACATATTGCTTTTGTAAACAAAAGGGCAACTGTATCATGATGTGATGCTAGGAGTCCACTGGGCCAGCGCCAGTTGCTGCCAGTTCGCGCCAAAGATTATGTGATTGGCGCGCAGTGGCTTGCTGTGGCGCCGAATTGATGTCCGCTCGGCATGTGTCGCCAAGTGGAATAAACTGGGTGCCATATGGCGTGCGCCAAATGCCACCCGGCTTGCTCCAAAATGTTGCGCCAGTTTGCGCCAGTTTGCGCCAGTTCGCGCCATTACACGGCCATTTGATTCCAAAATTCACCCTGTTGGCGCCATTCGCGCCAATAGACGGCTACTTTGCGCCACTTGGTGATTAGTTTGTGCCAAAGGTCGCCAAATTGGTTTGAACTTGCCGCCGCTTGGCGCTACTTGCCGACTATATAAATACCGGCCATCGGCTACCTGGTTTGACTAGGCGTTGTGGCGTGCGCCTGTAATCCAGCTAAAAGTGGAAGTTACAAACTGATTCAGCCGAGGACGCAGGTTCGAAACTGAGTCACGTCTTTCGGATGGTGACGTTTAAAGGTCGGTCCCCAGACGTAAATAATCAGATCTGATTGATACACGTCTGTAAAAACCCAATACACACACACATACTGGTTCAAACCCTCCTCAGCTGCTGTATGAACAACATCTCTACTAAATATTTACAATTTTGATAGGCGGCAAGTGGCGCCGAATGGCGGGCAACCAGGTGGCATTTGGCGCGAAGTAGTCACCAATCGGGTGCCGTTTGGCTCGCGCCACTGCACATTTGGCGCGCCACTTGGCGCCATGTGGCGCCATGTGGCTGGAAATCTCATTGGCGCAACCTGGCGCGCGCCATTACGTTGCAGTGGATTCCAATAGGTGGATTGTTTGCGCCAAAGGGCGATATGTTCGCGCCATTTGGTGCCACTTGGCGGACACTTGGCGCTGATTGCTCGATGCAAGTGGCGCAACGAAAATTTCAAACATTTTGAAATTTTCTTGCCGCTACATTCAAATTTGGTGCCGTTACGGGCCACCACGAGCCAGTTGGGAGGCAGTTTGAGCCACTACACGCCACTAGGCACCTTATTGGCGACACTAGGCGCCACAGTAAATTGCATTGGCGCAAACTGGCACCAACTGGCGCTGGCCCAGTGGACTCCTAGCATAATGTTTAAACAAAAAACTTTAAGTAGGGTAGTGCCTGCTATCGTTTACCCAATACAATGTTACTATTGTAACAGATTAATACTTGACATTAATGTTGTAGATCACCCACCGCTCACTCGTTCCGACGTACAAACGAGTATATAGGGTCAGTAAGATTACAGGATCATATGCCGGGGGGGCGGGGGGGGAGGGGCGGGGGAAATCCCCTCCTTTCTGACAATCATGGTCCCATCGCTATATCATTTTGTCAATAACACAATCAGGGTGTTCAGATTCCCGCAAATTAAACGTACACGTTTTCCTTCAAGAGTAGTCTGTTTGAGGACTGGTTTGCGACCGTCCTGACTTCTTGTTTTATTCTCCTTTGTTCTGTAAGACTTTAGAACATGAGTCAAGTCCTTCATTCATATTTACCCACTACTCCCTCAGTCAACAGGTCAATATGATCTAGAAAATATAACCATTGTCTTTATCCGTAATGCCCACAGTCCCGATTGGATCAATCAAAACATATCATCTCTGTCATTACCTATCAGTTATGAATAAACACCATTATATCGGTCTCAAAAGAATCCAGGAATTATTGAAATTAGAGCTAAATTCCGGTGTCAAGACTTGTACCTCATTACAAAATAAATGTTATTGTGTTAACCCTAATAAGGCCGGGCTATTTGAAGTCTT
This sequence comes from Strongylocentrotus purpuratus, assembly GCF_000002235.5. NCBI lineage: Eukaryota > Metazoa > Echinodermata > Echinoidea > Camarodonta > Strongylocentrotidae > Strongylocentrotus > Strongylocentrotus purpuratus. Next base: position 24,433,118 of record NW_022145607.1, read on the forward strand.
ATTACGGCCGGGGGGCGATTATGAACCCCCCCCCCCCCCCTAAGATCTCGGCAGTGAAACGAAAATTTGCACGCATGTCAAGTGAAGTGTATAGAACAATATGATAATTTCAATTTTTTGGGAAAAAAATCACTCATTTGCTTATTTATGGTAATTTATGCAAATAACGTCATAAAATCACATTTTTACCCATAAATCATATATTATTCATACTTAAGCATTCCTTTTCACTACATATATTCATTAGACCATTTGGAACAATAATACGACAAAAAAAAATTGGAAGAGCCAGCTTATTCCTTATGTTATCTCTTGTTTTGATAATTTCTTATGTATTTCATTGTTTTTTTAACTTATGTATGTTATTCTTTTTTTGTTCTTTTAATTTCTTCCTACAATTCATCTATTTTGACTCCCAAAACAACCATCTAAACTTTAAACAAGACCCAATAACCAATGTTTGATCTATTTTTTAGGAAAAATGACATTTCCATATGTTTTGTACACAAATCACAAAAATGAGCGATTTTCGGGCTGACATGCAAATACAAAAGGTCACGTGACCTTGTAAATGTAGGTCCGATTTTTTTTTTTTTTTTTTTAAAGATGCGCAAGACTCTAAAGAAAAAAGTCAGCGAGCGGCGAGGCGCCATCCATATACGTTCTCGAACAATCAGAAAAATCGTGGAGGGGGGGGGGGGGCCATAATGGCCCCCCGTCCTTATTAGGGTTAAGAATTTGTTCATCGTGGCAACGATATTAATATGATTTTAAACATTGCCTAATATTGAATGTAGTTTTAGTGGGTGTTGGTAATTATTCATTCAACATAATGTTACTACCATAACAGATTGAGACTCTTTACTTCCACTCTTGGGGTCTCAGTGAACATCCATGTGCATCACGTGGTCTCGCTCAGTTCATCTGTAAGATGTCTCATCTGAAGAAGCTATCACTCGAAGGTCAGTATCACGATGACTTCTACTCAACATCATCTGCAAAGGTATTGATGTGATCATATATTTTAGGACTCTTAGCAAATCACTACATGTTTTGTTTATACTGGAGGTACTCTTTCCTATATAGTCAAACGCAAACCAATTAGTGACCTGCCAGTGTCACAAATAAGGTATAAAACATTTTCATCTGAATTTCCACTTGTATCAACTTACCATGGAAATAGTCATATCATTTTTCAAAATGCAAAACCTCCAAGGGGGGCTTTGCCCCCAACGAGGGGCTCTGCCCCTTCGAACCCGACCCCCACTGAAACCGTACTAATTTAAAAATCTTTCCGACGGGCCTGATGGGCTAGGAGCATAGTCTTTACAGCTATTTTGAAAGAGTATGTCGACTTCAGATTTCGAATTGCAGTAGGGAGTGAATTCCAAGTATCTGGACCAAAATGTCAATTGGATTTGAAGGCTAATTTCAGTTGTGAATACTGATGAGACTAAATAGCATAATGAAAAACACCTACAAAAATGTAAAATCAAATCTCTTCAACCCGTTTCGTGTTATTTCTGTATCACTTTGGAAACTGCAACGTGTTCCATATTAATGTGTTTTCACACGTTTGTGTAATGTAAAATTAGATTTTTAAAGTTCTTTTTCAATCAAATGTCAGAATAACGTATTGCTTCTGTTAATGAATGAGGATGTCAACTGTATCACGATGTAAAGTGTAACAATATTTGTATGTAGAGTGTATTGTCAGCAATTGTTTATCCAATATCCAATACAATGTTACTATTATAACATATCAATACTTCACCTCCAGTATGTGTATTACCCCCTCCCCCTACCCCCTTCCCCCTCCAACCTCCCCCCCCCCCCCCCCTGCTCGCTTACTTTTTCCGAAGTGAAAATGTAGTAGGGACAGTAAAATTACCGGATCATATGTCCTGGAAAAAAATGCCATCTTCTCTGACAATCATGGATCCACCGCTATAATTTCGTCGATAACATAGCCAGGGTGTTCAGGCAGGGGTGGATCCAGCCGGTGGCAGGAGGGGGGCCCAAGTCGTGATTTTTTTTTCTATTTTTTTTTCCTCCAATTTTAGAGGAATATTTAGCGGCGACTTAGGCTTTTGATCACGAGTCAAGTCCTTCATTCATATTTACCCATTACTCCCTCAGGCAACAAGTCAATATGATCTAGAACATTTTATCATTTTCTTTATCCGTAATGCCCACAGTCCCGATTGAATCAATCAAATACCCATTGATCATCTCTGTCATTACCTATCAGTTATGAATAAACACCATTATATTGGTCCCAAAAGAATACAGGAACTATTGAAATAAGAACTAATTTCAGGTGTCAATACTTCTATATCATAAACACAATAAATGTGATGGTCTCAATAGTTTTTCATTGTGGCAACGATATCAATATAATTTCAAACATATTGTTGATTTTTTATATATAGTTTTAATGGGTTCTTGCCAATTATTTATTTAAAATATGATTACTATCATAACAGATTGAGACCCTTAACATCACGTGTAATGATCTCAGTGAACGTCCCTCTGCATCACGTGATCTCGCTCAGTTCATCTGTAAGATGCCTCATCTGAAGAAACTGACACTCGACGGTCCGTGTCACGATGACTTCTACTCAACGTCATCGTCGCTGGCATCATCAGCAAAGGTATTGATTTGATCACAAATTTTAGGACTCGTAACAATTCACTACATGTTTTGTTATACTGGAGATGTACTCTCTCCTACATAGTCACACGCAAGTGTACAACTTTACTCTCCCTATTTGTACACCGTTAAGAGGAAGCAGCAAGAAGAGTTGAACGTTTCAGGAAGTGGATGCGAAAAGCTAACTTTCTGTCATAATACAAAAATAGATTTAAAAAAAAAAAAGATTGATAGTGAATAATATATACCATATTTTTCATTTCATATGACAACTCGGAGTGCTACGGATTTGCTGATGGAGAGTCAGCGTGTTTATTTGTGAATACTGATGAGACTAAATACAATCATTAAAAAGTTACACAAAATAAAAAATGTAAAATCGGATCTCTTCAATCACGTTTGTGTTATTTCTGTATCCCTTTGGGAACTGCAAAGTGTTCAATATTTATTAGTTTTTACACTTAAATGTTATGTAAAATCACATTTCCAAAGTACTATTTCAATCAAGTGTAAGAATAACAACGACTTATATATAAATATGATTGTGTTAAGAGTTTTTCATTATGGTAGCGATATTAATATGATTTTAAACATATTGCTGAATATTGAATGTAGTCTTAGTGGGTGTTGGTCATTATTCATTTGACATGTTACTATCATAACAGATTGAGACTCTTACCATCAAGTTTGAGGATCTCAGTAAGCGTCCCTCTGCATCACGTGATCTCGCTCAGTTCATCTGTAAAATGCCTCATTTGAAGAACCCGACACTCGGCGGTCAGTACCACGATGACTTCTACTCAACATCATCGTCGATGGCATCATCTGCAAAGGTATTGATTTGATCATATATTTTAGGGCACTTAGCAAATTACTACATGTTTTGTTTTACTGGAGGTGTACTTTTTCCTATATCGGCAAACGCAAGTGTACAATTTTACTCTGCCTATTTGTACACCGTTAAGAGGAAGCAGGTTTGAAAAGTTGATCGTTTCAGGAAGTGGATGCGAAAAGTGAACTTTCTGTCATAATACAAAAACGGACAATCTTTAAAAGATTGATAGTAAACATAATATTTTTCAAAACTATACTTCATGGCAATGGACGGCTTTGATGATGAACAAGAATTGATCACTTCTATTAGTTCTTTCAAAACTATATCTTGGAGGGACTGTTGAAATGTGAACTTTATGCATATCATTGTATCAATGCAGCCAGGTTAAACTGGTGATAATCAATAGAACAACATACATCGGTTTCGGTTTAGTGGTGGTTATTTTACCTGACTCCTAAGAAAGCTTTGTTAGTAAGCAACCAGAGGACCGACGGCTTTAGGTCCTCTCCGAAGGACCTGGTTATTAGGAGTAATGCCTTACCGAAGGGCATTAGCGCATCGACTTGGTTTCGAACCCGGGTCGCCGGATTACGAGACCACTGCTCTAGCAACTGAGCTATCACGCCTTTGTGATCGAGGGCCTTTATCGAGGGCCTTTAATTTTGTTTTCCCTAAATTAATCTGATAATAGTTTGCATGAAAGATTGAGACTCTATTGATCGGAGATGTGATATCAGATAATAATGATAAATTATAATATTAATTATTGGATTAAAACAGCCCATTTTCCAGAGGTTACAAGACGCTATGTGTCAGCAAGGATATCCGCTAGCACCACATGATCACCTCACGGGATAAATAATGGTCGATAAAGAGTAGGGGCAAATGCCCCCCCCCCCCCTCCTTCGGAAAAACCCAATCTGGCATAATTATACAACATAATAATGGGTCCGTAATCATGCATTCCCCCCTCCCACAAATGCACTTAAATGTGAGAAGCCTTGCTTTTTCTCTCCTCATTATTTATCGAATATTTAGAGGTGCTAAAAACAACAAAATAAACTTCAAGTAAATAGAATCATAAACTCAGTACATCACATTATAAAGAGGTACTTTTAGTTGCTGGTCAGATAATTTAAAAGAATGAAGGCATCTGAGAAATGTAATGACCCCTCACCCCTTTTGTTGTTGTTTTTGCTTGTCACAAATGTTCAGGCTAGTGCCTTCCGCTAGATTATCTTGATCCGCCACTGGATAACCAAGCATCACGTGATCTCGCTCAGTTCATCTGAAGAAACTGACACTCGACGGTCAGTGTCACGATGACTTCTACTCAACATCATCGTCGCTGGCATCATCAGCAAAGGTATTGATTTAATCACAAATTTTAGGAAAATCACATTTTCAAAGTACTATTTCAATCAATTGTAAGAATAACGTATTACTTTTGTAAAGAAATAGGAGGGCAACTGTATCATGGTGTATTGTTTAAAAAATATATTTAAGTAGTGTAATGTCAGCTATTGTTTATCGAATACAATGTTACTATTGTAACATATTAACAGATTAAGACTCTCACTCATTCCGACGTGCAAACGAGTAGGGTCAGTAAGATTACCGGATCTTATGCCCGGGGGAGAACAAAATCTCTTCTATCTTCAGCTACATAATCATTACAGAACATTGATAAAAACATTAAAATAGGCTGGTTTACAACAGGCCTAGGCTCCGTTTAAAAACAACATAAAAATGACGATGAACAATATCATATATAGAAATGACAGGGGTAACGTAGGTTAACACACACACGCACACACACACACACCCAAACTTCCACACAATCATCATCATCACACTCCCGCTTACTTCACATGCACTCAGGCAGGGGCGGCGATTTCTTTTCACGACCGGGGGGACGAAATACGAGGGACGAGGGAGCAGTGGCGTAATGAGCAAAAACGTCTTTGGGGGGATGGGGCAGAAAAAAAATCCGCATCACCACCACTCTTGCATACTACATGCAGGCCCCATGGAACGTTTTTCAAAGTGGGGGGGGGGGGAGTAAAGTATTTACGATAAAGTAGAGCGAAGCAAGTGGAACATAAATTGGCGTGGAGTCCAGGGGGCAGAGCCCCCTGGAAGCTCAGTGGTTTAAGACATTTAATTACAGTCAGCTAAGCATATTTTGATACCTTATGTGACACTAGCATACAGGTCACTAATAAGAGTTAGGTCCAGGGCGGAGCTCCCAGAAGCTCAGGGGTTTTAGGCATTAAATTACGATCAGGTGAACATCCAGAGGCCGGCCCGCCTTAGGGCCCTTGGTGAGGTCCAGGGGGCCGAGCCCCCTAAAACTGAGGGATTTTAGGCATTTAATAACGGGGAGATGATGAAATAGGATATTCAGACCTTGACTAAAAATTCCATAACCACGATATCCCGAAGAGATTCTTGACAGCTAGCTCGCGCATGTGCATGCACGATACGACGTCATATCATATGACAACTGTCGTCCAATGATTTTGCTCGAATCCACTAACTTATGCGCATGCGCAAGTTCAATACCATAACACCAAGACTCGGAACATCTATCTGTAATTATATATTTCGACACTCTGTTGGTGTTGAACGGACGTGAACAGGCGTAAAATTAACACCAAGGGTGTTGGTTTTTTCTATTCCGTGCTTGTGTTTGAAATTTAACACCCTGGTTTTTGCAGTGTAGCATGATGTAATGTTTAATTGTGTAATGTCAGCAATTGTATATCCAACAAGACCAACATAATGGCACTATTATAACAGATGAAGACTTAACACCCAGTATGCGGGTCATCGTCCCACCCCCTCACTCAGTTACCGAATCACACGACCGGGAGGAAAAAAATTATAATATTTTCTAGATCATTTTGAACTGTTAATAGAGGGAGTAGTGGGTAAATATAAAAGAAGAACTTTGCTCATGATCTAAAGTCTTATAGAACTATAGCTGATTAAATCAAAAAAGGCAGAACGATCGCAAACCAGTCCTTAAACAGACTACCCTTGAAGGAAAACGTGTGCATTCAATCGGAGGAAAACATCAACACGCTGATTATGTTATCGACGACGTTATAGTGGTGGATCCTTGATTGTCATAGAAAGAGGTCCTCTGTTAACAGTTCAAAATGATCTAGTAAATATTATTATTTTCTTTATCCGTAATGCCACAGTCCCGATTGGATCCATTAAACACCTATCGACCACCTCTTTCAATACCAGTAAGTTATGATTAAACACCATTTTTGATTTGATTTGATTTGATTTATTTATTTTCCACTCAAATATCCACAAATTAAATGACATAAATAAACCATACAATAATACAATATATAATAGAACAAATGAATTATACAAGTAATGAAAAACTGACAAGAATGTTCGTAATCAAATAAGTTTACAGAGTACATTTAAGTTTGAGAATGAGACAAATATTTTATATTGCTTGATTTAACTGAGAGGGGAAAAGGGGGAATCTCAGAAAAGCTAGGCTTGTTGAGCGAGATTCCCAGTATAAATTAAATAATGGACCATCAACAACGTGCATCAAAGTCTGCTCCCAGAGAGACCAGAGACGCGCGAACCAACCCGACCGCGCCAGATCCTCGGGTCTCCCCCGCCAAGGCCCATTCAGCGTACATCAGTCTGCCGCTGCCAGGTCGAGCAAGCTCAAGGTTTGTTCGACCTAGCAACAAGCAACATAAAATATTGCACACCGAACAGGCCCCGACAAAAGAAACACAAAGATCCGGCATAGGCAGCCGAACCCGCGCGTCCGGAGACTCTCCGGGAACAAACACGCGAAAACCAGACAGCACGCCGGAGATGGTCCAATATTATTTTGTACAAGCGTATAATGAACGATATAAAAATAAAATAGATGACAAGAAAAGAAAAGAAAAAAGCATGTGATGAAACACAAAAAAGGATGAGAAGGTAGGAGTAGGGCCACGTAATAGGTAATCTATTTGTATATCGGTCTCAAAAGGAATCCACGAACTATTGAAATTGTGCTTATTTCAGGTGTCAAGACTTGTACCTCATTACAAAATAAATGTGATTGTGTTAACATTTTTACATTGTGGCAACGATAGTAACATTGATTTTATACTGATTATTGAATATTGAATATAGTTTTAGTGGGTTGTTAGTTATTATTCATTCAGCATAATGTTACTGTCATAACAGATTGAGACTCTTACCTTCGAGAAAGAGGATCTCAGCAATCAGCCCTCTGCATCACGTGATTTCGCTCAGTTCATCTGTAAGATGCCTCATTTGAAGAGCCTGAAACTCGGAGGTGGTCAAGTCGAGGTTTCTCTTCACGATGACTTCTACTCAACATCGTCATCGATGGCATCATCCGCAAAGGTATTGATTTGATCATATTTTTTTTAGGACTCTTAGCAAATGCCTACATGTTTTGTCATACTTGCAGCGTACGCTTTCCCAAATATTAGTCAAACGCAAGTGGAGGATTTTATTATCCCAAATAGTACACCGTTAAGAGGAAGCAGGTAGGAAAAGTTAAACGTTTCAGGAAGTGGAAGTGAAAGTTGAACTTTCTGTCAAAATACAAAAAGTAGAGTGAAGATTATTACATTGATAGTGAATAATGTGTACCATATTTTTCATTTCATATGACAATTTGGAGTGCTACGTAATCGCTGATGAAGAGACGGCAATTTCAATTGTGAATTGCTGATCAGACTACATATTCAATCTAAAGGGGAAGTTGGTTTTAATAAAAACGGAAGAAAAAAAACATTTTTGAAAGTTTGAACAATATCCAATGAAAAAAAAGGAAAGTTATGAATTGTTGAAGTTGTCATCAGTACAACACAAATTAATAACGATGTGACGTATCTTGCGAGCTCCTTTCCAATGTGCTCTGTATATAAAATGTAATTAACTTTCATTTTCTAAGGTTTAGGGTGAATGCATGATTGAAATATTTCTTAACGGGAATTTTTTTTTGGTAGTTATATAGTACAAGGCAAATGAGAGGAGAGCTCGCCAGATACGTCACAGAGTTGCCGATTCGTGTTTGATTGATCGCACTTTCAAAATGTCATAACTTTTTTTTTTCTTCATCAGGTTTTGCTTAAACTTTTATTGACATGATTATTTTTCTGCTTCTATTAAAACCAGTTAATATCATTGTGGAATTCCCTTTTAAAACCTATAAAATTATCAATCGCATCACTTACTTTCCGTTAATATTATATCTGTATGCTTTTGGAAAACGCAAAGTTTTCCATGTTCAATAGTTTTTCACACTTTAATGTTATGTAAAATTAGGGTTCCAAAGTATTATTTCAGTCAAATGTCAGAATAAGGTATTGCTTTTGTAAATGAATGAGGATTGCAACTGTATCATGATGTAATGTTTTAAAAATATGTTAAGTCGTAGATAACATTACCAGGTTGTTCAGATTCCCCCGCGAATAAAAGCACAGGTTTTTCTTCAAGAGTAGTGTGATTGAGGACTGGTTTGCGACCGTTCTGCCTTCCTGTTTTATTCTCTTTTGTTCTTTAAGAATTTAGATCCTTAGCCAAGTTTCTTCATTAATATTTAACCACTGCTCCCCCAGTAAAACGGTCAATATGATCTAGAAAATATCATTCAATTTTATCCCTCATGCCACAGTCCCGATTGGATCTGTCAAAGCCTATTGATTACCTCTGTCATTACTTATCAGTAATAAATAAACATCATTATATCGGTCTCAAAAATAATCCAGGAACTATTAAAATTAGTGCTTATTTCAAGTGTCAAGACGTGTTCCTCATTACAAAATAAATGTGATTGTGTTAAGATTTTGTCATTTTGGCAACGATATTGACATTGATTTAAACAGATTATTGAATATTGAATATAGTTTTAATGGAATGTTAGTTATTTTTCATTCAACATAACGTTATTATCATGACAGATTAAGACTCTTTACATCCACTCTTGGGATCTCAGTAGACGTCCCTCTGCATCACGCAAAGGTGCACACCACAATGCAAAGGTATTGATTTGATCATTTGATTTGTAGGACTCTTAGCAAATTACTGCATGTTTCATTATACTGGAGGTGTACTCTTTCCTGTATAGTCAAATGCACGTGCACAATTTAACTCTCCCTATTGGTACACCGTTAAGAGGAAGCAGGTTGGAAAAATTGAACGTTTCAAGATGTGGATGATAAACGTGAGCTTTCTGTCATAATACAAAACCAGATTGAAGATTATAAGATGGATAGTGAATTATTATATAGTATTTTAATTTAATAACCTAACAAAAATGAAAAATCGAATCTCTTCGTCCCCGTTTGTATTATTTCTGTAATCCTTCGAAAACTGCAAAGTGTTCCATGTCTATTTGTTTTCACATTTTAATATTATTTAAAATTAGATTTTCTAAGCACTATTTCAATCAAAAGTCAGAATAACGTATTGCTTTTGTTAATGAATGAGGATGGCACCTTTATCATGATGTAATGTTTATAAATATTTTAAAGTAGTGTAATGTCAGCAACTGTTTATCCAATACAAATTATACAATGTTACTATTATAAGAGATTAAAACTTGACATCCAGTATGTGGATCACACCCCCCCCCCCCACACACACACACACACACCGCCCTCTCACTCATTCCGACGGGACAATTTAGAAGACTCATTAAGATTACTGGATCATATGCCCGGGGAAAAAATCCCCTCCTTTCTGACAACCATGGATCCACCACTATAATGTCGTCGATAACATAATCAGGGTGGTCAGGTGCTCCCCTGAATAAAACACAGATTTTTCTACAAGAGTTGTGTAATTCAGGACTGGTTTGTGACCGTTCTGCTATCTCGTTTTATTCTCTTTTGTTCTGTAACACTTTAAATCATGAACCAACTGGTTCATTATATAACCACTGCTCCCACAATCAACATGTCAATATGATCTAAGATCAGTTCATTGTATCTCCTATACGTTTTACTGAAGTTTAATGACTCTCATCGTTAATTCCATAATGTCAGATCGAACTTCTCAACATACATCTATTATACCCCCCCCCCCCCATCTCGTATCGATTCTTCACCCCAAACCCGAGAAACAATATGTTTTCCATTTACATCTTTACGTTATGTACATCTTTACGCAATGTACAACTTTATGCAATGTACATTTTACAAAGTACCATGAGTCTTAGAAGGGTACAGTTATTGTAAAAATAGGCAATTGTATGGTATCTGAAACAACATAGGGGATGATTTGTCCATCATTATAAAGTAAATATGAAGGTGTTGAGATTTTGGGGCAATGTTTATTGTTCATTATATTTGTATCTTTTTTGTTATTTGCGGACGTTTTTAACCTATGCTATTCTCATTTCAAACCTAATGCCCTTATTTCAACAATAAACAACAACTTAAATGCATGGCAGAACATTTTATCTTATCTTTTTTGTAAGGAACACCCATTGATCTACAAAATTCATCGGGGTTACAAAAGACGATGAACTAAATTGGAAAACGGACATACATGTACACTGTTGCCCATAAAGACCATAAAGATAAAACAATCATTGTGTTCAAACCCTTTTTCATGAAATGATAGTGACAATATGGTTTATTATTGAAAGGAAAAGATCATAATCTTCTCAGAACTATATTGATCAATCTCTATGACTCTTTAAATTGATCATTAAAGTTCCAACTTTATGGGCAACAGTTTACATAACATATGCGACATTTTTTGTGGCCATTCGATGTGGGGGGGGGGCACGTGCTCCCCCGGCCTCACGTAACTACGCCACTGGCTCGGTATATTAATACACAGAGAATACAAACGTTTCTACTTCCCCACACTCGTATCTTTCCTTAACTTTGACCCAAATTACAGGAAATCACTTTTGCAAGGACATAACTAAACGAAAATCTGAATTGTAGCACAAAGCAAGTTGAAAAACAAAATCAAAATTAACGAATAGGTCCAACCCATTTCTCTCTCTCTCTCTTTCTATGCCACAAACTGAAACATTCAGCGTACTTTCCTTTTCCTTTTCCTTTACCCTTCTTCCCTCCATTTTCTCTGTATTTTAAAACTGTTCATCACCTTTCCCTTGACTTCTCATTACTTTCCTTTGGGACAGAGACAATTTTCGACCTATTTCATGCCACTTTTTTGTTTCTTGTCAAAATCTCGTTTATATACTCAAATGAGGCAAAATATTTTACGAAATGCAAAATTAAGAGGTGTTTTTAAACTGCGATTTTAGCATTCAAGATTTCTTCTGAAAAGCTGGAATTTCAAAATTAGTTTTCTTTATAATGAGATCAATACAGCAAGCAGTATTATTAATGATCGCTACATTATTCAAGCAAGACATTGTGCCCATCGATGGGCCTATATTTACGTTTTAATCAAGAAAATGGATTTTAAGCATTGTCATGGGAGATATAGGAGCCCACGGTCTATAATTCGTTATCAACACCTTTCATCAGAGGGTTAAACACATCATAATCAGTATTTTAAAAAATATTTATAAAAAAAAAAAAAATTCACGCATTTCCTATGGGGTTCATTTCACGTACGCTTCACATATTTGAATGAGTCATTCCAATACTAACCTTTCGTTCAATATGGAACAGTTTATACACATTTCTTCACTATGGCGTAAACCAATAATTTCTTTAAACAAGTTCCATGATTGTGTTCTTTTCTGTGACAGGTTGATGTCCCTAGTACAGATGTTGCGGATCTTAGGCGACAGTCATCAGCATCAAGCAGACTGGGTTATTTCGTCAGCGAGATACCTGGTGTAAAGCGTTGGAGGAAATCTAGATCAAAGTCTCATCGATATAATGCAACATCTTCAGAGGCATGTACACTGCAGGTCATGGGTGTCGATCTTTACGTAATACCTATTCATCAGGGGGGATGAATGAATAGATCACCCCCCCCCCCTGATGAATAGGTATCAATTACAGATCGACACACATGCTGCAGGTACAATGGATTATTGCTTTCAGAAGAAGATGTAAACAATAGCGGAAATATCACACGCTGAACTGCGTTTATCACATGTAAAAACTGTTGAGTTGAGTTTGAGTTTATTTTATTTATACACGGTAAAAGCCCGAAACAGTTCGCAGACTGGTTTCAATCAGGGCCGTGTCGATAAAAAACAACATAATCATGACATATATACAAAATTAATATAACACTGACAGATTCACAACCATAACACGACAATAATAGGAAATAAGCTAAAAACACTTTACTTAATTAGAACTATATTGGTAGACCCAAAAGATAAACAATTAAATAAGCTACATATATGATCATCATAATCTGTTTGCATATTTATATATATATAAAGTAAAAACAAAAAGACGGTTTTTAACAAGATTATAAATAAGTTAAAAACATATTATGTATTCATGTTAAATATTAAATAATCAAACTTTAAAACAATAAACAAAAGAAAACACACATAATGTAGAATGTGTAATAATTGTGAAATTAAGACAAATGCGTATTCCATATTAAGTAGAAGTAAAATGAAGTATGGAATAATAATAAATACTTAAGAGCATTATGAATATGGATCAGTTAAATACTACATATAATAATTGTTTTTGTTTTTAAAGGGACAAAAACTGATAACGTATTGCAAAGATCATATTGCAAACGAATAGACATTTAAAACATATTGCGTAGGAGTAATATAACATAAATAACAAAGATAAATAGGTTGAAATTATGAAGATAAAAATTGTATACAACTATAAAACCTTAAAAACAAACAACAACAAAGCTCTCTTAAACTAATAAGTTAGCCCCTCCCCACACACTTATTTCGTATTACGTCAGCTTTGCCTTAAAAATATTTAACGATTTAGCACCTTGTACTTCATGTGGCAAGTTATTCCATGTTAAGGCCCCTCTATATTTAAAAGATCTTTTCATAGTCTCAGTCTTTGGTCTTATTGTTTTCACATTATACAGACTTGAACGTGTATTGTATGTATGGTCAGCAAATATAAACCTTTCTACTAAATACTCAGGAGCTTGTTTTGAGACAATCTTATACATCATAATTGCTACATTCTTTGTTCTATTATCGTCAAGTGTATTCCAATTTAGTCTTGTTAAATTTTCATCTGATGAGGAATACCAAGAGGACCTATTAATTATTCGAGCTGCTCTATTCTGAATTTTTTGTAATTTGTTTTTCTGTGTACTTCCACATCTACCCCATACTACATCACAATAATTTAAGTGAGACAATACTAGTGAATTATAAACCAATTTCATTTCATATTCATTTACTATATTTCTTAAAGATTTCAGCATATATAATCCGTTACTTGCTTTTTTATGAATAGTATTAATATGTTCTTCCCATGATAACCTTTCATCAAAACAAATCTGCACGAAAAAGGGGGTATTTCAGAAATTGGGGAAAGGTGGGGATCGTTCAATTTCGTTCAATTGGTATTGTTATTTTTACTAGGTCAGTATTGTCAGATTTTCTTGTTTCTTTGTGCTATACGTAATATCGGACCAGGGGATCCAGCATTGTCTGTAGCGGAAGGAAGTCAATATTACTTTTCCCCAGAAATATTTTTTTAGAATTCCAATCGAAAATAATTATTTTCCTACGGGAACCCATACTCTTTAACCCTACAAAGACGGGGCTATTTTGAACCTTTAAAAAACTGGGGGGGGGGGGGCTAAAAGGGCCCTCTAAGATCTCGGCAACCGAAACTCCGATCGACTAAAAATTTGGCATTGTGATAGATGTCCATGAGATCTGCAATATTGCGTAGTTGAAATTTTTTTTAAAAATTAGAATATGCTAATTAGAGCTAATTATTTATGCAAAAATTGTATGTTGTTATATTTTTTGTATTTTTCTTTATATATGGTGATTCTTATGAAACGAAACTTTGTTCATGGTACAATATACATGCTAATATTATATTTACACAATCTCTGATAAAAAAAGGTAATTAATATGATAGTTATCCAACTTATGAATAATTCTGATGTCATATTATATCATGAACACGTGTTTTGGTGATGATTTCATGTGAAGTCATGAAAGACATTTTTACTTCCTAATCCTTAAGTTGGAGTGCTGGTTTATTTGTCTTAAAATTGATTTAGTTTTACCGTTTTCGATGTTTTTTTTCTTTGTTTATATCTTTTTATTTGTTTTCTTTGTTTTTCTTTGTATTATTCTTTGTTTTTCTTTGTATTATTCTTTGTTTTTCTTTGTATCATTCTTTATATATTGTATTGTTTTATGCAAATGAGAATGCAATAAGTTGTATTCACCATGCCAAATGGGAATACTAACAGTACATGTGAAAAGATGGGTATAAAACTGCAACATAAAAGATGCATCTAAAAACTGTGTATGTTATATATGAAATATATGGGGGGGGGGTCGAATTTTCAGTGACACACGATCGCAAAATGTTACATAACATCCGGACCGTTGACCCGGTGTGCACAAATGTGGTATCAAAAGATGCGCAAGACTCAAAAGAAAAAAGTCCTGAAGTGGCAACGTAAAATATTTAAGCATTACGAAGTAATCGCGAAAATAGTGGAGGGGGGGGGCTAAATCAGCCCCAGTCTTTTAAGGGTTAATTGGAATAGGGGAGGGGTTCGGGATGAGAAGGGGATGATAGGAACAGCAATTTCCCCGGGTTCGTTTTTCGTCATTGTCCTCCTCAGGCGTCAAATTGGGATGAGTGCAAGGTGATTTTAACTCCAACACGATTGAAAACTCCTTTTGAAAAATCAACCTATTACAGGCAATTTTAATGGCCTTGTACGTCACCTTTTAAAGTGTGCGATTAATACAAAACGGATTTTGCATAATCCGGACATGATTGCTATGGTATATACAATAATGTATTAACATTGCATTTTTCGAAAGTAGTTGCGATCGTGTTCTCCAACTGTCTTTTTCAATTCTTGGATTCTTAAACGGCCCAGGTTACGTCACAAGTCACATTTAATCCTGAAGAGGATCTAGGATTCTCAGGGTGGGGGTGTTAGCACATCCTGAAGGGAAACAATGAATGAAAATATAAAATGTAAAAAGTCATCGTATTACGCGGGGGGGGGGTGCTTTGAATTTTGACAGGGAGGGTGTACATGCCCTGTGTGGCCCCTGGATCCGCCACTGTTAAAGGTACTATGTCCCTTTTGCAGCCAACCTCAAATTCTGTAGAACTTTGCAGGAATTATGCATATGTTATGTATGTCCTATCTGTGAAATTTAATCGTAAGCAGTGTCCTCATATTCAAATTATGCACGGAAACCCGTTTACTTGCTAGACTTCACTGTCAGACACTATTGAGTGACTGACTGGCTTTTTTTCTTCATTAGTAATAACATACATGAAAAGAGTTGTAAAGGGTACATGAGCATTTGTCTACATCAATAACCCACTTCTTGTGATGGCCAAGATTAAACTGATTGAATCTTTGCGCAGCATAAAACGTATGACCATTCGGTACAATAATTGTCTGAAAATCAAGACTATTACTTTTGGGCTCTATAGCCCTAAAGTCGATTTGACAACTAATAGTCGTTATTTTCCGACTTGAAGACATTTTCAAGCCCCACCTTTTTTAGGGAAGTTCTAAATTAGTATTAATTTTTAAATGTAGTTGGAATTTAACTTTTTCATTTTTTTGGCCTGCAAATGGGACATAGTACCTTTAAGGTATAAAATAGACTTTAAATCAACGTTAATAAATCGTCACAGGGTGCAAATGTTGTTTACTTTGATTCTGATTTTCAACAAATTGTCTGTTTGAACTCACGATCCAAAATCTCAATATCATGTTGTTATCGGTTGTTGAATTTCACAGGCATTGAACACATCAACTAGTTAACAATGAATCAGAATAACTCGTGGTGATGTGGGAGGTAGTTTAGTTTAGATATGACTGGATTTTCTTGGCCTTCTTTTCAACGACGCTTTGGCAAATATAATATAAATAATAAAGGTTTTCTCGACCAATTTCGCAGTCCTCAGTCAATGTCGTGTTGTTAAATTAATGTACTTTTTTTCTTGAAATTCCTTTTTTTTTATTGTAATGAAATCCATATCGGATTCACTTTTATCCTGGCAGGATACTTTGTAAATATTTTTATAGTTACCTTTTTGCCTTTCTTTCTAATATAAGTAGAAGTATACAGAATGATGCCTCAAAAATCCCCAAACGAAAAGAAAAAAATGGGGGGGGGGGGGTTGGTTGGTTGAGTGCTCACCTTTAACGTCACTCCTTGGAACCGGGAGAGGGTGGTAAATGCACCACCCCCCCCCCCCCCCCCCCCATTAGTTTACGGAGTGCACAACATGTAATTTTAACAATTTATTCAAAGAGACCTTTCATATCCAATCGGTCTATTTTTGTTATCATTGTTTATATTCCATACTAAATGCTTTGAGACGAGCGTAATCCATTTTCAAAATGGATAAAATAATGTGCATCTACCAGCAATCATACCTCATTCTCTAGCTTGCTATTCACTTAACTCACAGTCATCAGTCTGTTCTGGAGGACCTGGAGTCTGTTCTGTTCCGCACCTCTCCAAATTACAGGTCAACAGGAGTCAAATTTGCCGCAGTTACAGTGACGACATAACATGTGCAGCCGATTGGCTCGCCTATATAGCTGAGGCGATGAGCCGTGCTTTATTAATGCAAAGTAATTGTGAATATGCTTAATGCACATACGATGATGACAGTTTGTCATCAATTCGATAGCTAGTTTTTTTAGGTCAACCACGCCCGATTTTCAAAGCTTTAGATTTCGAGTTTTCAGAGAGCTGTTACTCGTCTGACAGGCACTAAAGTAGCATATAATTGGTATTGTTGTAATCTATGGCTTGTCAGCTTTCCTTATATATATAATTCATCTATTTCATTTTTACTTCGGACAGGGTCTTTAAGGTGATATGCAATTGGTATCATATCATTGAGGCATGAGTGAGATGAGCCATACAATAATAGCTGAGTCTTTGACAGACAATTGCAAAATTGGGACATTCGGCCTTTCACATGTTGATGAGCATTTTCATCGTGTAGAATCAAATTAAAACAATACAACAAATCACGAGGAGCACGAAAGGAGAGGCATCTTCACCATGCTTGTCGAAATTATGCAGTCCTTAGACTACAGTCGACGTCCATGGCTCCATCCTCCTCACTGTTTCTCATTTCTTTGTTTTTCTTTGTTGAAGAGGAATACATGTATCTTTCAGATATACATGTCCATTAACATTTGCATGGCTACTGGCTCTAACTTTGCCATCCAAGCGTGAAATTAAAAAAAACTTGATTGTCCTATAATTTAATATATATTTTATTGTGTTTCATTGACGGTTTATATTAGAATTTTCATCAATAAAGAGTGTCCAGTTCTCTTTTTTTTGCGGATAATATATTTCTTTGGGTTATTTTATTCGAGTGTCTCGTAAATACGAACAATGGAAGAACATGAACGTTTCTTTGAATTTAATTGAATGGAGTATGTTCATTCTCTCTGTCTGTCTCTCTTTCTTTAATTTGATATGATTAGGATTGATTTGAACTTGGAGATAACAAAACATAAATAACAACATGAGTATGCCTAAATACTAAGGATGAATAGCTCTACTCAGCTGTACCATGCATTACAGTTGTTCTACCAGGGAGGTAACAGAAAGGAGTGGAAACTCTTGTAATTTATTCAAACGCGTTCGTGAGTTCTAAAGCGTAAGAATGGTATGTGTAACATTCCACTTGGCTTTGAAGTTCCATGCTCCGAGTCGCGCTTCCACTGCGGAGACTTTCGGAGGCCAGACACCAGTTTCACATTTATTACAAAATATCAAATTACCGGAAAAATTTCAGTGTAAACTATAAACTTTATATGGGGATTGTATTGGGATTGGTGCATCAAACAATTTTTCAAATTTAGTACTCAGCTCTTCCTATTATTTGTATGCCAGAGTTGGTAAAAGACAAATTAGATCCTGACAAAAACTTAATATTTTTAGGATAATGCGCTAATTTGTGCATGTTTTAATGTCCCGTTTAATCCATGATTTACATGCGTGTTTTCGCTTGTTGTTTGTATTTTTGCCGTTGGAAGAAATTTAAAATTACACAAGTTTGTGTTTGCTTGTTCTACTCATTACACATTCAAAACTTGATGAGAAATCGTTGAAAGGGACAGCGAACAGTTGCTGGGATACCATTTTCTGATGTAGGAATTCTAAATCCTGAAATTTCGTGCGCTCTTTTATCTCACCACCTGGTCAACAGTTGCAGATTAGCGCATAACTTTTCGGTGGCTTAGAGCATGGGGTCATAGGAAAGCGGCTTGATTCCACTCCTTTCTTTCACCTCTCTGATTCTACTAAAGAGGGGTCTACATGATAACAGAAATAAGATATATTCCAGCTATATTCCAAACATTGTTAACTCCGGTATTACATGCCCCCATCCCGAATCACTTATCATCAATAATGCTGTATTCTGTCTATCTTGATACTGGTAGGTTCATTAGATGTGGGATAGATGAGAGTGTGGATGATGTCACCGTTGTTTGCAATGAAGACAACGTTATGGAGGTAGAGGTGCAGCATGGCAAACTACGTGGGTAAGTCCTTAGAGCTTTAATTTCAAGACTTGCATAGCCTTTAATAACTGCATGACATTTATTTTGGATTGCATTTCTCTTAAACCCTCTGCGGTAATCAATGCTTGCGTATCTTACTCACGATTACAGGTATTTTTTTCCTCGGGGGGGGGGGGGGTGTGCAATAAATCCTCCTACCTCTTTTCTCAACTTTAACGTCTTACTGGCTGACTAGAGTCCAACATAAATGAGGTATAGTGTTAGAATTAGTTGGAGACTGATATTCAGACGCGAGGTCTTCTCGATAGGCAATTATTGTTTTTAGATAAACAGAAATATAACCGAAAAAGCCTCTTAAATATCTTACGAGCATTTACTTATTTCCCGTCTCGGGAGGGAGGAGGGGTTGTTTCACATTAACAAAATAGTGTGTTTTGTGTATTTCCGTTTACATCGAGAGTGATAGGGACTGGCATTATTTACCAAGCATGATCTCACATAAATCAATCTCTGTAAAATATAAAGCAGAGTTGACAAAAGACGGGTACGTAAAAATAATATTCAATAATAAAATTTGTAATCATGAATATTCCAATGTCCCCATTGCCCATTGAAAGATATGGGCTGGATTATCGAAGTGATAAACTAAAGGTATTTATTCTATTCTTCTAAGAGTACGTTTATGCTCACTTTTTTCAGGCCAGAATGAGGCATCTGTTACGAGTTTAGTTCAAAACACGGTTGCGTCCTTTCTCATTTTTGTAGAGTCACCGAAAAACGGCGATCGTAATCGCCGATCGTAAACTCACAAAAAGGTGCGTTTTGGATCGGCGATTCTGCAAAATCGGCGATTCTGGGGAGGCATAAACGCACAATCATTTATAAACGCGTTTAAATGGGGTCAACGTAGCATGCGCAGTGCAGGATTGCTGCAGATTCTGCACTGCACTTCTCTGGCTCCTCCATGCGTGATTCTGGCTCATGGACAAAAAAGTTGAGATAGGTTTCTGAGCCAGAATCATGCCTGGAGGAGCCAGAGAAGTGAGCATAAACAGTACACCGTGGAACTGCGATTACGATGAGCGTTTACGATGAGTGTTTCAAAACGCTCATTCTGCCTTCAAAACCCTTAGTCATCCGTCTACTGCTCTATGTGGACATTTTGATGTAGCACTGTTCTTTGTTGATGCACACATGTACACCTCTTTCTCTCCCTCTGTTCTCTCATGTCAGTAAAAAAAAACATGAAACTGCATTCTGGTAGATGACACCGTACACGACTCAGACGGATCAGACTATCTTTGCTCGCAAACAGGAAATATAGGCCGAAGTGAAGAGTACATCAAATACATCATTATAGGCCTATCATAATCGATCAACGTTTAATTCACAATCCGGACCTTTCCTAACAGAAAGATAATTTGTCATACAGTCGATCAAAAGAATCACGTTTATATTCATAGATTCGAAGATTTATTTAGATTGCTACATTTTGGAATGGACAATATGTTATCGTTTATAATTTTGTTGTGGTTATAGTTAATTGCATTGAAGCTCAGTGCACACGATGCGGATTTTTCCTAGCGTATGACTGCGTCAGTGACTGGCGTAGTCATTGACGCACCATGCAAGGGTATCGTTAATACACAAGTAGTACAGATTGAATGGTGAAAACTTTCTTCGAATTAAGAGCGTTATAGTCCTAACTGAATTACCTCACCCGGTTAGCGCAGGTATTAATGCAATGTCAACACACCGTCGTGTGCAATGAGCATTGGTCAAATGATGTCTGTGTCATAAGAATCAATCGTCATTTAATTACGTTTCATATTTAAACAGAGTGGGTTTTTCAGAACCAGAGGGTCTGTGAAAGCTTTGAATGTTTAAACAAAGATATTTTACTATTAAAACACAAAACATATGAACAAATGGCAGTAATTGGCGGACTTAAAATCAATTGTATTAGAGAATGTAATAGTAATAGAGAATGTATTGGAAAGAAATTGAATAATGAACAATAAAAATAAATGTATACAATGAACAAACGAACGAGCAAATGAAAGAAAAAACAAATCGAAACGAGCATAGTGTTGTCCTTCTGAAATTCCCAATTAGTTCTTTACTTTGATATTAATGAACGTGGGTACAATCCAATGTTTGGATTGTAAACTTAGAAACGGTTTTATAATTGAGATGTGCAAACTGGCGATAATTTCAGTACCAGTTCTAATGTGATTGTATACAAACACAAGAGTTTTACGGTAAATCTGTCGTAGATGTATCCACAAACAGACTATTGAGATAATGTATCGAGTCGATCATGTGTCCTTCATGGGCCTCTTAAAAAGGACAAATGAAGACCACATTTTATTCAAAAATATAACACTGTGTTCTTGACTTCTTGTTTTATCTAATACATTAATAAGCTCTTGCATGTGTTACATAAAAGGCTTGTTTGTATTTTGTTAATTTAAATTTGGAATGGAAACTGTCTTGTCTGATATGTATATATGAGTTTTCAATTTTGTCTGTATATAATTTGTAAATAACGTAGCCAAAAGATCGGTGCCAATACAAAAGAGTGTGTTTGTATATGAATATCATTTATCCTGGTAGATGATTTTCTACAAGTTAAACGCGTGATTGTACACTGTTGAAGTCATGCAAGAACATTATTAAGTTAATTAACGTAGCATCGAGCTAATTTTTCGGAATGTATTTCCGCACTTTCTGTAAACATTGTAAATGTGCACTTATGCGAAAAGCAGAATGTATCACTACTAATGGTAGTAGTGTAGTTATTAGTAGTAATAATAGTAATAGTTGTTGTTGGTGTAGTTATTGTCTTGTTGATGATGCTGATGTTGTGACGTATAAGTAGTTGTATTGATTCATTTCAGACATGATCTATCAATATCAATTATTCCGTTTAGTGTAAGTGGTACAGTATATTGTTAAAACGCCAAATATCGTTCACTGAAAACTTATTATTTTGCCTACATTGATTTAGATTATAAAGACAGACGTAGGCCTACGTCCATCATCATGTAGGTCTATTTTGTTTCACACATGACTAACTATATATAGTGGAATCTATTATGTTGAATTTAACCTTGTGAATTATGCCATACTCATTCATGTATTGTAATATAAATTGATAAGAATGCATGACAATTTTTGTAACGCTGGTATACGTTATCACGTAGGCCCTATTAGATAAATGTTAAAAATGCAATGTGCCTTAAATATATATACTTATGCTGTTCGTATATCGTGTATGCTACTAATTATATGTAGTTTGATGTATTTCAATAAACATAGCTAAATATGTAATTGTTATTTTTTAGAATACAATTATTTTTCAATACCATGCGGTATTGTGCGCTATATAAGCATTATTATTAATATCATTATCTTGTTGTTATTAATATGGTCATCATCAGAATCATCTTCATCATAATATTCATTTCTTTTATAACCTCCTCAGAGGTAAAAATGTAGATGTCAGAGGTAAAAATGTCAGAGGTAAAAATATCAAAACTAAAGCATGTTACAGGTTGAATATTGGTAGGTAATGGTTGTATATTAGGCTTATCGAAAAAGACATGTACGAAGTACAATACATTCATTTATATAATATACATTATGATATGAAAGAAGGGAATAAAATAGACTAGCCCAGTAGCTTACGTCTCGACATTTTGTGTGATAAAGTGCTGAGATATTATGACGGCACTGGTTTTCACCTCGACATTTTGTTTGTACCTCTGACATTATTACCTCTGCATGACATTATTTCCTTTGACATTATTACCTCTGCATGACATTATTTTCTTTTACATTATTACCTCTGACATTAATACCTGGCAACCCCCCCCCCCCCTCCCTCCCTCTCCTCTTTTTTTTTTTCTCTCTCTCCGTCTTTCTTTACCATCTTTACGCAAACACGATAACTAACACTTTCGAAATATCGACCTAACGCAGTTTTAATAGCGTCGTGCGTTACCCATTTAAATGTACGAACATCGCAATGACGTATTATGTAATTTGAAAATAATTTCTATGGGATATGTAATCGCATACTAAAATCGCCCTTGAATTCATTTTTCGATCGTGTAACGGGATGTTGCCGAGATTGTCTGACATCAGTATCTACCTAGCCATTGGTGAACCCCTTCTCTTCCTAATGGTAAATTCCCAGATGGATATCAGTACAGGTTGCACGGGTCTCCACCATGGGGTCTGCCCAGATTCATATTAACACCTCCCTACCTTATCGTTTCCAGATAATATATCAGGCCTGATAATTACCCGATTTAAATTATGTTATAAGATACTAAGCTGTAATGTACAATACGCTTACGTACAATTAAAAAAAAAACAAGGGTACGTGGGTCATGTAATGCATAGAGCAGAGAAGATCCTTCAAATCATTCTCAATTCTATCTTTAAATACAAAGAAAACAATCCCACAGCAGAATATCGTGAAATTTATCTCTGCCTGTCGCTCCCGAAAAGGGCCAAACTGAAATGAGGGACACAAATCTCACAATTATTTTGAAGTTATTTAGACAATAGTCAACGGGAAGACCACTCGCAAAGGAATTTCACGTTTAGGGCATTGAAACGTTCCTGTTTGAAACAAAACATTTTGTTTATTTGCTACAACGTTTTCAATTTAATATGGTTTATCAAAATACAGAGTAGTGGTCTAGGGAATAATTGCATAATGTTTACAATGAAAAACTGGTCTTAGCATAGGATCATTCATTAAAACAAAAAAATGAAAAATTAAATAACTTGTTACATAATCATTACAAATCAAAATCCCACTTTAATAGAGGTATAAGGCTTTGGAAACAAAACGTTCATCACAATAATTTTGCAAAATATAAGATGAATGATATACGATATTCATAAAACAGGTCCCATGAATGCTATGGATCATTTGTAATGATAATTTGGTTTTTACCCATTCAGGGTAGCCACATCGGTGATCAATAATGGTCTTCCTGTGGGCCTTGCAATTATGACTTTTACCCCCAGGCTTTTGTCAGGGACAGATAATGTATTGATTCACCTGGATCGAGAGGGGCAAATGCGGGCAATGTGTCCAAGGATGAAGCACCCAGCAAGGATTGAACCCGTGACCTCTCGAGCGAGGATCACGAGCCTTTATCAATATCCCACGGTGCTCCCAAATATATGCTCATTCACGGTATAAAGAATCAATTTGGAACAAGATTTTGCCATATTTATGATGTCATTTTAGAAGAATTATACTTTTAAGTTATATTTTTAAAAAGGGAGAAAAGCACTTTTTTATGAATGTAACTGAATACCCCAGACACACTTTAATAGACTACAAGTTGTTTCTAATAAAGTACCGTAAATACTGATTTGTAAGTATAATATTTCTACGATGCTCTATATTACATTGTTATATTAATCAAACAACAGATGTTTATTTATAAATTAAATAGTATTGTTCCGCTTCTTGATATGTTGAAAAAGAAAGTTTTATAATAGTATCAAGAAAAGAAATATATTGTATGTATATCTGGAATGGAAAGATATTTTGCTGTTAAGTGGCAATTACTACAATTGTTGTTTGTATAGAAAGATTATTTTAAATTTGTTTAACATGCACATAATTTGATTTGTTTGTTTATGTGAAGATTATTAATAAATAGCCTGTGGAGGGCTCAATAAATTGAAGAAGAAAAATATACTATATTGCTACCTTTATGTAAAAACAGTGTAAAATCATTTGATTAGATGGATAGAAAGATTTTCGCAGTGTGAATTTACATGGATTATAATGTTGTTAAGACATATGTACAAAATGACAAAAAGGATAGAATAAATATACATCTTATATAAAATATAAACAATTCGACTACAACTACAAACCCATTTAACCCAGTTCTTTTATGTTTCAAGAATATTTCTGAGATTATGAGAGATGGGTTGAAAATCAATTAATGCAGGGCGAGGAGGATAGATGAAGATTAAAAACAAGATAGAGGGGAATATGGAGGGAGAGACACACAAAGAGAGAGAGAGTGTGTGACAGAGAATGGGGGAGAGAGAGAGCAAATATCAACAAGGGAATAGGATGAGATCAAGATGGCAAAAAAAAAAAGAGAGAGGAAGAGAGGTAGACATGTTGGTCGAGAAACAAAATAGAAAATACGCATTCGAAGCCCAAATACAGCATTCAGCGCCCCCTAAATTGAATACCGTATTATTGCTCATGCCTATATGAACGGGGACATGAGGCAAAATGTCAGCGCAATCATCATGGTATTTTTAACGCTACTGTCTCAATAATAAAATAACATAATTAAACAAATGATAATTAAACATATATCTTAACCGAATGCAACGCATTAATAAACAAACATTATGTTTGAATGAGTAGCATCTGCCGAATGCTTCTGATAAGCGAAATAAATCTTGACTTGGAACCCATCATTTAACAGGCAGCCCAATGTCTTTAGAAAGTTGTTAGAAGGCAAACGAGACCGACATTGTTGGTATTGTGGGCTATGGTCATCGGGATAACGCCCAGGCCACCTAGTTCGTCTACCTCCAATGTTGTCGCAAATGTAGGCCTACACGTTAGTGTGGGATATTTTTGGGGTATGCCGTTTTAAGCAAGTTTTTGTTTAATGGTGACATGATAACTATTTTACATTGCTTTAAAGTTGTTTGTAAAGGGTCTTCAAAATGAAGTTTCACTGCAAGCATCTAATTAAATTCCTACATGGATTATGATATACACATCCCCCACCCAATTTGGCTCTTCTCTAAACAAGTCAAGAAAGACTTAAAGGTACTATGTCCCATTTGCAGGTCAACAAAAATGAAAATGTTAAATTCCAAAGGCATTTTAAAGACAATACTTATTTAGAACTTCCCTCAAAACGAAAGGGTTTGAAAATGGCATTAGGGACTTTTAGATTTGCACAACGGACAACGTGGATTGCTACGATCGACGTCATTTTAATGCACTGCCTTGAATGGACGTCCCACGTATCAGTCCACGCAAATCTAAAAGTCCCTTTTTTGTGGGAAAATAACGACCATTAGTTGTCGAATCGACATAAGTGATTGCAATCACCTAAGTAATAGTCTAATTTTCAGACCCTTGTACCGAATGGTCGTACATTTTGTGCTGCACAAAGATTCAATCAGTTTAATTTTGGCCATTTAAAGTAGTGGGTTATTGATGTAGAAAAATACACATGTACCTGTTACAGCTCATTTTATGTATGTCATTACCAAAGGAAAAAAATGTCGGTCAGTCACTCGATAGTGTCTGACAGGGAAATCTAGAAAGTAAACAGGTTTCCTTGCATAATTCGAATACTAGGACACTGCTAGTCTGCTATCGTTTAAATTTCACAGATAGGCCATAGGGTATACATTACATATTCATAATTCCTGCAAAGTTCTACAGAAATTCGATGTTGGCTGCAAAAGGGACGTAGTATCTTTAATATAGATCGAGATCTACGAAACACATAGCTTGCTCTCAAGCATCTCCTGATAAAACGGCATCGAATAATCTACACATCTGATGACGTCATCTGACAGCTGATCACGTGGTATTGAACCAAGCTCGTCGGGCACAAAACGCGTGCTCGTGAAGGCTCTCTCATAATACATGAACATCTCCTTGAACACGTTTTTACCTGCTGTGACAAAATTATTTGGAATTTCACTTGTAGGCTTCAACTGAAGTAGCTGTTCGCTGTATGGAAACCCGACAACATTGCAGAATGCCTTGATAGTTGGTCCTGGTCTGGAGACGATGTCGGAAGCGTCGAGGACAATCGGCTCTGGGTCGATATTCTCTTTCACGTATTTCCAAAGCCGATGTTGATTTTCGAACCATTTCATTGGTTGATTGTCGATCGGGTCATCTCGGATTAAATCAAAATCAGCTTCGGAGGGTATCATACCGACCTCGGCATACTTAGACCCCGCTATTTTCCGAGCCGAAGTGAAGACCCGCGATGGATCCCGAATGAGGAAGGTGTATTTGTATCCTTCGGGAAGACAGTGAGGGTCAATCGGATTTGACGCCATTTCCTTGAGCAGAACGTACTGACTGCTTGCATTTTCGAGATCTTCCTTGATTGTCTGATATCTGAAAAGAATGGAAGAACGGAGAATCAAAACAATGTCAGCAAGTGACGTATGTTACTGTGTGTAACAGTGTCTGCAAAATGTGACTACGATATACTCTGTAATTAATCAAGCTGCTCTAGACAATGCCAGAAACTGACAGATCTAGGCTCTGCTCAAGGGTTTAGGAATTTCGGGTAAAGTGTCATATTATAGTCTTTGCTAGCAGACAAGTTGTAGTAGTAGTAGTAGTAGTCGTCGTCGTAGTAGTAACAGTAGTAGTAGTAGTAGTAGTAGTAGTAGTAGTAAAATAGTAGTTGTAGTAGTTTTTATAGTAGAAATAGTATATAGTAGGCTTATAAGTAGACTCATAGGTGTAACCCGGGAGGACAACATGGTAAATACAAAATTGGAATGACAAAAACTGTGCAAATACAAATTTTTGTAGCAGTATTCTGAGTGCAAAAGATGGCGGCCAGGGAAGAAGAGAGCAACCTTAATTACTGTAACCGTAAAGGTCTTTTTCGAAGTCGGGTGAGGCATACTTAACCTACTGTGTTTCAACAGTATTACCATATTTTTGTATTTTCAAGTCAACATACAGAGTCACGTAGGATTATATTTCCTCATCGATTTGTTGCTGCTTTTCATTCCACAACAAATCTAGAGGGGAGCTACTCGTCCCTTTTTTCACGAAGTGACGGTAATAAGGAAAATCGCATATATATATATTTTTTTTTTTTTTTTTTGCATTTTTGGACATCATTCACTAACAACTTAAACCTCACAAAATTTCGAACCACAATAATATCGAATTATGTCGCTATGACAATGACGTAAACAAGAAAATACCTAGTAAAAGGATTTCCTGTTTTCACGAAGTGACGGCTAAGTTACGCGCTGCGCTTACAGCCGGTCGTCACTTCATGAAATTCTCGTCCGCTCTTTTTCTGCTTTTATTTGTTTCACGAAGTGACGGGAGTGAAAATTTCGCAATTTGGAACAGTGACAGACTATGTAAAGGTGAGTTTGTTACAGTTTATTTTAAGGTAAAGTAATATGATACACTCTTTTGAGTCATTCTGATTCTTTGTAAGCAATAATTGAGCGCAGAAATGTATACAAAATGCATCGCCGTTCCACACATCGCCCCATATATACTTATTTTCATGTAAGTGAATAAAGGAGTGAAGTATGTGATGCAAAACTAAAACGACCAAATCATGTCTGAACAAACATACATCTAAATTAAATACCTTAATTGGGGGGTCTTTCTTATCTCAATTCACATCAAATATTGATTTAATAAGGTTTGTTTTAGTTGGTTGTTTTACATCTGCTTAAGTTAAGAATAAGAACGAAGTTTTACTTTTAACGAAAGTTAGACTTAGAGTTTAGACCCTACTTTTGTTTTAGTTTTAGTTTTACTTGTACTTTTAGTATTAGTAGTTTAGCTAATTGTACATTTTATTTAGAGTCTATAACTCTAGTTCATCATTTCATAATCAATTTATGTCAGCCACTAGTCAGTAATCTAGAGGTGAGTAGATCAGGATCTAGACAAAACTGAGTTGTTGTTGTTGTTGTTGCGATTAATGGCGTTTCCATAGTCATTCGATGATTTCCGCCAGGCAATGTGGGAGGGCGTAGTTACTGGTCCTCTCTTAATACTTTTACTGTTGGATCGACGATAGCCTAGTGGCGTTGTGTTGTGCAATTAACAATGTCAGTAAATTGTTAGTAGTTATTTTCTGTATTGTTATTCGGCTTGTTATTTTAAAGAATTCATTAGGAAAGAAAGGATGAAGTGGTTGAATATTAGTTGCGATCAGTTCATTACGTTAGGACGTTAGTTTAAAACCCCTCTCCGTATAATGAAGCAATTTGTACAATTTATACAATGAAGCAATTTATACCGAGGATAGTACCACTGTCACTAATATATAATATAGCAAAACTTTAACTTTGACTTTACTTGTAAAGGTGTGATTGAGGTGTAAGCAGCTTCAGGGCTCCAAGCCCAAGGCCAACATGGCCAAGGGCAAGGGAAGTTATGAAAGTTATCATCATGCTGAGCTGAGATGGCATGGGATATGTAGACCCTCCTGTTTAACTGATAGGGAATAAATTGCCTTTCAAGCAAAAAGGGACATGAATGAACAGTTATTTAAAAAATGAAAATCAAATAGTCTACTCTCCTACCCTGAAAATGACTAAATGGCACCATCCAGAAATGGGATACTTTTGTTTTGAGACTGAAGTAATCTCATGAGTAGTCTACCGGTTGGGGAACAGTGCACACATATTTACCTTATTTTCTTCCATTGTCTGTACTCAAGGTGTGTTTTAAAGACAGCACTTTAGTATCCTTGGTCTATAAAATAATTCTTTTTAACAACTGTTTTTGATACCAGCAAATGTTGCCCAACTCCACTCCGTGTTTTAAAGAATGTTCCAAGCAAGCACCATACCAGATGATGTACATGTCACAACATTACACATGAGAATATACAGGAATAACCTACACTTCAGTGGTAATGATTATGATGATGTTTTTGCTTTCACTTAGTTTCAGATGCAGTAGATACAATTTGCGCTTATATGAAGGAAGCACTAGAACTGGTATATCTACTTTTCAATGCCGCAGGCCAAATACAAATCCAGATGAGAATAGTTTTCATGGTCTGTGAAAGAAAATCACACATTAGCAGCATATAGAGAGTTATGATTAATCATGACCGATCTGTATAATGCCATCCATTGATTTTCTTTTATGAATGATGGCTACATAAGCAATTAAATATTAACAGGGAAATATAGATATGGAATATGTAATGCACTTAGCAGATATAGTACAAAGCTGGACAGGAACGTGTTTCTAATTTTGGCGAAGGCTATATAATTACATGTCCATTGGTATATAATATTTTCAGCTAAAAGTTCTATGAACCAAAATTTGAATATTTGTTGTAAATAGAGTGTATAGATTCAAGTCTTGATCATCAAGTACCAAGCACACTCACTGCATAATGTGCATTGGGGTGGTAGTTGTTTAGTAGGGGCAATTGAAAACGTCTGTTTGGGGTCAGTTATGCCTAGTGATTAATTTGATGTACAAAAGATAATATTAGATGTATTTCTTTACCTATGCTTGCAACAACAAAAAAGGAAAAATAACTTGTACTGTAATTATTTATTTTATTCTACAAAATTAGATTGGATACAGGGACCGACATGCTGGTTAGATGGGTCCTTGATAATTCTGCTGCAGATGTGACTTGGCATGGTGACCTCAAAGTGGGAGCGGAATGGAATTGTTGAAGCAATTCACTGAATACAGTCAGAGCTTGGCATGGTGACATCAAAGTAGTTCAGATGGCTTCGATGGCGATTCTGATGATGAGCCACTGTCTATGCTTGTGAACAAATCAAAAGGTATCTTCTTCCCTTCTTGATCGTTTCCAAATAGTTGAAATTTGAGATATTCCTAATTAATTGTTTTTAATGTTTAGCTCTCTTAGTAGGGAATGAGTGGTCCTATCGAGGTCAGCATCTAATTTTTTTTTTTTTTAATCCTTAACAAAAATTGTTAATAATAAGGTTATACCAATTAAAGTTTCTAATTTAAGAGCCTCTCTAAAAGTTGGTACCAAAACTACACAAAATAATTTCACCTAATCATAAATATAATGCACTGTAAAGTTTCCCTTTCATAATTGACATTCTGATAATGATTTTCTATTGATTTTGACTTGGAATTTTTCATTATGATTTTTCTTTCTCTTATTTCCTTTTGCTCTCAAGCAGTCTAGATCAAGAATCTTCGCTGCTTCAACCACTACCGCTTGGATGACATACGTGTGAAGAAACTTGAAGAACTTTTCTTGAAGTGCATGCTTAAGAAACTAGAATCAATCATATTGATCGTTGTGCCAATTCTTCAATGTTTTAATACCTCAATCTCTCTTTTATACTGTTTAATTGTAAATATTTTGAATATCATAAATATAAAACACTCCACTCATAATTTTAAATTGTGTGTAGAATTCAGTAATCGCAATGAAATGGATCGATTATAACAATCAATGAATTGATTTAAAGTGAACTGGTAACATTGTCCATGATTTCTGAAACAATGAGCTGAGTGTGTCAGTTTTCTGTTACAGTATTGTAATGGACTCCTGCAAACATAAATCTTTGGCATTCAAATGTATAGCTTAGAATAGCTATTTATCAGGTATACCTTCCTTATTTTTAGAAATCAGTAATGCATATTACAGTCTTGGATTTCAGTTCCATGAATTCTCATATCATATTTTTGTATTGAAGAATTTGTTTATTTCTTTTAAATGTTAGTATTTACAGGGGTTGATGCCTTTATTAGAACATGAATATAACTTACATTTCTACAATTTGTTTTTCTGTCAAAACGCAATGTTACTAGTTCACATTTAATCGTTTTATGTTTTACTTCTCTAGTTATTCTCATCATAATTGTATTTGGTACTTCAAACTATCCTATAATCATACAATATAATGTTGCTCTTTAGAATTTATCTGTATGATGAGAAATCCATGTTTATCATTTATTGTTCAGCTGATAATTGTTTAGTCAAAGATTACGTGTTCGCCTTGGTAAAACATTTTAGCATTGGTAAACTTTGTAGCGTTTGAGACTGTGTACTAAATTTTATTGAAATACCCTACAAAGAGATTGTGTAAACTGACTTACTTCTACTACTCACAAAACATTTATGAAAAACATTGATGAACAAAAAAATAACGTTAATGATTATATTAGCCATATTTCCCATTGAAAAACTCCACCATCTATTTTTCTCAAGAACTGCCTTGTTTCGTTACGATCAACATATAAACCTTTCAGCTAGAACATGATAACCATGGCGTGCAAGGAAGAGACTATACCTCACAGTACTGTTTTGAATACCTCTTTTGTCTTCTAAACAATCTACGCAGATGATGAGGATGATGATGCAAAAGATACAGACATTTTAGCATATTTACAAATACTGTATAATGTTTGAAATAACCTTCGTAATCCGTGGATGTATACATGATGAGTCTTTCCACAAAACCATTATGTACGTTACAAAATGCAATACAGTATTGATGATAATTGATGATGATATGTTTGGTATGAATTATTTGATATTTTAAATTTATGTTTACCTCATTTTTGTTTATTGTTGTAAAGAACTTATTGGCATGCACCCAGTAGATTTGCATTATGTGTTTGATCTTGTTATTGAAAACAAGATCAAACACATCATCATAATCAACAGAGTGCAACCAAAAAATTCTTAACAACAATTGAAATTTCTTTCAGGAAGCCTAACAATAAAAGCTGTTTTTGATTCAAAGAGCATCGTAGAGACGATGAACAAATAAGAGTGATAATACAACGTCGTTAAGCGTGAGACCGTTCACTTCTATGTCTCCCTGCCAAATAATCCGAACAAAAAAGTCAACCGAGGGGAATCAACTGTTAAACAATTTTTCCCTACTGATTACACCCCCTCCCCCTTGGGCAAAAAGAAAGAAAAATGATGGGGGTTAACCCCCCAAACACCCCCCCCCCCCCCCCCCCCCCGTGTACGCGCCTGTATATGCACATTACATGTACATACTCCGTGGCAAAAAGGTAATAAGCGAGGGAAAGGAAGGGCAATTCCAAGAGAGAGAGAGAGAGAGAGAGAGAGAGGGGGTAGCCTATGGCCCGGGTTCAAATTCAGTTCTCTTTAATAATTTTATCTACCATGCGTACGCCATGTGTACGTCACACCGAATAGCACCTCATTTGTGTTTATTGTTGTAAAGAATATTGGCATGCACCCAGTAGATTTTCATCGCGTGTTAGATCTTGTTATTGAAAACAAGATCAAACTCATCATAATCTACAGAGTGCAACCAAAATTTTTTTATCAACAATTGAAATTTCTTTCAGGAAGCCTAATAAAAGCTGTTTTTGATTCAAAGAGCATCGTAGAGACGATGGACAAATAAGAATAATAATACAACGTCGTTAAGCGTGAGACAGTTCACTTCTATCCCTCCCCGCCAAATAATCCGAACAAAAGAATCAACTGAGGGTAACCAACTGTTAAACGAATTTATCATGAGTCCTTGAAAATTAATTAATACTGCTTGTCAAAATATTATTTGAAGAGCAGCAAAGGCGAACGCGATTGTCGCTACAATTCAGAAATCGTTGCTGGGATTGATTTTCTATCAAAATTACCATGAGATATCAAGCTACATAGAACTATGATCGACAAAAAAGATATTGTCTTGAAAACAGTCAGAAACATTGGAACTTGAATGCATAAAACATAATGGCAAATGAATAAGACTAGAATGAATAGCACACATGTTCATTTTTACCATTTAAATCACCCAGTACCAGATACCTTAGCGAAATTCGAGCCAGATGCATATAATGGTAGGCTTAAAGATAATGATTCATGACAAATTGTCAATTGTCATGCCTTTGAGTTTATCGTCTAGACGTTTTTGCAAAAGATAATCAGGATAATAAGGATCAGAATGATACCTCTACTACTAGGCCTACTTTTACATGTATTATACTGCCATTGTTGAATATCATGACATTGCTTCACATAATAAAAATCCCATATGTTGTATACGCGCGCGGCTACGAGCTGTCACTTCGTGAAAAACAAAATCAAAGCGTTCTATGTAATTTGTGTTTTCACGATATGACGGTTGTGTTAAAAGTTCAAACAGAGGAATAAAAAAGCAGCTACAGAAAGAGGAAAATGTACTCGAAGTGCGAGTTACTTTATCTGTACATCAATTAAATAAACGTTTTGCCGTATTTAGTGTTCATTTCGGGAAGTTCATCCACGAGAGAAAAATCCCGTATGTTTTACGCGCGCGGCTACGAGACGTCACTTCGTGAAGAAAAAAAAAATCACAGCGCATCCTTGAATATCGTGTTTTCACGAAGTGACGGTTATGTTTACAGCTCATTTCCCCCTAAAATATAAGAAATTATGGAAAATAAAAAAAACATAGAACTAAACATTATGTTCTATCCCAAGATATAACATTTATTTGCCCTTGATACATTAAAGAGGTTGAGATGATAATTTGAAAGTTTGAAAGTGATTTATTCAAAACTAACTTTCTTTTAATTGCGCGCTCATCCGTCACTTCGTGAAAATAGGGACGTACTGTAGTGACTTGACTTTAGAAGAGCTTTACATTTGTAAATATTATTGTCTTGTCTTTATTACGTGGCTTAAAGTCTGGTCTTTTATTGTCACCCATTTCTATAGTGACACCTGTAGCATTATTAGAGTGCCTTATTGTATTGGGATGTGCAGTAATTCGGTCAAGCACAGTCCACATCCTATGTGATTGGGATGTGCAACCACCCAAGGTACTGGAATAGCATCTACTTGCTTGCCTCACCTATATTCATCACTTCGTCTGGGCTGTTCTTATAGAGCACATGTCTTTTAGAGAGAGCCTAACGTCTACACCAAAGCTAATTCAGCTTCATCATAATTCATGTCTTACCTCTTAGCTTATTTCTGTACTCGGTTCTAAGGCCTTATTACTGTATAGAGATAATGAATTTCTTCTCACTTATTTTCATCTGCAAAGAAGCGACATTAGTTTGTAAATAGTCTGACGTATTCTTTCTACGGGTACTTTGCAAAATTTTAAACACTACCTATTATTCACCTTGTGAGATAATTTGTCCCAACTATTGATTGCAACACGAGTGTCTACGAGACAAGGTAGGAAGAAAACATTTTCTATTACTTTTATTTTAGGTGAATTATTTTCAAAATCATCAACCCGATGTTTAAGAAGTTGATGCCATGAATAACTTAAAACTCAAACCCGCGTGGAAATAAAACACACAGAATCGTTCCTATTCTTTTCTGCATTGGTTATGCGCATTCTATCGGGTCTAAAATTGTTGATTTTCATGTCTTTGAGTTTTTAACCGTCAAACAGTACAAAATACTCGATCTATATTGCAAAGAAAATAATGAATAACAAAAATGGTATGTTATTCCGTACAATTATGCCAATGATATTTGTATTGTCAGAATCGTACCGCATCTAACACACACAAGGGTTTCGCCCACAATAGCCAATGGGACTTGATCGTGCATAAAACACTATTTCCTAAGTGAATTTTATCTTATTTTTGCACATTTATGCCCCCCAAAACCAAAATCACTCTTAACAAATCTATAGCAAATTTGAAACAACTTTAAGCTACTAGTTGAAAAACTAAAATGGTATCAAGATGTCGTTTTTTAGTGTAAATTGGTTAACTTTTTTTGTTTTGTTTATTAATTTTCATCGGAGCCTGGTTAAAGGAAAAGTATCACCGTCACTTAGTTGTCTAAACATATTTCTCAGGGATGTAATCATATTTATGATTGTACGGTCTCTAATTCAAATTATTTGCTAATATTGAAATTTCATCAAAAAACTATAGGGGCCGCTAAGATGGTCCTATTTTTCCAACTTCATGCGACACGATTTGACAATGGGTACATAAACACTTCAGGCAATACGAAAACTTGGTTTAAAGAAAAAATGATATCGGCGGGGTGCACGGTGTCGCCTTTCTGACCAGACTACAAGGAGGGACGGAAATCCAGTCGAAGTAGATTTTTTCGTGATATACCTGATAAAATAAATAATACTTACGACATCCATCTCGGCAGCATTCGGTAGCCGACATTTTTCTCCCAGATGTCGTTTGCCTCTGCGTAGACCGCCTCGTTCCCGACGATGTCGCAAGGAAGCTGACGACCTGTCGACGTCGAGTAATAGCCTCTAAGGAGAGAAGCGTAGGAGTAGAGCTCGAGATAGACTTCCATTCCGTCAATGGCGCTCAGACATTTGGTTAAAACGGTGGAAGTGGATCGAGGCACACACCACAGACCAACGCGGGTTGGCTGGGGGTTTGATGGTCGCTCTTGAGCCATCTCTAGCTGATGAAACCTCAGGTATGACAACTGAATGATGTCAAATTAGCTGCGAAGCTTGAACGAATGAATATTTGGGGGTGTTCTGAAAATGACAGGAAGTGCGTGTGCAAACAGAATCATCCTGTGTCAGGACTCGCCACCTTGACCATTATTATCTTTTGTACTAAATTGAATAGCTCTCACTACACGAAAAGTACAGTAGCCCGAATGGGAGAACGAAAGAGAGAGAGAGTGTGTGTGTGTGTGAGTTAGTGAGAGAGAGAGAGAGAGAGAAAGAGAGAGAGAGTGAGAGGGGGAGAGAGAAATGGAGAGACTGTTTGAAAAGAGAGGGGTTCAGAAGAGGAGAACCTAGAGGGTCTGGAGCTTCCTGGTGCCGTGGTTCATTAAATCAACTTTCAGTCAAGATGTTAGAAGTTCGAATCCCCGCCGGGCACTGATGTCCCTCAGCCAAACATTAATCTATAATTTACCAATGCACTTTCGATCGAGGCATAACCTAGTTGCTTGTTGTTAGAGGGTATCCAGTCGGAAGGGGCCTTGTTTGCTGTGAGTACAGGAATCATAGCACAGCGGTAGCCAGAGGACAAGGGGCCATGCCCCCACCCAAATAAGGTAATTCATGGAATTATTATCCGACTCTGTTATTTTGTCTGTTACCCCCCGGCTGTGCCCCACCCCCCTTTTTTTCAATAAGTCTGACTTCGCCAGGGAATGGTGGCATCCTGCAAGTACGGATCCGTCCTATAACCATCATCACCTCCAGCGTAGCTATGCAGTTATCCACGAATTTCTTTAGACGAAGCAATACTAAAACAGAACAAAACAGAATAAAAAAATATATAGGCCAGATCAGAACTTAAAGGCAGGTATTTTACAAACACTTCTTCACATTTTTTTTTGGCCCTCGAAAATTTGAAAAATCTCACCCCCCCCCCCCCTTGAGCGCCAGGGGATAGGGGCCCATCTCATAAAAAAAAGTAAATTTACACGCTTTTCCCCCAGGGGTGGGGGCCCGGGCCTCCGGCCCCCCTGGATCCGCCACTGGATACAACCCACGTGACTTCTTCTGAAAGAGTGCAATGATTGGCGCACAGTTATTAACGTTGAGGGTAGCCTATCCTCAAAACAAACTCGCTCCCAATTCTAACGAGACCATAAAATAGGTGACTCCTTTAATTTCAATTTGTAAGGGGGGCTAAGGAGTAACCACCCCCAGTCAACTACTCCCTAGGGCAACCACCCTCTAGGACGACTACTCCCGGGACAAGTATCCCCAGACAACTACCTCCAGCCAAATACCACCTAGGACAACTACCCCCTAGGAAAACTACCCCCCGGACAACTACGCCTAGGATAGTTATCCGGGTAGTTGTCATAGAGGATGGCTGTCGTAGGGGGTAATTGTCTGGGGATGGTTGTCTGGGGTAGTTGTCCGGGGGTAGTTGTCCCGGGGGGTAGTAGACCTAGGGGTCGTTGCCCTGAGGGGTAGTTGACTGGGGGTGCTAATCCGGGGGTGCTAATCCGGGGGTGGATGTCCAGGTGGTAGGTGTCTTAGAACCGCCTACATGATATATACTTTACTGATACTCATTAGTCCCAGTTACACTTTAAATGACCCAATATGAAAAACCGTCGTATTTTTTTTAAACCACCATTACGCTACTGAAAAACCCCCATAAAAGGACGTCTGTTTCTGCTTTTCCTTTTTTTTTTGGTAAATGAATAGTGCCTCCTTATTGTCACTGCATGCGATAGGGCTGAAGAGAGAACACCAATATAGTTCACCAGTGTTTTGAGAGCGAACATCGACACTGGAAAAACCAGCGGAGTTTCGGTCGGAGTTTTTATTTCTTTTTTTTAATACTCTGTGGCTTTTCGGATCGTTTTTTTCCCCTTTGTGTTTAAACTTTATGGGTAATTTTTAACAACTTCCGACGGAATTCCGGAACCCTAGCATTTTTCCCTTCAGGGCAATTGTTGTCAGCAGGGGCGGATCCAGTCGGCGGCAGGGGAGGGGCCCAATTCGTGAGAAAATATTTGGGGACGAAACAGCCGACCGATAATTCGCATATTGGGGGGTGGGGGGGGGGTGTAGTGAGCACTAATTTATTTATTTTTTTGCTCCCGAAAATTTGATAATCGTGCCGGCTGATAATTCGCTCAGCCCGCCGCACAGTGGGCCAGGGAGGAACCAAAGTGCGCCAAAACTCATGTTTGGGGATTTTCTTTTTATAAATCCAGAGGAAATGTTTGGATTTCCAGGGATTTTCGCTAAAATTTTATTACCAACATTTTCTCTGATGTCTAAGCTTTAAGTTGATACCAGATATGGCTGCCCGATTCTGCCTGTTATTATGTTAGAGCCGTTTTCCTTGCAACATTGCCCCGAAAATGTGTTTATTTTGGTCCGCGGTGTCAGAACAAGTGTCACGCGCCCCCTCGCGCCGTGATTTATGACCACGAATCCTTCATGATTCAGTCGCGGACCCCCAAAACCCACATTTTTCGGGGCAATGTGGCAAGGGAAATCGGCTCTAACATAACAACGGGCAAGATCGGGCAGCCAAATTTGGTATCAACTTAAAGCTTAGACATCAGAGGAAATGGTGGTATTAAAATTTAAGCGGTACACTGCGGAGATCTAAACATTTCTTCTGGATTTATAAAAAACATGGATAATTAGTCCATTTTTCAGTGAATTACCCTATAATATATCATGAAGATTGTGTTTCTATTAATTTTAACCCATTCATTGAACGAAATGAACTACCAGGAATATGTGAGAGCAATTTCATATCAATAACTTAAAAACTTCATGTTGAATTGAAAGATTTATAAAAATAAGTCACTTTTGCACTAAAACTGTGAATATGTAGGATTTTGCTGTTTGAAGTAGTAAATTTATACCCTTATTGTGCATAACGGAATTAAATATTTCACTGAGGTATTCCTCTATGTATTACCTTTCAACTGGGCAAGAAAAAATTGAAAAAAAAAAATCACCCAAACTTAGTTTTGGCGCACTTTGGTTCCTCCCTGGCCCACTGTGCGCCGCCGCCCCCCCCCCCCCCCCTGGATCCACCACTGGTGTCCAACAATTTTTCACAAAATAACTAAAATTTCTATTTTGCAAAATGTATGACTCCGGAGAGTCTTTGCATTTTAGAGTACCTAGATAATATGCTTTCCATAATACTCTCATTACCTTAGCCTGCTTATACACTCTTTCAATTCAATGGACTTGAATATCTCTGTGCATTAACCTGTAGAACTATAATTACTTTTACCTCATTTATCTCTTATCTTTTTTTTGAAGAGCACCTAAAAAGATTGTAAAACAGAGGTGTTTTTAGTAATATTATAATCATGAATTTTTTATCGTTATGCACATAATCAAGAAACTAAGGTTACCTGTTTGCGATTCTATTCCACATGGTGTTTTAATTATCATGGTAATCAGAAAGGTTGGATTGCCGTGCACTAATCAAGAACCTAAGGTTACCTGTTTACGATTCAATTCCATATGGTGTTTTAATTATTATGATAATCAGAAAGGTTTGATTGTCGTGCACTAATCAAGAACCTAAGGTTACCTGCTTACAAATCTATTCCATATGGTGTTTTAATTATTAGGATAATCAGAAAGGTTTGATTGTCATGCACATAATCTAGAACCCAACGTAACCTGTTTACAATTCTACTATTCCAAACGGTGTGTTTATTGTAGCTTGTTTTATATGCTAAGGAGTATAATCAATCCATCGGAGTGAAAACATGATTGGAATTAGTACATACAATCCATGATTGTGCAAATCGATATCTGGGGCAGGCAACGTTCGGTCAGATTTTAGCTTTATATTCAAACAACGTTTTGCGTAACTTTTTAAAGTTTTATTAACAAACAAAAAACCTATAGACGCCCTCTATATATTTGAAATGTTGGTTTGTTTTGCTGAGAGAATATAAACAAATTGTTGCTGAGACATGTTGAAGAAAAATGGTCTAATGGAAAAAGGAATAGATTACACTTTTCTGCTCATTATTGAATACAGGGAGGGGAAGTCAACCCTGATATTAAGTTAGCTTAATAAGAAGCAGAACAATAATTTGGGTTTTCTGTTGTACGCAGAAAAATCAAATTTTGTATTCTTTCATCAATATTCGACTTTAAACGCATTTGTTTTGAAAACCCTCGAGGAATATGTCTTAAATTAGATCCTCTTTCACATTATGATAACATTTGAGTCAAATTTTACCATCAAACTTTTGGGGCTCCCAACGCTTAAGAGGCTCTACACCAGGCGCGGATCCAGGATTTCTTAGGGGGGCCCAAATTTGAAATTATGCGACCCAAATATCGGAACGTAATGGTGACCTGCATTGACGTAGTGGGGGGGGGGTGCAGGGAGAGGCGATTACCCCCTCCCTCCTCCGCAAGGCGCCGAAGCATTGACGTTTCATTAAATTTATTAGACAAAGAAGACGATTCTCGAAAATAGTGAGTACTATTTTTTTTTGTGCCCTTGAAAATTTGAAAAATCGCACCCCCCCCCCCCCCTTGAGCGCCAGGGGGGGGGGCGATTCCCCAAAGAAGGTAAAATTAACGTGTTTTTCCCAGGGTTCCGCCACTGGGTCCAGGGCCCTCAGAAGCTTAAATTGTCGTGGGATGAGCATAATTTTATACCTTATTTGTGACACTGGCAGGTCACGAATTGGCGTGGGGTCCAGGGGGCAGAGCCCCCTGAAGCTCAGGGGTTTTGTTAATAAATAACGGCCAGATGAGCATATTCTTTTACCTTATTTGTGACACTGGCAGGACACAAATTGGTGTTGGGTCTAGGAGGCGGAGCCCCAAGAAGCTCAGGGGTTTTATACATTAAATTATCGTCAGATGAGCATTTTGTATACCTTATTTGTGACACTGGCAGGTCACGAATTGGCGTGGGGTTCAGGGGGCGGAGCCCCCGCAAGCTCAGGGGTTTGGGGCAATAAATTATGGTCAGATGAGCATATTTCATACCTTACTTGTGACACTGGCAGGTCACGAATTAGCGTGGGGTCCAGGAGGCGGAGCCCCCTGAGGCTCAGGGGTGTTAGGCAATGAATTACGGTCAGATGAGCATATTTTATACCTTATTTGTGACACTGGCAGGTCACGAATTGGCGTGGGGTCCAGGAGGCGGAGCCCCCGGAGGCTCAGGGGTGTTAGGCAATATATTCCGGTCAGATTAGCATGTGGGATCCAGGGGGCAGAGCCACCGGAAGTCAAAGGGTTTTAGGCATTTAATTACGGTCAGATGAGCATATTTTGATATCTTTCCCCTTTATTTCTCTTTTTTTCTACGGTCAGATGAGCATCCGGGGCCCCGCCTTAGGGCCAATGGTTGGGTTTGGGGGGGGGGGCAGAGCCCCCAGAAGCTCAGGGATTTTAGGAATTTTATAACGGTCAGACAAGCATGCAAGGGCCTGCCTTAGGGCCCCTGGTGGGGTCGATGGGGTGGAGCCCCGGAAACTTAGGGGTTTTAGGCATTTAATTACGGTCAGATGAACATATTTTGATACCTTATTTGTGACACTGGCAGGACATTAATTGGCGTGAGGTCCAGGGGCCGAGACCCAGAAGCTCAGAGGTTTTATGCATTAAATTACCGTCAGATTAGCATCTAGCCGTTCGCCTTATGGCCCAAGGTGGGGTCCAGGGGGCAGTGCCACCGGAAGTCAAGGGGTTTTAGGCATTAAATTACGGTCAGATGGGCATATTTTGAAACCTTTGATATCTTTCCCCTTTTATTTCCTGCTTTTTTTTCTTTCTTTTTTTCCCCTTTTTTTCTTCCCTTCTTTTTTTTTCCTTCTTTGTTTTCCCTTCTTTTTTTCCCCTTCTTTTGTTCCCCTTTTTTGCCAGGGGGGGGGGGGAGGGCCTCCCGGGCACCCCCTGGATCCGCCACTGGTTGTTAGGCCAGTTTTCCCTTTGCACTTTTGTCGAGCGTTTAGCTGCATGGTTATATACCGCGAAGAAAGACACTAGCTGTTTTATGTCCTAAGCAAAGAGCCCCTGGAACATTTAAGTGCTGTTGCTGGATGAGTGTGGTGTATGGTGGGGAGGGATGGGTGCATCATGAAGAAGCAAATCAATCATTAGTTTGTTTCATGAGAGCATTTAAAAAGAAGTAAGGAAAGTATTTATTTGCCTTCGTTGTCACATTTTCGAAATTACAATCACATGCGGGAATGCTTATCCGGACACCTACCCCCTGGACATCCACCCCCGGGTAACCATCC
This sequence comes from Strongylocentrotus purpuratus, assembly GCF_000002235.5. NCBI lineage: Eukaryota > Metazoa > Echinodermata > Echinoidea > Camarodonta > Strongylocentrotidae > Strongylocentrotus > Strongylocentrotus purpuratus. The sequence goes on from NW_022145607.1 coordinate 24,475,704, forward strand.
CCAGTCAACTACCCCCTAGGACAACTACCCCCATATGACATCTTACCACCGGACAACTAACCCCGGACAACTACACCCGGACAACTATCCCCTAGAGCAACTACCCCTAGGGCAACCACCCTGTAGGACGACTACCCCCGGACAACTACCCCCTACGACAACTACCCCCTACGACAATCATCCTCTAGGACAACTACCCCCGGACAACTATCCTAGGGGTGGTTGTCCGGGGTAGTTGTCCTAGGGGGTAGTTGTCCGCGGGTAGTTGTCCTAGGGGGTCGTTGTCCTAGGGGGTCGTTGTCCTAGGGGGTAGTTGTCTGGGGGTTAGTTGTCCCGGGGGTAGTCGTCCTAGAGGATGGTTGCCCTAGGGGGTAGTTGTCCTAGGGGTATAGTTGACTGGGGTGGTTATCCGGGGACAGATGTCCAGGGGGTAGGTGTCCTAGAACCGCGGGAATGACCCGACTCCACCGTCGCAAACCTTTTTAGTGCACCTTTTTTGCCACTGATGTCCTTCTCTTTTTTGTTTTTATTTATTTTATTTTTTTTTCAGATCCTTTCTTGATTCCTATGCAATGAAGCATTAGAGAAAAGTGACAAACGGTAGATTTTGTTTCGCTTTCTCCCTAACAAACGCAATTTCTTTGCATTGTACCATCAACTTTTTCATAGTAGCTCAAGAACTATTAATTCATTTCGTTCAAATTATGCAGAGGTATAATGATAAGAATGTTAATTCAAGAAAACACATTGGCCCGAATTCACAAAGGAGGTTTGTCGACAAATCTTGTTTTTCGTGCGTCATATGACGCGTTTCGACGCGTTTTTACAAACCAGGTTTGTAAAAAAAAACGCGTCAAAACGCGTCATATGACGTACATAAACCTCAATTTGTCGACAAACCTTCTTTGTGAATTCGGGCCATTGGGTTGCCAATCTCGTGTTTATTACATTAACACTGACAAGTATTACATTGTGAGCTGACAATTTTAGGTGGGGCGAAATATTGTTGTTTGCCCTGGGTGCCATGATCTCTAGATACGTCACTGTTTAAAGAACAACATTTTCATAATGAAATTTGCACTGAAAAGACAGTGAGGGTATTCCGGATAAATATACAGAGAATCGTCATATCGTTTTCATGATTTCAATATGTCCTACACTATCGATTTTCCATGTCAGAGCAACTAGATCTAGAGAAGTCCCAATATTTGTCTAGCATCTTACGGCCGTAATTCTCATTTCTTTAAAAAACCGAAACTTATATTACCTACATCGCAGCCTGACAGGCCTAATTGCCAAGCGAAGAAATTCTAGTACGCTTTCTTTGTTTACCCTTTGACGTATACGTTTCTATCTCTGATATTTATTTTGCCTCCGACACTTTTACTTCTGTAATTGTCACGTCCCAGGGCCCTCGCTATGGGGCTCAGGGGGTTCGATCCCCTCCCCCACTTTTTGGAAGAAAATATGTCAAAGAGAAATAGAAAGAAAGAATAAAGAAAGAGGACAAGAAAGAATAGTAACCTGCCAGTGTCACAAAATAAGGTATCAAAATATGCACATCTGACCGTAATAAAATGCCTTACACCCCTGAGCTTCCAGGGGCTCCACCCATGGACCCCCTCTGGGACTTAGCCCCTGGATGTTCATCTAGCTGTAATTAAATGACTGAAACAAACACCTGAGCTTCCTGGGGGCTACGCCGCCGGGATCCCCAACAAGGCTTTGCCCATGAACGGTACAAGGGGCCCTAAGGCGGGGCCCTAGCCCCTCAACAATTAGTGCCCTGCCCGTGTCACAAATAAGGTATCATAATACGCTCCTCTGATCGTAATTAAATGCCTAAAACCTCTGAGCTTCAAGGGGCTTAGTATCTGTATCCCTCCGAGGCTTTGCCCCTGGATACTCATCTGATCGTAATTAAATGCCTTAAACCACTGGGCTTCCGATGGCTCCACCCCCTGGACCCCCGCCGGGGCTTATAAAATTATGACCGTAATTTAATGCCTAAAAACCTTTAAAAAATTAGCTCTGAAGTGTTTACCTCTGAAATTCTTATCTCCTGTATTTTACCTCTGACGTTTTTATAATGAACCAATTTCAGTATACAGTCCAACGTGCTTTAGTGACCACCTGTTTACAAAGACCACATTTTTTGTTTCCCTTGAAGACGGTTTCTCATTGAAACGTGCACTTAAAGAACCTGTACATAAAGACCACCTGCCTACACAAGGTCCGCGGTTCAATTCCCGCCGCGGCACTAATGTCCTTTGGCAAGACATTGATCTACATTTGCCACTCTCCACCCAGGTGTTAATTGGGTACCCGGTAGGATGCGAAAGATTATGGTTAGATGAGCAAGTGTGCGCTTGTAAAAATGAAGCCTGACAGGAATACTCCCCAGGGAGTGGAGAATGTGCATACATTGTGTGCGGGTAAGCCTGAATCCGGGTAATAATATATATCTGTAAAGCGCTTTGAGGGGGCCTGTGGTCCTGAAAATGCGCTATACAAGAATGAACTATTATTATTTTAATTAAATAATAATGATGAGATATATTTGACTGTGTGTATCGGTCGGTGGAATCATGGTATGTATACTTTAATGTATGAAGGTAGATGGAACAAAATGGAACAGGGCACACTTGGGTCGATTGCTTTTACGCCATTTCCTTCGTTAGCTTATATATTTTGCTGAAACAACCCCCCCCCCCCCCCCAAAAAAAAAAAAAAAAAAAAAAGAGAAGAAGAAGAAGAAAGTCAACAAATTATAGGCAACGGAACAAAGTCGGTATAAAAGCAGCAATATAATCAAACAAGTAAAAAAGAGATTAATAAACAGACGAATACGATTAGATTATTGTAGCTGACCCAACCTTACTCCTCTGTTGATTAATTTTTTTTTTTAATACTTGATTCTGAACTAGGCAGTATCTGGAAATGTCTCTATACTAAATGTCATAAATGGTACATGAAATATGAATGATCCGAAATATCAGAGTGGTACGTAAACGGCATCGAGTAGTAATTATATTATTGTTAAAAATGGTAGCATTCTAGTTGGTCTTTGACATAGTGGAAAAACAAAGCTACTTAATAAGCAGTATACAAAGTATTTGTGATTTATACTTGGTAATAAGAGGAAATATGTATATATAGAAATTATATATATAATATATATATATACATTGTAAATATATATATATATATATATATATATATACTATTATATATAAATGAAAACAGCTGAAATAAAAGTCCCTGTGAGTTCATTTCTTCACTATTACCGGTTTCAATTTATTCCGCCAGATAGTAAATTCAAAATTACAAATTACAAGCAATTACTATATACAAACAATGAGTACAAGCGTATTGCTTGTATTGTTACAGTCAAAATCATGTCATGTGAAGTTCTATCTCCATTACTACTTCATTATACACGTAATGAGTTTTGTTCTTATATCAGCAAAACTGTTTTTTTAATTTATTATGTAATGATAGAACCCAAAGTTAATCCTATCCTTGTAGGAGTTACAAGTCATGTTGGCTTCGAGCGTTAGATAGGTAGTAAGTTATATATAGACCTTTAAGTTCGCTTACTGTGAATTAAGTTTACACGTGACGTACTTCAACAATGACCATGCTGATTAGGAATGCCTTTAATGATTAATATTTCATTTGCGGTGCTAAAAATAAGCATGCACTGTAGTTTATGATTAACTTAGTAATTCCTCATCCCAATATCGGTGTTCTCTAACCACTCTTATCGAGTTCCTTTGATGTAAAAACGAATCTATTCTGGAGAATAATATTGGATGATCGACTTAAAGCAGCTTTGATAAGCTCGCAATGACTGATACACAGTTATAAATACCATTCTAAGAATTCTCTCCTACACTAAGTACTGATATAAACTGTGCGATCACTGCGATAAATGATAACGGTTTAGATCTCTGTTAAGATATGTTAATCCTCAAGTATATCATGTATTTAGGCAGGCGCGTAAGCATGATTTTTTTCGGGGGGGGGGGGTTAACATTTTTAAATCGGGCCGAAAATTTCGCAACGACTCAGCCAGCCGCTGCATAAACGGGGGGGGGGGGGGGGGGGGGGGGGGGGGGGGGAGACATTTTTTATTTATTTTTGGTCTAAAAAAATCGCAACGACTCAGCAAGCCGCTGAATAAGGGGGGGGGGTGGTGAGGACACTTTTTTTTCCTTTTTTTTTGGTCTCGAAATTTGCTCCGTTGGTAAGGTCAACTTTTTTAGGTTAGCCATTGGTATAAAACAAAATTATCAAAGGAGGGGGGGGGGGGTTGCTCCAAAATACACACATAAAAATACTAAAGGGGGTTCAACCCCCCCCCCCCCCTGCGTACGCGCCTGTATTTAGGTATCATAATGTATGTTTATGTAGTTTAAAAAAATATAGAGTTCACAACATTAAGCGCTTGCGACATTAAAACCATGCTCCTTGTGTATATCCTATGTAATTTTGGGAACTCTACATTTTTACTACATATTTTAAAACTGCATCTCATCGGAACTCTGTTCTTCTTAATATCTTGTGTGATATATATATATATATATATATATACAGTTAACTACTAAATTATTCATACCCTTATCAAGATTTTATTTTTGTTATTTTCCCGATAATAATGTTTCTTGAGAATTTGAAATATTAGAGCTTACATAAGTATCTAAAAGTATTCAAATGACCCGCATTCAATCAGTCAACCTTTCACTCTTCAGTAACGAAAACACACATAAAACTACACTAGGCATGAATAATTTAGTTATTAACTGTTTATATAGGCTATATATATTTCTTTAGCAATAATGATAGGCCTCATAGTAGTTGCACTGGATAGAGAGCACCTTGAGATGCGATCCGTGGGTCATTGTTAAATTGAAATAAGGATTAATTTATAATACACAACCATTAACTTGGACCTACATAATACAAGCTTTGCTTTTTAGTAGATCCCCCACTTTATTTAGCTTTTTCAATGTATTTGTCATACTTATGATTGTATCTTTGTTCATAACTATTACCATGTATATTATGTTCCGATACTGTATGTTTCGTTATAATTATTACATTGTACATTATGTTCAATTGTGTTATTATCGATAAAGTGGAAACAAATAAACTTGAAATGAACCTGAAACTTTATTATCATGAGATGTTTTGTCTTAAAAATAAAACATTAACAATGGGATTTACACCGATGGAACCTGATTAATACAATACACTGGTCCGTTATTCCGCCACCTAATAAGGCAACTCCCATGATGCCTAAAACACACTGAATGGGTAAAAAAATATGCTAAGCCACTCACCCACAGTTTTGTCTTATTTCATCCTCTGGGACCTAGCTGACTGCAATTTTTTTTATAATGGTCATAAAATTATACTTTTTCAACGGACTGCTTTTCTAGTCGATAAGAAGTGAGAACTTGCATGAAACATAATCTGATAAAAAAAATAATGAATGCAGCTGGAAGCCTGCGAAAATGTATAAAACGCTGCCCTGTAGAAACATTGTAGTCGAGGATAGAAATGTGGTTTACAACCTGACAACACATTGTTGTTAGACTTTTTGCTTCTCAGGTCGTTTAACATACGAATCATAAAAGAATCGCAGAAAGAAATACAAAAGCTTACATACAGATCATAGTCCAGAAAATATTTGTCCAATTTGTGTCGCAGTGCCTTCCCGCCCAAAGCTCGAAGGATGCATATATAGTGACACCGATTGAGATGACAAACTGGATGAGCTGCATGGCAGTAATTGCGACCTTGATATGGCGCGGCTTCTGGACGACTTTGGCGGCGCTCAGGGCGTAGTACGTATACATCACAAAGTGCACGGCGAAGTTCAAGGTGGCAAAATAGCGGCCTACCGACATGAAGTCGTTGTATAAATACCAAGTGTAGATGAGCGTGGACACGTGATGATACCAATGAAGAAAGATAAGTTTCTGCTTGCGAAGGACGATGAAGATAGTGTCGCCGAGTTCGAGTACCTTGCTGAGTGCGAACAGCCACATCCACAGGCCCACCTTTCCGTCGAAGAAGTTTGCGTCGCAGATGGTTGCGCGCCAACCGTCGTCGACGACGCAGTGTGCAAAGTCGTTCACAGTCACCAGCATCCCGATGAAGCTGAAGAGCGCGAAGCTGGCCGACCAGGCAACGAGGGGTCGGCGGAGATCAAAGGTTTGACACGATCCGACATCAGACGTTTTCCTCCGAAGACGACGGCGATGTACATCGCGGAAATGAAGACTGATGTCCACCAGTACTGACGCAGCCATTGTCCGTGATGATTGGTATCAAACGTGGATCCTCCATTGAAATATAAACTTTTCAACACCATTTTCAAGGATGGCACCGTTCTAATTATCCCAACAATGAATAATTTTAGGATGAGAAGTACAGAAGCCCGCACATTTGAATTGTCGTAGACGTATATTCACACTCGATGTCTTAAATTTATGCTGTACGTCACTCTGATGATTATATCAATAGTGTCGAACTCACTTGTGGATCGTGGAGTGGCGATGATATGGAACTTGAAGTCAATTAGTACCACCTTTGTTTGCTGAAGCTGAGCGTATACTATTTGTTGTTTGGCTTCGATGGATGGGGTAAGTTTGCTTATTGTCATAATTATCCCATCCCTCCCGCAGTGGCGGATCCAGGGGGGAGGGCCCGGGGGGCCCGGCCCCCCCCCCCCTTGAGAAAAAAATCATGTAAAATCACGTGATTTTTACCTTTTTGGGGGGTTGGCCCCCCCCCCCCCCTGGCGCTCAAGGGGGGGGTGCAAATTGAAATTTTTTTGAGGATCAAAAAAAAAAAGTGCTCACTACCCCCCCCCCCCCCCCCCCCCCCCCCCCCCCCCCCCCCCCCCCCCCCCCCAATGAGCGAATTTTTGGCCGGCGCGTTTTTCAAATTTTCGGGAGCAAAAAAAAAAAAAAAAAAAAAAATGTGCTCTGTACCCCCCCCCCCCCCCCCCCCCCCCCCCCACTGAGCGACTTTTTGGTCGGCGCGATTTTCAAATTTTCGGGAGCAAAAAAAAAAAAATTGGGCCCCTCCCCTAAGAAATCCTGGATCCGCGCCTGCCCTCCCGGCCCCCTCCTCGGCTTTTTATGAATGATTGATCGAGCCAAGGAGGATATCTTTGATCGAGCCATGGATGTTTGCTTTCATTTGTGAACACGCACTCTCCATCTCTCTCTCTCTCCCTCTCCCTTTCTCTCTCCTTCCCCTCCCCGTATATATCTACCTCTCTCTCTCTCTCTCTCTCTCGGTATGTGCACGTGTGTGTGAGCAGGTGTTTTTGTGTGTGTCTTTCTCTTTCTCTCTCTCTCTCTCTCTCTCTCTATTCCCCCCTCTCTCTCTCTCTCTCTATCCCCCCCCCCCTCTCTCTCTCTCTCTCTCTCTCTCTCTCCCTCTCCCTCTGTCGGTGGACTCTTTTTCTAACACTTCCTATTAATAGTAAATGAGCAATCCCTGAATTCCTCAAAAAGAATTGGCATCTTATTTCCATCTCGCATACACTTTTACAGGGCAGAAATTCAGATGTAGGCCTATAAAGAGTTTGTAGAATACATAGATATAAGAAGGGGGGAAATCACCCCAAAAAACAAAATAGGCCTAATTATTACATTCATAAGCTGATTTATTTATTTATTTATTTATGATATTTAGACAGGGTGACTCATTATCACCAATAATGATGGTCTTCCATGAGTCCCTGTTAAACATAATGAGGTACATAATAGTTTAACAATATATATATATATATATATATATATATATATATATATATATATATGATAATAATATTAATAACAACATCTTGAACATAAATTCATAACAGCAATAAACAATAAGTAAGAACATGTTTGAAGATATATACAAAGTATTTGGTATCCTCATAATAAAAGAATGTTTTGTTTGTTTTGTTTTGCTTTGCTTTTCGTTCAAGAAAACGTTGTTGTTTGTTGCATAATTATAATAATTTAATTTTAACATTATTGCATAGACAGTAATTAGTTTTTAAATCCGATGAAAAATAATTATTAACATATTTTGGTAAGTATTAGCCTAGACCTTGAAAAAGGGCAACATATACTTTGAGAGTTCAATTGTTATATACATATTTACAACAACAAATTATATAACAGGATAATAAATTATTGGATGATATGAAAAATTAATGCATGTAATCTAGTATAGCAATGACGCCTCTTCCCTCCCATTTTCTCAGTCAGTCATTATGGCGTTGCTGTGTATTTATTCGTTAGTTATTGTTTGTTGCTGGTTAGTTGATTGGTTGTTGTTGATGTTTATAATTATAAACCAGCCGTGTATTGACATTGGTGATTGCAACATGTTAATCCTCTGTAATATCATTAGAACCCAGCTAAGAGAGAGAGAGAGAGAGAGAAAGAGAGAAAGAGAGAAAGAGAGAGGGGGTAGAGAGAAAGAGAGACAGAGGGGAGGAGAGAAGGGAGAGCTAGAGAGAGAGAGAGAGAGAGAGAGAGAGAGAGAGAGAGAGAGAGTTAGAGAGAAGAGAGCGGGGCCCTCAGGGCTGCATGGGGAAAAAATAGGAGCGAGGGTGGAGATCAATAAATTGCTGGTTAGAAAAAAGATCCATCCAGAAGTAGTACAAGATTTAAATGAATGGAATGTCGCAATTGTTTCAATATTTTCTTTAGTCAAAGAACGCTGTATTCTGCGCGTTATGTACATAGGATGAAGCAGATGGGTAAACATTAATAAAAAATCTATTTATAGATGGTGCGTCAATATTATAATGATATAATCCCTGTATTCGGTCTCACCTTTGTACATACAAAATCTCATTCATGATAATCTGCTGTTTGTGGGTCAAGTATGGTTATGAAACTATAGCAAAACATTATTTCTAGGTTTGTGCTTGTCTCTGTTCCGTATGGTGATGTATTACAGTCATGATAGTCCGTAATAATCAATTGTAAGTTATCTTACTTCATTCTTTATTTTGCTTAGATTTTGTCGAAGATTTCGTTTTATGTCTGAGAGTACTATTGACGGTACCTAAGATCAGTAGGATGCGCTAGATATCAGTTGCGATCGAGGTTTCATTTAGTACAAATTTTGTCTATTGAGTAAGTAATGGAACAGGCCAATAGAGACCTACCGTCTTCACCCGACATCTCCTGATTAGCCACAAGTTCATTATGTTTTGCCTCTCCATATATACAGGTACGTAGCCACGGGGAGGGGGGCACGTGCCCCCCCCCCCCCAAATTTTTTTTTTTTTTTTTTTTTTTTTTTCCAAGATCGGTTGAACTTTTTTAGACCCCTTTTTTGACCTCGATTGATTACATGTATGTGCCCCCCCCCCCCCCTCAACCATCAAACTCTGGCTACGTGCCTGCATAATTATATAGGATTGTGTTATAAATTGTTTTTTAAATCAGTAATTGTTGCGTCTGGTATTTCCATAATTACATGTATATGTCATTTTTTGTAAGGTTCTAGGACAGATGCCCCCGGCCAGTTACCAGTGGGACAATTACCACCAAGGACAATCGACCCCCCCCCCCGAAAACAAATTATGCTTTTATTAAAACCAACTTGATAATCAGGGTGTGCTTCCCCTTTAATGAACAGGCGGGTAATTTTCGGGGGATAATTGTCCTCGGGTTGGTTGTCCTTGGTTGTCATTGCTTGTTCGGGGGTAATTTTCCTATGGGGTAAATTTCAGGGGTGGGAGGTAATCGTCCATCGGGGGGGGGGGTAATTGTCCTAAGGCGTAATTTTCATTGGGGGCGGGGATTTCCCGGGGGTTATGGTTTTTGTCCGGGAGGTAATTGTCATGATACGGTTTTTTCTTCATCCTATTGCTCAATATAATTATTTCCAAACGGAATCAATTGAATATGAGCCCCGTAGTATCAGGATTATGGAATTGTGTATTTAGTATGGCTTAGTCCATGGTCCATGTTTATTCAAATTTCAAAAATTCATTACAAAATTTAAGGAGATCGAATACCATGAAACAGAAACATTGTAAAATGCCATTTAGGTTAAACAGTAATTATTTTCCCTTGTATCTGCGAAGCTACTGATGTATGTTGATTCGTAATTTTTGATATTTTAAGGATTCTATTGAATGGAATCTTAGCTCGACACTTTCTTGAGTCAAGATTACCAGGGGCATGATGGCAAGGCTTTGACAGTACAACAGATTTTCTTTTCCAACATTTAATTGCATTTATTAGCTTCATTATAATCACAAAGAAAGAATGCTATAGGCCGTAGCATGCACGTAAGTTGATAATGTCCAAGAATCTGTTCAACATCAGGAGTGACGATGCAGCAGATATACAGTCATATATCCTAAAGGCATTATTTTGTAGTATTTGTACTATAGGACCTACTAATAATCATGACAATAGGTTTAATACCAACATTTGATTATTTTGTACCTAAATGATTATGTGTAGTCATCCACGGGCGGTGAATCATCTTTCGAAGTGGGAGTGCACCAAGAAAATGATTTTTTCTGGGGGGAGACGGGCACTTTTAAGGGTAACCTACAAGCGAAAAAATAATAATTTTTAGACATCGGTAAAATATGTACCCCTATACATTGTAATCAATTTATTGTCGGAGTTGGTATTCTAGATTTGTTTCTATATGTGGTCCAAAATATATTGTTTCAGTACTATACTTGCCTTTGTGCACTGTGTGATGGTCTGAAGACCAAAAAAAAATATTTGTGAGATCGAATTGCGACCAGTTAGATCTTATTGTTAGATCAAATAAAAATATCCGGAGCGTGGGGAAGGGGGGGGGGGGGGGAGGTTGTAGCACAATATCTTAATGAAAGATTGAATCAGACCTTTAATATGTTACTTAACGACATAAACTATATAAATGCGAGCGAGCATATAGTGATCGATATTTGGGGGACTGAGTATAGTGGGAAAAAACATCACTAGCATGTAGTACGTATAGTAACTACTTCTCTCTTTAACATTAAGTCCTCGGAATAATTTTACAATCAAACCTAAAGTGGGATATGTATCCGATCTCACAAAAAGGTATAATAGGAAGTTGTTTTTGTTTCGTTGCCTTAAGAAGTATGGATTGCCTGTAGATGACATTTTACTTATTATAAAGGATACATTAATTTTATTTTGTTCGATTTTAGATTATGGGGTACCGGTTTTCAATGGTAATTTAACAAAAACTCATGTATATACTTTAGAGTGTATTCAGAAAAGAGCATGCAAAATCATTTTAGGACGTCACTATGAAAATTATGAAGCAGCATTGGAAACGTGCAATCTACGTTCATTAGAAGCAAGACGTGAGCAGTTATGTATAGACTTTGCCAATGCTCTTGCCAAACACCCACAATTAAAAGAACGTTTACCTCTTAGACAACACAGCACTATTCTCTAAGATCTCAATCAAAGTTTAAACAATACCAATGTAAAACAAAACACTTCCATTGCAGCTCTATTCCTTACTTTATAAATCTTCTGAATAAAATGTAATACTAATATAAATTGTATTTTTAGAATTTCACAGTCCATGATCTAACTATGTGAATGAATTTTAATAGTTTTCATCTCAATTTTCTGCATTGCTGAATATTTCTTGCCATCTCCCCTCATCTGTAATGATAAGGTACCCTTTGTCTGTCTCTTCCCCTCTTCAACTCTCTCTCTCTCTCTCTCTCTCTCTCTTTCCGTCTCTCTTTCGTCCCCCTTCTCTCTCTTCCTCTCCTTCTCTCTCTTTGTCATCACCAACTATCCCTCTCCTACACCTCTCCCTATCTTTTTCTTTTTTGTAACACAAATTTGAATTTGATCAATGAATTTTTATAAAATGTCTAAATTATGTTTGATTTTTGATTTATGTCATATTTTGTGTTATTTCAATTTGAATTGCAATTGTATATTATGTATCCTTGTGAAATGGCTCGCAATATATTCAGCCATTGGCTGCGATGATCTTTTTAATAAAAACCATTTCTATCTATGAATGATATTTGGTAATATAAATGCAGTTGATTTGAGTTTGAGCCGACAGCGGGCGGGGGTTCAGAGGGCAGATCCCCCCCCCCCCCCCCCACTGAAGCTGGTGGACTCTTTACGGCTTTCTAAAGGCCTATATAGATGTGGCATTTTTAACACCTTTTTATTCCAAAATAAAGATCACCGCAAAAAGGGCACACGTACGTCGTTGTAAGCAACAGAGTGAAATTTGGTAAAAAGGGCACTCACATCATATAGGGAGAAGTGCGTTGGTCTAGCAATAATTAATGTCCACTCTCAGCTCTCTGTCTTTGCCTGACTCCACGGACCCCGGTTCGAGACTGAGTCACGTCCCCTAGATTTAAATAATCATATCTGATTGATGCACGTCTGTCAAAAGTAGGCCTATATTTAAACGTCTCAGTTGGTAAAAAAAAAAAAAAAAAAAAAATACGCACACACAGATCATATCAAAGGGCCATTATTAGAAATGAAAATGGATATATCAAAAGTAACAAGGGGACTAGCTCATATTTAAAAGGGGAAATAATAATATCAGAGGTGAAAGGCGGGGGATTGAGAAGGGAGGGAAGCTTATAACTGCTTATATAAAACGGGGCAATAGTTTACAGAAGGGAAAATGAAGGAAATGGAGCAAAAGGGGCACTTAACAGATATGAAAAGGGGCACCTAATTCTCATATCTAAAAAAAAAGTAGCACTCATCAGAGATAACTTATTAAGAGGGAAGGTAGTTAAAAGGGGCCCGGTTGCACTTAAATAATAGAGGTAGAAGGGGCATGCATAAAAGTGCCCTCATTTATTAGAAAAGAAAAGGGGCACTTATCAATCAGAAGGGAAAATGAAAGCAAACGGAAAACGTGTCAAGTAAAAGGCATTTAATTTAATTTTTTAAAGGGCACTTCTCAGTCATGGAATCGTCAGTCGCCTAGTCTTGACCACTGTTGTGGATCAGTGTAGACTCTAGACTAACTTTATAAGTATTTTCGTCATCTGTGGTAAGATAATCTACCAATTAATCTAAGCTATTATGTACTTTACGTGTATCCGCCCAAAGAAAGAAATTATAATGTTGATAGTGGTAGTTTGATTTTCTAAATTCATTTTTGTTCTCTGTTGTGTTTTCTGTCGCCAGAACACTTTAATTAATTATGGTCCCACATGCTGATATGCATGTATTGTACTAGACCGAAAGCTTCAGTCTCTCTAATCGTCGGTTGTTCCACTGAGGGGGAGGGGAGGGGGGAATAGATTTAGAATTGGAGTAAAGTCTAAGAATTTCGCGATCTTTTCAGCTGGTGCATTGTAAAATTATCTTAAAAATGGAATGCTCAGTAGCATATCACACACACAAATATAGGGCCTAGACACGGACGGTTATTCTGCTGAGAACATATCATTTGTGGCTCCACTGATCGCCTCTACGGCTCTAGCTCTAACTTGTTAGACAGTATAATATTGGTTGACAAATGTCAGTTTTATTAAGAAATTCTTCATAGATTATGTTTATAAACACACACTATTTTATTTCTGTCTGTAAAATTCCAAAGTCGTGCCCGAACAGCAGAAGCAGTTTAAAAAGTATCAACAAATTGTCACGTTTTAGTGATCTTACCAGCTGTCCTGCTCCTAAAATTTGAACATTCACATCTCTTAAGACATGTGTTCACAGTAATTAGGGAACATGGTTGTAAAAAAACGGGGCTGTATTTCAAGAAATGCTCAGACTTAAATTTTTCATCAGTCCAAAGCTTGAGAGTATTCAATTGCACGTTGCAATGTATTGCGATGTCATTTTCTGAAATCGTAGAGGACGTTGCATTGAATACAGCTGGATCACATGCAGGGAGCATGGACCTCGGATGCTGGCTCAAGCCATCTGGGATTTTCTCTATATTTCTGATCCTATCGCTGTACACCACTTTTTCATTTTTGAGGTTAATTAATTTGAGTTTTAATTAAATATATTTGTGCTGTCTTTCCTATGATCAGTTGTACAGGTGCTGAAAGTAAGATGTCCCTCTATAAGAAGCTACGGAACTTCTTGGACTACCTGCTGAATCTTCTGATCAGTATGCTCTCTCTCATCATCAACGGGGACCGTGCTAAGGCCAGGATCCCGGCCATCAGGAACCCACTTCTCCTCGAGAGTGCCACAAGCCTTGCACGTAGCATTAGGACAAGAGAGGTGATTGCACTTTTACTGTTGTTCATCATTTTGCAACTTTGATATCCAGTTAAATTCATGAGTTTTCAGGTCAAGTGTAGGGCATTTTCCTTGCAGTTACAAAGCCTCTCATGATTTGGCCCAGAGTGTAGTATACGGGCCACTTTAAAAGTGATAAAACACTTCAAAAAGATCAGAAAATGTGATCTATATATTCCATGCTTTGTAACAAAATAAGTGTTATACATGTGCTACTGAAACAGTTTCTCTAACTACAGTAGTATACAGAGATACAGTTTTCACACCGGATAGTTTATTCCACAACATTGCTTTACAATGTTGAGCAGGGTTCCACAACTTATTTAGGGAAGTGGGGCTAGAATTGTAACCTCACCAGCCAATACTTAACATATTCAATTGGTTTTCGACATTCGGACATTATTTTTGATGCTCTTTGGAAAATGAAGAAAAAATTGAGGAATTCCAAAAATTGATTTTTGATGACGTCACACTTCCCCACGCTATACTGTATTTTGGTTCCACTTTATTTTCAGGTTACCTGCACCCAGGTTGTTGAGGCCTACATCGCACGAATCAAAGAGGTAAACGACCTTCTCAATGCCGTGATTGTTGAGCGCTTCAACGGTGCCCTCGCGGAAGCCAGGCAGGTCGATAAGATGCTGCAGTCGGGAGATGTACCGGAGAGATACTCTCAGAAAAATGCCCCGTTTCTTGGTGTGCCTGTATCTGTAAAGGAGGCATTCGAAATTACAGGTAAATATTATCAATATAGGGCGCTAGTTCAGAAGTCTGTCCAGACTTTGACCGGAACTCCGGCGTAGAGATACCCTACTAAAACATACCGAAAATCAACTAAATCTTCATCAATCGTTCAAATTATGTTCATGATTTAAAAGTCGTTATGTTTCTTATCTGTTTCGTGTCAATTTTCTTATCTTTTTTGGAGTATTTTTCCTAAAAACGAAGACTTATTGTATACACTTTCTCACTGGATGCACAATACAATCGCATACCTGGTACTGTACCAACGCTGAGGTGCGGGCTGGACGTGTGTTAAGTTAGCGACCGTATTGATGAATTGCTTAGATTACAGTCGCTAACACATGCGCGTGCGCCTGCACCCCATCGTCGGTATGGTATGCAGTTGTATTGTGCAGCAGTTTGCCGTGAATAGGCAATTTGATATGTATTATCCAAGTGAATAGATTGATATGTCCCATTCTTTATGACCTTCTATGCTTCAGTGACCGCTACAGAGATGAACTTTTTTTCTTCTTGTTAATATTGTTTCTTCTCGAAATCTGTACTTTATGAGCCTGTACATATAGGCCACCTGTCTATGAAGACCGCTTTTCTTGTCTCCTTTGTGCAGTCTTTTCTTTTCAGGTTTCACTATGTGATAATTTGTTTAATTTCATTAAAATGTTGAAAATTTAATTGACCTTTTACAGGTATGCCCAACACCAGTGGTCTGGTTAACCGAAAAGGTTTGACGGCCCCACGTGACGCCCCGCCCGTCGCCAATATGAAGCGGGCGGGGTGCATCGTACTGGGAATGACCAACTGCAGCGAGCTGTGCATGTGGTACGAGTCGGCTAACTACGTCTACGGGAGGACGTGCAATCCGTATGATATCAGGAGGATGGTTGGGGGCAGTTCAGGTATGGTAACTTTGTTTATGCTCTGTATGTATCTTACTATAATTATGGTCACTACCCCTGCAGTATGCACATCGTGTGCTCTCTCTCTCTCTCTCTCTCCTTGCTTCTCCTCTCCACTTCTCCTCTCTTTCTTTACTCTTCACATATGCAGCAACATTTTCTGTTCTCCATTTCTCTCTTTCCCTGCTCTATTTTCTTTTGTCTTATATGATATTGTTTTAATTATTATTATACATTTTTGTCTTTATCTGTCAATCGTCACTGTCTCTTTTGACCTTTCCAGTGTTCACTATACTATATACGTGCTGTAACAAGTTTTCAAATTACGGATTTATAATTGTATTATTATTTTGCCACTTTTTGGTAATCTATGTATAATTATATATATTTTTTTCCAAGTCATTATTTACATGTTACAAGAATTATGTTTGTCATTATTTTGAGGGATCCAGATTTAATAAGCTCTGCTTTCTAGTGGATACCTCCATTTCCACAGGTCGTAAAACTTTTTAAAAAAAACATTATATTTGTTATTTATGAATAATTTCTGTTTTATAACTTCAAACCATGTAAAATGAATTATGTTATTGAACATTGAATTGTATATCTTATTTATTATCAAAATTACCGTTCTGTTGGAAATGAAAAATAAAACAAAATCTGTAACTGAAATGAACTTAACCTATAGCAATTCAGGTTTTTTTTAAAGATACTATGTCCCTTTTGCAGCCAACCTCAAATGCTGTAGAACTTTGCAGGAATTATGAATATGTCATGTATGTCCTATCTGTGAAATTTAAACTTTAGCAGTGTCCTCATATTCAAATTATGCAAGGAAACCCGTTTACTTGCTAGACTTCACTGTCAGACACTATTGAGTGACTGACTGGCTTTTTTTCTTCTTTAGTAATAACATACATGAAAACAGTTGTATAGGGTACATGAGCATTTGTCTACATCAATAACCCACTTTTTGTGATGGCCAAGATTAAACTGGTTGAATCTTTGTGCAATATAAAATGTATGACCATTCGGTACAATTGTCTGAAAATCAAGAACATTACTTTTGGGCTCTATAGCCCTAAAGTCGATTTGACAACTAATAGTTGTTATTTTCCCACTTGAAGACATTTTCAAGCCCCACCTTTTTTAGGGAATTTCTAAATTAGTATTATCTTTCAAATGCAGTTGGAATTTAACTTTTTCATTTTTTTGGCCTGCAAATGGGACATAGTACCTTTAAGCTTTAAATGAGTCAGCTTTTCCTCCTCAAATTGGCAACAATTTTTTTGTGTGTTTTCCATTCTTTCACAGTTTTAAAAACTATTGGATAAAAATTACAATTAATCAACAAGAAATTGGTAATTTGTACATGAAATTAGTGATTATAAATGTCACTCTGCATTGCTATCTTGGAGACTGTCACAATCTCGATCATTTTCCATGTTTCAGGGTGTCTTTTTATAGCCTAAGCCAGGACAGTCTTTGTTATGGTAATTATTATCCCTTTTTAAATGCTCTGTAGCCTAGTTCTTTTCTTGCTGCAATGTTAGGCATGCACACAGGTGCTAAATTCTTTTATGTTGTGGGCTGGGCTGGTTCAGTCATACAGTTTTGGAGTCAGTCTGCAGCCAGCTCTCACACTGAGAGGACCTCTTTTCACGAGCTGGGGTAGCTCTGGGTAGCCACACCCGTTTTTCCCTTTAGGTGTCAGCAATTTTTGCTAGCAACTGGCGCTTTTTCCAAGTTTTCCATCTTTCCATAAGACTGTTTCATCGAGTTCCCATATAGAGTTACAATTGTTGGAATTTCACGGAGAGAGTGGCATTAGTTGGCGTCTCATTTTTGTGGCAGC
Organism: Strongylocentrotus purpuratus; assembly: GCF_000002235.5. Classification (NCBI taxonomy): domain Eukaryota; kingdom Metazoa; phylum Echinodermata; class Echinoidea; order Camarodonta; family Strongylocentrotidae; genus Strongylocentrotus; species Strongylocentrotus purpuratus. The sequence goes on from NW_022145607.1 coordinate 24,493,475, forward strand.
AGTCTCCCGTTTCCTTCCCGCTTTGTCTCATCTTCACCGTTCCAAAGCGTGACATACATGTATGTTCCTGGTTGTCTGTGATTTTGCGTAGCCGGTTACTTTACTTCAGTTTCTTCTGATTTTCTCCAGCGAGGGTGAAATGCTCTTACTCACGGGCGGCACAATGTATCGCAACAAAAATGAACTCAAACTTTCCTGTGATTTTTGCACTTTCAGCTCATGAACTATCTGCAATTCAAAGCATTCTGGATCAAAAGAAAATCAATAAAATGTCACTAAAAGATAATGCTAAAGCTGTTGCTCCAGCAAACTGGCGCAGTTTGCTGTGCTTGGCCCTCTTTCATCAAACTTGTTATCGATAGTAAGTGCCATGCACAGATCTATGGCAAATCTGCTCATAGTCTATCAAGTGTTAACTTTTTTTATTAGCTTATAACAAGTATTGTATCTTGTTATTGATTGGCTCTGGATTTGTGTACCAAGTGAAAGGCAAGTAATTTTTCTCTCATCATGGTCTTTAAATCTTTGACTATTTAAATGCTTATGATTCTTTTATAAAGCTGTGTCGTTATAACCGTTTACATGAGACAAATTAATGGTATTCATATGAGCCTATATGGGAGGTGGTTGTAGTGTCTTATTTTAGCACTCCCTCCCCCTCCCATCTCTCTCTCTCTCTCTCTCTCTTTTTTCCTCTTTTATCTCCCTAAATTTTTCTATTTAATTGGTAGGGACATGTCCCCCCCCCCCCCTACTCTCTCCCATAGCTACACCACTGGGAATTTATTGGTATTAATTTATAAGTACAAATTGTTGGATTTTCTAACAGGCGGTGAAGGATCGATCATAGGAGCCGGAGGTTCAGTGATGGGCATAGGAGCTGACATAGGGGGCAGCATTCGCATGCCAGCGTTCTTCAACGGCATTTTCGGTCACAAACCCAGCTGTGGTAATGTTTACTCTTTTGACTAACGCTGTAGTGTAAATGATCAATGGTAGTTCTATGATTGAATAGAGTCGAATTCAAATTTATTAAAATGGGATCCACACTTTTTCGATTATTTTCAATGTATAGGTACGTACAATCAATAAATATAATTTATGTATCATTTGCTACACATACATTTTTGCAAAACGCTATAGGTAGCAATAAACGGAAGGTTTGCTTTTTGCAACTTTTATATAATGGTTTTGCAAAGTTACCCATTTTCTGGTCTCGATTAGCTCCATGACAACTCTTTTAAAACATGGAGACAGATATACAGCATCTAGCATTAGAAAACGTATTTCGCTCCATTCTTGTGTTGGCTTAACGGTCCGTTTTGCGAACAAAAGCCTGTACTGGAAACAATGATCCTGAACCTCTCAGCATGTTGCCAAGTCAAGAATTTTAGATATTATATTTCCTAGGGTCAAACGCAGTGTGGTCATACAACAAAAATGGTCACAATAATGTGCAGAAATATTTTTTGTATCTTTTCATGACTCCGGTATATTTTTCTGGGCTCTGAATCAAAAGTTACTGAGCCAAACCACAAAATGTGGAATGCTTGTCACAACTAGCCTTAAGGGCTCACTCGATGAATTTTATGCCACTTCTACACCTAATTATCTCCGGAAATTCAAAGTCGGAGGTAAAAATAGCGAAATAATAGCAAATATCTTCCCAGAGCGACTTTACGATCTCTACACAATGGTGTTGACCTCTGACTGCCACTTCGTAAATTTGCTGCTGCCGTATAATGCGCTGAATAACATTTGTACAGCGCATTATACAAAAGCAGCACATTTACACCCCCATGTTGTGTATCGGACAGGTTGGTCATCTGGACAGATCAATTAAAAGGGCATTTTGAACAAGCATTAATCCATACGAGGTTAACATATCAAGGCTGATTAATATTGGTTGTTAGTGCTACTTGATTATAATTTTCAGAAAATTCAACAGAAAGTTTGTAACATCTTTACTTTTGTTAAGTGTCCGGAACACACATCTCTTGTCCTACAAAAGGAATAGTGTGATTCATTTAAGTCCATGTTTACAGAACCAACTACCAGCTCATATTGATTCCTTCAGAAATTATCGATTCCTTTAAGTCTAACCTGAAGACCGTCCTTTTTTTCAAAAGCATACAGTACCTGAATGTCAGATAACACAATTTTTATTATTTTGTAGTCTTATTTTGTAATTTTCCCCTCTGACTTTCTTAATTTCATAATGCGTCTCAGAAAAGTTTTAGTAGATAAATGGCGCAATATAAATGCTTGGTGTTATTATCATTATTATTTAAAATGTGTGCTACATCTCCTCATTTCGCTGTAGATGTGGTCACTAATGATGGTCAGTTCCCGACTGTCCACACTGCGAAGGGAAACGAGCTGATGGTGACCGGTCCCTTGTGCCGATTCTCTGTTGACCTCATCCCGCTCCTCAGGGTTATGGCAGGTCCGCATGGCACGGCCAAACTGAGACTGGACGAACATGTGGACCTGCGAACGCTCCAGTATTTCAGCATGGGCACAGACGACAGGAAGATGCTCGCTTCCAGTTTGGATCCGGAGCTCAGAGATGCCCAACTCAGAGTAAGGTGGTGTTTTAATCCCCCTTTTCATGGCACTAAGTTAACCTCCAAAAAAGATATGTTGATTATTGGATGGCTGATTTATTTATATTTACAATGCTGTGTTGTTACACAATATTACCCCATATTGAAATACTACTTTTCATTTTATGAGGCCATAATTATCAATTAAGCCCTTAATTTACCACACTCTAAGCGATAATCACCATCATCATGAGTCGGCCCCATCAGGAAAGAAGTTCACAAGCAGGTTCATAAGCAAATAATTGATGTATTATAACAGAATTCAGCATTATATTCTAGTTTAATTGCATTGTAACAAGTTTCAGAAATTGAATGTTTTTCCTACATGGACTTAGAATAAATTGTTGAAATCAGACATTGTCCGATCACCTCTTTAAATAGTCCAATCACAAGTATTAGCCTGTTTTTCTATGTAATATATTAAAGGTAAAGACTAGTATTGGAAACGCCCCTATTTCAAAAAATGAAGTGGAAGCTCTTATCACCAATCATGTGAAAGAATATGTTTTGAATAATACATGATGATAAAAATTTTGCCGGCAAACCGCCTACTAATTGATATATTTGGTAAATTAGTTTATCTATTGGTATGTGAGCGATAAAAACACATGTGTCGCACACGTGTGCGTAGTCCCGTATACATCTTTCTGTGTACAGTGTAACTTTATGAAGACTTGGCCAAATTTTTTATCATTCTGATGATTCCAGAACCTTGCAGTACATCTATGCTAGATGATCAACCTTTTCTGATCGATTTCACAACGTTTCTTTCACAATGCAATCACATGACCATAACTGGTCTTTATCTTTAAAGGCATGCACTAACAGCCATGGGAATGAAATTCTTAATATTTGTTGCAGGCAGGACACTCTATGAAAATGACTGACAAAGAAAGCAGACAAAATATACAGTTCCTCAGGTAGACAAAGGAACATCCCTTCACTGCTATTATGTAAAAATAGAAAAACTAGAACAGGTGTCACATGCATATTTACCTTTTTACATAATAGCAGTGAAGGGATGTTCCTTTGTCTACCTGAGGAACTGTATATTTTGTCCGCTTTCTTTGTCCGTCATATTCATAGTGACAGGAACATGGAACACAATTTAAGTTCTTGTGTCTGGTTGACAGCTTACAGTAACTAAATGTTATCAACAATACTTTTTTTATTTAATTATTAGATTTATATAGTGGCATGTAGTGCCAATTAGGACTACAAAGTGCTGTAGTAGACACAAGATTTCTTTCCTGGTTGCAAACTAAATTAACATAGAGAACAAACAAGACTGTTTACCAATTCCATGTCCTGGTGGTATTGTTCTGGACGCATCTTTACACACCACCAACTTTCACATAGATATCATTTAACAGTTATTCAGACAAAGAAGCCCAGACATGTTACAGAATAAGAGACCAAACAGGGCTCTAAGTTAGCCTGAAATTTGGGAAGAGCCTAACAACTAATGTCCCTCCTGGAAGAAATTAGTACTTAAGAAAATACTCAATGGTTTATTAAGGTGACCCAACATTTGCTCCAGGCTTTATTTTTTCAAAAGTGTAGGGTTTAGGGTTAGGATTGCCATTGGTGGATAGGGTAGGTTTATGACTAGGGTTGGGTATGCCAGGATTGAAATTTGGAAATGGGTTTGTGGCAGGTTATTTATTTTGGATCAATTGCTACTGGAACACACGTCATGGACATTTTATATTACCGGTACTGCAATTGTAAGGGGAGCCGATCCACAATATCGATGAGCATGAAATATCACAGATGGTGCTAATTTCCTATTTTCATCAAGACCTCCTTTATTCCTAGGCTGCAAATTACCTCGAGGAGAAACTGGACATCAGGGTGACCCACACCACTAACCGCCGATTCTTCTACTCCATGGGTATGTGGACAGCGATGATGACCGCTTCGGACGAGGAGAGTTTCACCAGCCAGTTGGGTGACCACGGAGCCCCGGTCAGTCCCATCATCGAGCTCCTCAAACGCTGTCTTGGTCAGTCGGACCACACCCTTCCAGCAATCCTCCTTGGCTTGATAGAGAACATTGACCGTGTCATGCCAGGTAGGGCTTTGACTTTTCTACTTCGGGGGCATGGGCCCATATTCAATTCCATACTTAAAGGTATAGACCAGTTTTGGAAATGCCTCCCGCTCAAAAAAATGAAATGGAAGCTCTTATTACCAATCATGTGACTAATCAATCAATCAATCAATCGACTAATACGTGATGATACAAAATACAAAGTACATTTACAAAATTTAAGGTTTTTACTTAGGATTTGGCTTAGATAAAATACTTGGCCAATTTTGGTATTCAGTTCAAACTTTTGGCTAAGTATTTCACCCTAGATTTAAGACAGCTTCCTACCAAATTTAAGCCAATTTTTAGGAGGCTTTGATTGGCAGGCATATGGTTTTCTAATGCAGTATGATAACCTGCCCACAATTATATTAGCGGGCATTTATTGCGACTCATTGATTGCGCATTACTTTAATTGACCGTGTGATGTCACAATGCTTATCAGTAAGTATTTTACTTAGATTTTATCTTGGGTAAAAGTCTAGAATGAAATTTGAATACAAGATTAAATTTCTAAGTATTGAATTGAATACCGGCCCTGTGGGTTAAATGATAACAATTTAGATATCAGTGTACTTAACCTCATTGTCGCGCTATTACACTTGTTAAAACATGCTGCAGAACTCTTTGCTCCATATTCTTCTAATACAGTTCCACTCGACCCTGGGTATATAATGAGTTAACAAAAGGAAACCTTGGTTCTCAGACTGACTTCCTTTGTGAAACACCATTTTGAACGAAAGTCTAAATCCAGTTTTAGGTTTAAATTTTATGTTTCTTTAAAGGGACTTGGTAACATTGTTAAGATGAGAGAAAGTGGTGCTAAGGTATTGACTTCAATGCTAAATGTACAATTAAAGATAATCTGAAAATTTGAGTGAAAACGGACCATTATTCATGGTACAAGTTGGGAAAAACTGATCTGATGGATTCCTTAATTCTCCCAACTATATTATTGCAATTTAATTACATTTTAGGTGAATGGAAATCGTCGCAAAGCAATAAAATGGCTCTACATTCCATTCCAGACATTTAAGTGTTGACAGATTTTTTATAGCATGTTTTATGTCTTTTTTTCATGGAAAAACGGTTAGGAATATTCAAATATGGTTGGGAGAATTTACTGTTAATCACTGTTAGAGGGTGTCTTACATCGACGTCTTCAAAGAAAACCATAGATATCTTTGTGGTTTGAGAATTTTTTCAGGATTTTTTGCATGTCAGCGGGATATTACAGTAGAAGGAATATAGTAAGTAACATTCTATACAAAAATTAAGCAATTTTTTTCATCAACCTTCAACAATGTTACCAAGTCACTTTAAGTATCGTTTTTTGTGGAAATGCAAGGCTATTTTATATACTTTCTTTTTGTTCTTTTGTTGTTCTTCATTTGACATTGAAAAATAAATTTGATTTCATCTCAAGTGACCAAAATTTAATTTAATCTGAGAGAACATAATTCCATCAAGTGAAAGTGAGTTGAAAGGATTAGAAGTGGTTAGAATGACTACTACCTGAACCTAAGTGAATTAAAGTGAAGGTAGTTGAATTGAGCTGAACTGTATCTGGTGTGAATTGAACAAATTGAACAGCACAGAACTTGATGAAACGGAACTGAACTGAACTGAACTACACTGCACTGAACTGAAATTAAATGAACTGAACTGCACCGTACTGAAGTAAACTTAATTCAATGAAACTGAACACTAAGTAAACTGAATTAAATTCTATTAAACAGGTAACATGGAGAAGCTTCTCAAGGCCTGTCAGAAACTCCGCAACGAGATCTCCACCATGTTGGGCGACAACGGCGTCCTCCTCTACCCTTCTCACCCCAAGATGGCGCTCTTCCACAACGCACCCATCCTCTACCCGTTCAACGTCGCTTACACGGCTATCTTCAATGCTCTGGGCTTTCCCGTGACTCAGGTACCTCTGGGACTCAGCACCAACGGGTTACCGCTTGGGGTGCAGGTGGTGGGTAACAAGTATTGTGATCACCTGACGATCGCCGTAGCGAGAGAACTGGAGAAAGGTTTCGGGGGATGGACTACTCCCGTAGGTATTTCTCATTTACATGGTAAAACATTAGAATGAGGACATATAGTTTGAAGAGAAAGAATACCTGTCATTTATAGCCAAACTGCACTACTTGTAGCTACTTGCTCCCTCTATATAGAAAACAATTGGTCCCCAGTGATCCTCTTTTTGTTATGTTCATTGAGAGCTGAGTTAATGAGATAACCACCTGTCAGTGACCATGCAGGGAGGTCTTATCCCTCCTGGCCAAACTAGTGCAGACAGGCTTTAATAGGTAGGTCTTTGCATAGCCCTACAGAAAGTGGTACTGAAATAGGGCAATCATTCTGCCCAATCAAATCAGTCTTCATTTAAGAATTTCAGATCCCAAAGTTGCAAAGTACTCTTTAATTTTATTGATGATATTCATTGACATAGTTTGAATAAAATTGTTATTACATCTTAAACACAAGTGTGAATATATCTTCTTTTTACACTAGAATTTTTATATATTTCATTTTACATTACCGGTATATTATTCTATTTAATTTATTGATGTTTCATTGTAATTTACAATACCTTCTTATACATGTATCACTGATAAGAACGAAAAGTAAAATGTTGAACAAAGTGAAGAAGAAAAAAAAAATCAGCATTTTGGCCAAAGCTGCATTCGGCTAGTTCATCAATTTTGCGAGAAAAAACGCATCCAGCTGCTCACATATAGAATGTCCTCACATGAAATAAGGTTGAGTTTGGACACTGTTTGTTTTCCCAAACTTGAAAAAACATGAGTCATGGGTCATGGGTCATGTAGGCAACTGGTACATGATGAATATTATTTTTTATATTAAGATACAGAAATGTGAGGCGCATTACACTTTTGTCATCTTATTTTAAGTTAACTCTAAAAAAGGCTGGGTAATTTTGATGCTCTCAGCCTAATTGGGGGAGGGGGGGGGGGGGGGGGGGAGGGGTCGAAGTCCGACCACCACCCCCCTTTTGGAATCTCTGCAAAGGAATGATAAAAATATCCTGAAACTTGAGCCCATGATAAAGTTTCTCAAATGGTTTATTTAATCATCTCATATTAGCAATTTAAATACCGGTATCAAAGTGGTTAGAATTCTGCACTGCATGTGTACAATACAGTGATTTTTTGGTCATAATGTTACAAATTTGGTTTCCAAAGATGCGTGGTGCGTTACACTGTAGGTGATAAAGTCATGAAAGCTCAAGGCCCCCTCCCCCCCCCCCCCCCAACAAAAAATAAAAATATCCTTGTATCGCATTGCGGGGGGTGGGGGGAGTAATTCTAACCTCTTCCCGTGACTCTCTCTATAGTACATGTTTTCTCATAATCGTCCACATGCTTAAGGAGACAAAGTAACAACTTCATTGATTTTATGCAGTTTTGGATTGGAAAGAAAATTGCAAATCAATCAAATCTAATTCAAACATTATCTTCATGTTAAAGGCATCGTTTAACAATGTTACATCTGAGATGAATGGCCCCGGCCGGTCTACGTGTTATCAGTGTCTGTGAAATGGTGTAATATTGAAGCCCTAAAAAAATGTGCTTCAAAATGATCATGAAGTACCTCAAAAAAGTAAATATCTTTGAGTGACCGGTTTTACTATACTCATTTTCCCCAATAGACTTGATAATAGATAATGGACACGACTTTTACAAGCCGATTGCCTGCCATATTATCAAGATATTTCAAAAAAACGATTTCCCAGTCTATTGGGGGTACATGATTATGGTCAAATTGGTCACTCAACGATTTTATACTTTTTTGAGGCACTTCTTGATCATTTTGAAGCGCTATTTTGTTAGGGCTTCAATATTACACCATATCACACTGATAACACATACTGTAGGGCCATGCTAGAAACTGTCAACATTGTTAAACAATGCCTTTAATAATATGTGATGGATCATAATTTAAGTACAGTAAGACCCACCGTGATGATTTTATTTTATTTTTTATACATGAAATGCAAGACCAAATATATATATATTGATGATGAATATGTTGGTGAAATAATGATCTGTCTTGTGTAAAAGCAAAGCTAAAATTGTGTGAACATAGGTGCGTATATCATTGAATGCGGCAACATGCAACGATAAGTCATTGTTATAATCACGTCAATGTAATGTAAAGATTTTACAAAAATCTCTTCATGTTTCTTATAGGTGCAATGTTCATGTATGCATTTTTGTATATAATATCTTCATGAGGTCCTACCGAATCTTAGAGATGGTACCTGCTGTAATATGCAAAGAATTTTAATGATTATGTAATTGTTGGAACATCAATACATGTAGATGGGACAACCGCAATTGCCAAAAGAGTATTCTAATGTAATTTTCTGATGTAGGCTTACATAATACATATGTTCTATTGATCTTGTCATGCCGTGCCAGTTGCCCGGCTACGAAAGCCAACCGCACACTATACGATCTGACTATGATCCAATTTTATTTGGAGAATGTGCAGAACATTCAAACATGCAAAAATCTTAATGATTGAGGATCTGATTACATGCAGCCATGTGATTTAGAAAATCTAGATTTCAAGGTAGTCCACGCTTTCATGGAAGAGGATAAGCTAAATCGGCTCAGAATCTAAGTGACGTCAGTGTGATCGTCTCGACTGGAAGCCGATTCGGCTTTTATTTCTTTATTCTGACAAGACTTCAAAGCACTCAAATTTTGGGTCTTAGTATTCTCATCATTATTTAGACCCTAAATAAAATCAGGAAGATTTCTTTTTTTAATACATGTGTTTCCATATATGTAATACAATTACCATTTCTTTGAAAATCGGATCGTAGGAAGATTGTGTAGTGTGCTATATCAAGCATCTTGTGATTTGTTTTGTAAAAGGGAATCTATTATGTGTGTTTGTTTAATCTGATCTTACGACATATGTTTTCAAATTTTATTGTTACGATTTTTTTAACACATGTCTATGGACAATAAACTATTTAAAACTGATTCATATACTGATACTCATTTCCATGTTGCACAAATTCCCCTCAGGTCCCAAAACTTTGGTTCTTAGTATTCTTAGCATAATTCAGAACCTAAATCAGGAAGATTTCTTTTTTTAATACATGTATTTCCATATGTAATACAATTTACATTTATTCAAAAATCGGATCATAGGAACATCGTGTAGTGTGCGTTGGGCTTGAGCCATATCGGGAATGTATTATGTGCATTTGTTAAATGTGATCTTACGACTTATGATTTCAAATTTTATTGTTATGATTTTTCTAACATATGTCTATGGACAATAAACTATTTAAGATGTGATTCATGTCGTAAACTGATTCATATACTGATACTTATTTTCATGTTGCACAAATCATCCTGTATCTCAGGTCCTTTCCTCTCTCCTTACTTTCTTTTTTTTCCCACTCATTTATTTTCAGTACTCTGTCTTAACATTTTACCCCTCCATCCTTTGTGTATGGTTTGTGTCTTCAAGTGTCTTATGTTGGGAGAAACGTGTTCAGAAAACTTGTTCAGAAAACTTGAAAGAAGGTATTAAAGGGCAAGTCCACTCCAAAAAAACTTAATTTCAATAGTCAAACAAACCAATTAAAAAAAGTTTGAGCAAAATCGGATAAGTAATAAGAAAGTTATGAATTTTTAATGACATGAAAACTTTGAAAATCACAAGACAAATTGGCAACTCACTCATGAGTCTGTGTCTCACTATCCACTAATTATTTTCTTTATATTGATGATATAAATTTCCAATTTTCCCATGTTTTTGTGTGGATGCACTAATATAAGAGTAATTTTTTCAGTTAAATCAAAATATACAAAGCAATTGGCAAATATTGAGGCAATGACGTCACAAACTGATAACCAAATTGGCAATTTGTGCAGTGATTTTTTAAGTTCCATAGTTTTTTATTTTTAAAAATCATAACTTCCTTATTAGTTATCCGATGTTTCTTGTTTTTCTGCATCTATAAAAGCAAATTATTTTTGGAGTGGACTTAGACCTTTAAGTGTGGGAGCGAGAGTGAAGATTGCAGAGGTGGAATATCAACCAGAGGGTACTTGGAAGAAGCAAAAAAAGAGGGAAAGTGAAATAAAAGAGAAATGAGAGAGGAGAGTAAAGAGAAAGCAATGTAGTTTTTACCAAAAAATATACGTACAACTGTATTTAAGAATTTTGTGATGGCAGTTTTCTGCTTTTTCACTCAAACAAATGTTTCACAGATAAATAACAACAACGAAAATATGTTTGATGGAATGATACAATTTGATCACGATGTTTCAAATTACGAGGTACACAAAAAAGCAGCTAAATAACAATTATTTCATTTGATTAGGATGGCATCTGTAGAAAAGGCAGGATACAAATTCATATTTTATTTATAAATAATTAATACTGGAATGTTTTGCATAAATATATAGCACGCTTGAGTATATATATAATATCAATGATTTTCAGACCTGGAAAAACTGTAAAGTACAAGGTTTGTTGATTCGTGTTCTAGACGGTGCATTCAGATTGACCTTGGCAATATTTTTTATTAGGCTTATTAGCATATGTGGAATATGTAATGTTGCTAATCTTAATCTAGGAAGCCTAAAACCATGGATAATACTACTTTTCAAGGGTTTTCTTTGATAAGGAATTCATTTGTGACACCAGTTTTTATTTTTAAGTAATGCAATTGTCTTAAATATCATGAGCTAATCAGCATACCATATGTACGATATATGGACTTCATTGTCATTGTTCATCTAGAACGCCTAAAAATGGTGCAATGCAACATTATAAATATCACCTTTTAAAAACAACACATTCGTAGATTAACATAATTAGTAATATGCATATTTTGATATAGGTCTAGTTTTATCAAGACATAACTGGAATGACAATTTTAATGTGTATTTTTTTTATGACGACCAATATTGATTTCGGAGGTCAATCATATCGAACGAAAAATAATTGGCTTTACTAGCATAATTAACCTAATCAGCATATTAATCGACAAGACAGAATACATAGGTATTTATTTTTAATTTCCCACTGTACCAGTGATAAGAGCAGAATAAACAGTCATGACAGAGACCCAGTAAGTTAGTAAAGATATAGAGAGAAACGGTTTGGGTCGACTGAAAGATGGTTAATATGGTGGCAAAGTAAATTTAGAATGTTGTTCTTTTCTTCTTCGAGTTTAAGTATTGGGAACAGAATTAAGAGAATTCCTTGTACCTGTTATCTGGACATATTAGTACTTTGCAATCTAACAGTGCTTATACTCAGATGCATAGGTAATGAATTACAAAGTTACAATCCTTGCCTATTTAATCTAACCTCAGCGGAACATTGGTTGCAAAGTGGAATTCACTCCGGTTCTTCTTCGTCTAGAGAGTCTTCGTTAATGTCTTCATCATCTCCTCCACCTTCTGACTTGTTTGGATTGCTACGGTTCACTTCTCACTTACACTTGCAGTACACAGAGCAAGACTATCTCTCACAATGACAGCATTCTCATCCTCTAAACGACCGCGGTGACTGCTTATACAACATTGTAACAGGACAAATTGCCTCCCTTGAAATTAATGTTGAAGAAGCACTTAGCATTGGCAGACAGATGAAGACCAAATTCATCTCAAACCTGCCTGAAAAATTTCACACCAGTGTAAGCAGTCCTGTCAAGACCATGGAGATGATGATGAAGAAGGGAACCAAAGTCGACGTGAAGACGATCTTTCCGAGGTTGATCACACTATGCCCCAAAAAAGGCCTCCCACAAGGAAGTGTACTTGCATCACTGCTTTTTAACTTGTACACGAACGACCAACCGATCTATCTATCCAAACACCTGGGGGGTGTTTCACAAAGATTCTAAGTCTTACTTAACTCTAAGTTGGACTTAAATATTATGGAGAGCCATTTGTAGCCTTATAATGAAATACATTCAAAAGCAAAATTGAAGTATTTTAGATTTTTCATAAATTCCACATCGAGAACATGAAATCTCCCAAGATAATAGAAAATATGAATGATTTGAATCAACATTTTATGCCTTATAAAATGATTTTTACAAAATATTTGTTATGCTAACAGCTTTCCATAATTGTTAAGTCAAAGTTAGAGATAAGTTCAACTTAGGATCTTTGTGAAACACCCCCCTGGAGTTTCATCTATGCTGATGATCTCTGCATCACCACCCAGAACCAGTCTTTCGTGAAGCTGGAGGAGTCCCTCAACGATGCACTGGCCCGACTCATCCCATACTATGCGACCAACCACCTGGGAGCTAACCCTGACAAAATTCAGATATTAAAGTGCATTCTACCTCAAGAACAGGGATGCCAACCCTCGGCTAAGGATCAGCTGATATGGGAATAGCTGAAGCAACTCACAACCAAGTCTACCTAGGCGTCACACTGGATCAATCCCTTACCTACAAGAGCTAGGCTACAAGAGGACTGATGTCAGGACATTCTGGACAACAGCCCTTGCTTTGCTTCTCCTGCTGCGGAGTATGCATCACCAGTATGGAATAGGTCTGCCCATGCACCCAAGATTAAACCAACTCTAAATTCATCCTGCAGAGCTTTCACTGGTTGCCTTAAGCTAACTAAAAAGTAAAAGACCTCTACCTGCTTTGCGGTATAGCTCCATCACACATCAGAAGGTTGGTCTTGTCCCAGAAAGAAAAGGACAAACAAGAAAAAGATCCGCTCCGCCAAATCTTCCAATAACAGCCAGTGGGCAAGCGGCTGAAAGCCAGACACAGTTGCCTGAACACTGTAGAGCCCCTTGAATACCAACCCTCGCAACCAAAGGATGACCTATTGAGGTTGTTCTAACCACTTCCAGACCCCTCCACATAACCTCTCCCTCAACCCCAAGGAATCCCTCGCATCCGACTCCAGTGAGATTTGGCCTTTTTGGCTAGGCCTCAACCGTCTAAGAAGTGGTTACGGACGATGCAGAGTCCTGATGCAGAGTCCTGATGCAGTCCTAATGCAGAGGTGGAGTTTCAAGGACAAACAATACTAAGTGCTTCTTCAACATTAATTTCGAGGGAGGCAATTTGTCCAGTTACAAAGTTGTATAAGCAGTCACCGCGGTCGTTGAGAGGATGAGAATGCTGTCATTGTGAGAGATTGTCTTGCTCTGTGTACTGCAACTGCAAGTCAGGAGTGAACTGTTGCAATCCAAACAAGTCAGAAGGTGGAGGAGAAGATGAAGACATTAACAAAGACTCTCTAGACGAAGAAGAACTTGAGTGAATTCTACTTTGCAACCTTCGTTCCGCTGAGGTTAGATTAAATAGGCGAGGATTGTAACTTTGTAATTCATTACCTATGTATCTGAGTATAAGCACTGTTAGATTGCAAAGTACTAATATGTCCAGATAACAGAAACAAGAAATTCTCTTATTTTCTGTCCCCAATACCTAACTCAAAGAGGAAAAAGAACAAAAGAACAACAACCTAAATAAACTTTGCTACCATAACCATATTTCAGTCGACCCAAACCAATATCTTTCTATCTTTGATAACATACTGGTCTCTGTCATGACTGTTTATTCTGCTCTTATCACTGTCCAGCGGGAAATTTAAAATGAATACCTACCGTATTATGTCTCGACAGACAGAAATCCACAAGGCCATTAGGCAATTGCCTGATTAATTTGCTAATTATGCTAGTACAGCTAATTATTTTTTCGCTTCAACATGATTGACCTCTGAGATAAATTTTGGTTGTCATAAAAAAAATACACATTAAAATTGTCATACCAGATAAAACTAGACCTATATCAATAAATGCAAATGTACCAATTATGTTAATTAGGTTAATTATACTACATCTACATGGAACATCTTTTCATGAATCAATGTGTTGTCTTTAACAAGTGATTTACAATGTTGCATTGCACCATTTTCAGGCTTTCAAGATAAACAATGAAAATGAAGTCCATACATTGTACATATGGAAATTAGCTCATTATGCTAATTGTGCCATTAAAGACAATTGCATTACTTAAAAATAAAAAGTGGTGTCATAAATGAATTCTTTGTCATAGAAAATCCTTAAAAGAAAAAATTATCCATATTTTTAGGCTTCCTGGATTAAGATTAGCAACATATTACATATTGCACATATGCTAATTAGGCTAATATAACAAATTGTCCAAGGTTACCAAGATGGCAACCAATCTGAATTTACCTCAATACCCATCTAGAACATGAATCAACAAAAAAACCTTGTACTTAACAACTTTTCCAGGTCATGTACATCATATTTGGTACTGTCTACTGGGCTAATATGAATTCACAGCAAACTGATTTTATCTTCATAATACATGAAAATAAATCATTGATACACTATTGTCCATAAAGTTAGAATAATGTTTTTTAATTATTGTGACATGATTTATTCTTTTTAGATAAGGTTTATATCTAAAAAAACTAGATGGAACTTCGATGGACAGTCGAAAGTGATGCCTCCGTCATAGAGCAATTTTACAAACCAAAACGAAAGAAATTTTTCAAATTCAAGTTCGGTTGTAATCCATTAACAGGTTCTCAGAATATCGTGATTACAAGCTATTTTTCATATACATGTATGACCCTTTGATCTTTGACCTCATGACCCCAAATGCAAGATACATACATGTCTTGAGTTTGATGATAATCCATCCATCGGTTCTTATGATAATGCAATCACAAGCTATTTTTGCATACATAATGAGCCCCATGACCTTTAACCTTGACCTCATGACCCCAAAATCTAATCAGTTCATTGCCTCAGCAAGATACCTACATGTCCTTAGTTTCATGGTAATCTGTCCATCTGTTCTAATGATGCGATCACAAGCTATTTTTTAATACATAATGACCCCTGTGACCTTTGACCTCGTGACCCCAAAATCTAATCAGTTCATTGGCTCTGCAAGTTACATACATTATTAAAGTTTGGTAGGAATCCATCAATTGGTTCTTGAGATAACGCAATCACGAGAACGGGACGTAAGTACGGACGGACGGACAACCCGAAAACATAATGCCTCCGGCTACTTCGTAACGGAGGCATACTAATTTAATTGATCAATCTCTATGACTCTTTAGATTAATCAATCAATTTCTGAGAATATAAATACATGTACTATCCAGAATATATCATATTGTCACTATCTAGACAAAATTTATTCTAACTTAATGGACAAGTGTAAATATCTATCTAGTACATGGCAATTCCATTGACATGTTATTTACAACAATTGTTTGCTAGTATGTAAGACAGTTTTAAACAAAATTAAGAGTTCTAAAACATATTTCAGTCAGTGATTGAGACACGTTCGACTATCAGCGAAATACCAATTTTTACAGTACCGAGGAACCTCATTATAACAAGCTCTTTGGGACCAAGGAAAATTACCTTGCTATATCAGGAATCTTGTTAGATCAGGGTTTAAAAAAATATATATGTATATATACATAGAGCTGGGACCAGCAAAATCGGCTCTTTAAGACGAGGTTCAATTGTATTCCACTGAATGATCAAAGAGAAAACAGACTTTGTAACAATTAACAGACATTACACAAAATGGACGGTTTAAGGTTGAAAAAAGTGATTTGGGGTGTCAATGAATCTAGTTTAGGTATTAATAATAGTTGATCATTTAGGAGCGCTAAAAAAAAGGGTACCACAGCACTTACAACATTACAAAGAGTGAAGAAACATGAAATACATACCAGTAGCCTTATAAAAATAGATAAATCATATTAAGTTACTAGAAATATGTTTAAAGCCTCTTTTGAATAGAAGCTTATATTATCATACTACATGTATAAACATCTATACATTGTACATGGTGTAAAATAATTTGATTACGCATTTCCTTGAAAAGCTCAAATGAAGCATAACAGACACGTCACTTGTGTCCGCTTTTTATAAACCTCCATAGCTTTGCTCTAACATGTTCAAGATTTCATGAAAAGGTTTGATCACTGATGTTCAATGCTTTTATCATAATTAACTACAAAAGGATACAATCTGAGGTGATTTTGGCGTGGAATACTGAGACCTGAAGATGGGATGTCTTGACTAAAAAATTTGCCACATTTTGCCCTAAAAAAATAGTGTCTTGAAGATAATTGTGTCTGAATGTATCTCACTTTGACGGAGTAACCACTCAAAGTGAAGAGCTTGTTGAGCTCATGTTTGATTATGGCTATTGAACACATGAACATTCAGACACATACGCATACATGTTTCCTGTAATATGGAACATGATACGTAACTTACCCAATTTTACAAAAGGCAGCCTCTGTTGAAAGTTGGAACAATACTAGGAATGCTCAAAGGCACATCCACTCTGGCACTCGGCACCATCTTATCATCAGCAACTGTTATATTACAAATATTCATGCCTAGTTCAATAGAACCGTTTACTACTTAAATGGATGCGTTTCAAACAAAACTTTCTCTTGACAACTAAAATGCATTGCCTGATGCATGCCCGACATGGCAACATCTAATTACTACAGCATACCTCGGACTCAACTCCGAGTTGGGTTCCGTGCGAGCCCTATACCTGGGATTTTATGTTCTTTTCTTTGAACTCCTTAGCTGTTTACCTATAGAATGCCAGGTAAACTTTTCCTAAGTTGATTTTCTAAATTCTAGTTATACATCATTTATTTTTTCAGGTGAATGGTACACTTTAAGCCACAGCATGAAACTGATGCATCTAGTCTAAGAAGGTAACGTAATTGCAACAACACGATCCAATGCAAGCATCAAGGAAATCATTCCCAAAGGCACGATACTGTTGACAATTCCCCTTACTGCAGTTGTCCCCCGGACGGGACCTAAAGCCGTCGGCCGTCTGGTTGCTTACTAACAATCATTTATGCTTTTTTAGCAGTCAGGTAAAATAACCACCACTTAATGCGTTGTACAATATTTGCAGGTTTGCAACCTTAAATAATCAGCATCAAAGGCACTACTTGTATTGAGGATACCATCTAAGCAGTTTCAACAGTTGAAAAGGCACTATGGTATACTGTAGAGATATATTTGAGTGGTTTAACTCTGTATTCCCTGCAGAATGAAACCCTAGACACTATTTGGTGATTGTAAGACACGCACATTGATCTTTTGACAAAATCTGACAGTGGCAGTCCGCCGTTTGATCCTTTACACGGCCCAAGCGGGTGAAGATCGACTGGAGGTGCACTTAAGGCATTGCGGCACAAGGCACTTGATGTATATTGCTTCTCTCCACCCAGGTGTTTAACGGGCACCTGGTAGGATGTGAACACCATTGTTATTGGGTCAGCATTGTGTGCTCCTCTAAAAAAGGCCTCTTGCTGGAATGCTCCCCAGGGAGCGGAGTGTGTGCACACAAGGTGTACAGGAAACCCTGGATCCCCTGACCAGGGGTGGCGATGTGTCCGTTTAAATTTTTGTTTACAACCAAGGAGGATGTACCAGGCTACACAGAGCCACTGTTGTTGTTCGTGTTGCGGTTGTTGTTCGTGTTGCTGTTGTTGTTGACGTTGTCATTGTTGTCATTGTTGTCATTGTTTCAGTCCACATCTAAAGCAGCTCGAATCGTTTCCTCCAGTATGCTGAGTAGGGCCACCTTGGATGAGTAGTCTTCGGCTGAACACAGCAGCCTCTTCTTAGGCGAAACCAACAAGATAGCATGCTGGACGTCTGTTCATTGGAGAGAGAAAAGGCAGAAAAATGCTGGGTTATCACATCTAGCATACATGTACATGTATTGTAAATAAGTCTTCACAAAAAGACAATACATACAACTGTACAACATTATTTTTGCAAAGGGTATATAACAAAGAATAAGGTGAAATATAGACACTGTGTGGTGTGGTACACATATTTGCTAAGACATTTTGTATAGCATTTGGTACATTGGCCATGGCGGTATGGAATTTCTAAGTCATGGATGAGCCTCCTCCGTCATCCCTATTACAATGTTGCATCACTAAATCAAAAAACGATCCAAGTCTATAGTATATATATATATATATATATATGTCCATCTTTTAAAGTTGCTCAAGCGTGGGTATATAAAGGGCAGCACACGGACGTACACACGGGAGCGGAATACTTGTTGGCGAAGTAGTGATCGCCAAGTTGCCTACTTCGGAACGACTATATACCCACGCATGAGGCGAATCCATTTTGTTTTAAATAAAATTATAATAAACCTCCTGAAACTACATGTATTGACTCTACTAAGACATATATTTTGTCTGACAATAGAAATTGCAATTTTAAAATCTTGAAATGAAAGTGCACAGTGTTTTTTCTGTGATCTTTTATTATCTTCATATTCCTTCGTCATCACTTGTGAACGGTAGACTTACATTTAGAATCTGGCACATCCTGAACCTGCAACCTTGTCAGACTCAGAGCCACCATGAACCTGTAGAAGGTCTCTGAGCGGCGGGTGTAAGGCACATGACGGGAGCCCTCGTGGGTCACGACAAGAGCATCGTTGAACAGAAACAGGCAAAGGTCATTCACGTGCTTCATGGGCCTGCAAATGAAAATGTCAGAATAACGATGAAGTTATATTACTAATATATATTCAAATAATGTTACTTTCCTGGGATCTGGTGATGAGGTAAAACATTAACTTATTATTAAGTCTGCATACGTTATTTGTTGATATATCGGGTAAGCCTTGGGCAAGCTTTCAGGTTGTCAAGAACACTCTTTGTTTACAAAGTATGCATTAACTTTGAATATGTTATTAAACCTGCCTATTGCAACCCAAACCTTTTTTGTCTGGTTGGTCAGTTCATGGTAAATTTCCTTCACTAAACCAAATTCGAACCCTAATCATAATACAAAACAAAACCCTAAACCCTAACCCCTACCATAATCCTAACCCTAATCCTAACCATTCTTAGCTACAGCCCTGGGGCTATATTCTGAACCCTGTGTTATCTCTAATATTGTTGTATCTTTGGAGATAAGATAAAGTTGGTATCCTGAACTTTTGTAGTAATTTTTGTTGTATCTTTTCATGTATCTTTTCTCTCATCTCTTAGGCCGCGCCAGCCTCAAACTGTTGGCACTTAATCCTAACTTGCATATGCCCACAAGAGATAATATGACAAGATAAGATAATTGGTATTCCGAAAATTGTTGCATCTTTTATCTTATCTTATCTTGCATGGTATTTACAACAGGTAGGGGGTTGTTGTATCCTTTGTGGTGATATAATGGCGGCAATCTTCCTTGCCCAGAACCAACTTAGTGCCAATAGACGAGTTAGAAGAAGATTGTGTGTTGACCGGAGACATCACAGATAAGAACTTTCTAAGAAATTACATGCTAGGACATGACGGTTTTAATGCTCTCATCTCTGTGATGTTTCTTAACCACTAAGTGAAAGCATGATTTGTCTTCATGATCCATGTGCCACAGCACATATGATGACGCGCATAATAAGCGCTCAATTAACTAATTACGCCCAAGATGAGTATGCGCTGGGCCATCTTCAGTATGGCATAAAGTACTCCTATTGGTTGACCTACTTATAGTACTTATCATGCTTATATAAAATAGATCTTGACTGGTAGGGTCCATAATAGGGTGTGTCAAAGATAAGATAAAGGCGGTCCTTCAAGAGATAACATTTTCAGAATACCAACTTACAACAATATAAGTGCTGTGTTATCTCTGGAAGATACAACAAAAGATAACACAAAACTTACAACAATGTTCAGAATACCGCCCCAGGATAAAACACTATACACTAACCCAAAACCCATGCCCAATCCTAATTGCAATCTTAACCATAACCCCAACTTTCGCCAGAGCAAATTTCACCAGAGCAAATGGATCACCCACTTAATAAAAGCTAGCTCACCCTTTGGATTCACTGGTCTTGCCCTGGGTTACTGACTCCATCAGGGCAACCGTCTCTAACTGTTGGACCAGGAACCTGTTGGCCTCTAGAAGACTGGGGCAACCGACGATGCGCTTCTGAAGCCCTTTCAAAACACGCTCTCTTTCACCTCGCTGCTTGTTCTATGAGATAGGTTTTTGATAAACAATTGACGAGAAGGCAAATCAAAATTAGTACATTGTCTGTGTAAGACTACACCCTTATTTCACCTTGTTGCCTGTTCTATATGATAGGTTTTTGATAATAATAATAATAATTACATTCATAGGGTGCTGTACACATGCGTTTCTAAGCGCACAGGTGATACTGTCCAACTCAGTATAATTATTCAACATGTTCTATACCTTAAAAGCAACAAAATAAAATAAAACATTACTAATACAATACAATTGAGTTAATGGAATTAACTACTTGTGTGTGCCTCCAGTATACTATAACTGATTTTTTTTTTTTTTAATAATAATTTTTAATAAACAATTAAAGAGAAGGCAATTAAAACAAACTTAGTACATAGTCTGTTTAAGACCAGACTACTTTCCCACCTAGTTGCTTGTCCTGTCAGACTGGTTTTTGATGAACAAGAAAAGAGAAAGTGAGCAAATCAAAATAATTGTATTCTCTGTGTGACACTCAACCCTTCTTTCACCTCACACGTTGTTCTACAGTGTATATGACAATGTTATTGGTGAATAATAAAAAAGAGGGAAAGAAAATTAGCATATGAAGATTTTGTAAACGAGAATAACCTAATCTGATACAAATATAGTTGACAAAACAACAGATGAACTTTAACCGTTGTACTCCCTGTGGACCTTTCTAAAAGTAAAAGATAGCCATGCAAGTCCCGCAACAAGCTTTCCATTTTGTAACGAGTACTGCGTCTCTTTTCTTTTAATACCACGCTTCACCCCAATTTCTTATTCTTCTATTCTTCAAGTACAGTCCATACCAGACAGATAGTATTACCTGGAGCGGCAAATAAGGATATCTTTACGCCTCAACATCAAAGTAAATATCAAAGTAAGTAAGATCAGAAGCCTGAGTGATATTATCATCAAATTCATTCTACATTAATTTCAATTATTCACGGATTAAGAAATCTTGGAGGCAGATGACATTGCAAGAAGATGTGTCACAACTTGCACAAGAAAACTTTTACCTGGTCGATAAGATCTTGCAGCTGCCGGAATGTATCAATGGCCGTCATCAAGTCCTCTTTGTCCGGGTGGTCATCGGGTGTGGCATGATGAATGGCTAAGAGGAGGCGAGTGTAGTGGTGGATGTGATGGGCCACGCCTAGCAACAGCTCATCCAAAGTCATCATCTCGGAAGAGGCTGAGCTGTCGTGCTGTTTGAGGAAGGCACGAAACGAAGGCTCTTGCTCTCGACACTGGAGACAAGAAACAAATAGTATTAACATTAACAGAACTAAAGTGTTGCCCCTCAAAAATTTACCACTTATCAAAATTTCTTTACAGATATAGACCGGTAGAAGTAAAATTGCAGTTCAAGGGTTTTGGGTGCAAAATATCAATTCAATATTGTTTAAATATTGTGTTCAGAGGTTTAGATGGCAATACTTCAACCTAAATTCACAAACAAGCAGAAATATATGCCCAAATATTCAATGTTGAAATGACTGCGGCGATATCTATCCAGGCCGGATCGATATGATAATTTAGCAAATATATCAATTAGTAGGCGGCTTCCCGGCAAAATTTATATCATCACGTATTAGTCAAAACATATTCTTTCACATGATTCGTAATAAGAGCTTCCATTTCATTTTTTGAGAGGGGGAGGGGGGCGTTTCTAAAACTGGTCTATACCTTACAATGGATGGTAGGATATCCCTTGATTTTGACAATTTCTTTGGAAATACTCTTTAACAAAAAATAACAAGTGGGTCTTATTTTACCCAGGGTAGCCCTTGGAGCCCGTTTCATAAAACTTGAAATCTATAACAACTGCTAAATTTCTATGACAAATTTGCTCTCAGCCAATCAGATGCCATAATTTCAGTAGCTTATAACAGTAGCTTGTAACTTGTTATTGATATCAAGTCTTATGAAACAGGGTCAAACACTAATACTGCTCTTCCTGCAGGCCCTGCAATATTCATCCCCACAAATGTCAGGTACCCATTTACACCTGGGTGGAGAGTGGCAAATGTGGATTAGTGTCTTGCCAATGGACATCAGTGCCTGCCTGGGATTCAAACCCTCAACCCCTAAATTGTAACGCAAGTGAATGAACCACTAAACAATGACACATGTGCGAACAAAGAGTTTAAAACCTACTCTAAAGGGGTTGGAGGTTAGGGGTTAGGGTTATCAAGCGTACCTTAACTATTGTGAAGAGGATAATAGGGTTAGGGTAGGGGTGAGAGCTAAGGGTTAGGTGTTAGGGATAGGGTTAGGGGTTAGGGTTATCAAGCTTACCTTGTCTATTGTGGAGAGGACAATTGCATAGTTGTTGTGGAAGTTGGTATAGGCCTTGAGTTTCGATTGGAACTTGATAAAGCAGTCTCCTAGGCACATTTGGACACTCCAACTCTCTACTCGCCCTTTCAATTCTTCAAAAAGACCCCTGTCAAACATAAGACATGGTTTACACAGGATTTTAACAATTCATTCCTTATAATTGCAAGCATAGCAAAGTGCAAGGGGAAGTCCCTTGCACTTATCAGAATAAAACAAAATAAATGAACAGAAAGCCGTAATTAAACATC
This sequence comes from Strongylocentrotus purpuratus, assembly GCF_000002235.5. NCBI lineage: Eukaryota > Metazoa > Echinodermata > Echinoidea > Camarodonta > Strongylocentrotidae > Strongylocentrotus > Strongylocentrotus purpuratus. Next base: position 24,516,874 of record NW_022145607.1, read on the forward strand.
TAGAAGAGAAATTCTGATTGAGATAACAAGGTACTAGCCTCTGTTACCAGCTAAACGACTACATTGTAAGTGTGTGAAGCTGAAAAGATAATCAATGTCTTTCCCCAAGTTTGTGGTGTTTATCATCTCTTTAAACATTTTAGAATTTAAAGCACTTAATACAATAATAATAGCCTGCTTTGGATTCTATGGGCAGTGTTTTTAAGTTATCTCCTAGCAGCGTTATCACCTGAGCAGCGTTGAACCAATTTGACCCTTTGGCTCCATTAATACAGGGGCTGCTAGTATGACCATCTGTCATCAATTATCTGTTGACACCAGGGGGCATTTCACAAAACTTGTCATCAGTGGCAAATTACAGTTTTGTTATAAGCTACTGAAATCCTTGCTTCTGATTGTTTATCAGAAGACTTTTTGTTATTTGTCATTGAAACAAAGCTTTGTGAAATGGGTCCCTGAACTTGCTATTGTTCACAATTGCACAATAAATACAATAACAACAACAAAATACTCTATATTCCTCATATACTTCACCTTTAGAATGCTGGGTACAATTTGGGGAGCTTAGGGGGTTGATTTTATACATACATGTACTAGTTGTAAAACTTTTTATTTTTTGAGGTAATTGTTAATTGGCCCTTTTATATAGAGACAATGGCATAGTGAATCACATACCTTGTTACATTAAGTATATTATTTGTATCGGTGAAGATGAGACTGATATTCGTCTGTCCAATGATTGCATGGTTCGATCGAAGAGCTGCCGCCAGTCTCTCAAAGTAGACATTGTGAATGATGTTGAGTCTTCGCAGGTAAACCCGCTCTGAATCAAGGATCTCATTGGCCAGCGCTCTCCTCCGCTCCGACTGGGTCTTCCCAGGGGGGGTGGTCAACTGAAAATGCCAGGATAATCATAAGAATATTAATAATACAAAACATTTTTATAGCCCCTTTTTGTAAAGCAGGTACAAATTGCTTACAAAAACATTAAAGGTAAAGACCAGTATTGGAAACGCCCCAATTTCAAAAAATGAAATGCAAGCTCTTATTACCAATCATGTGAAAGAATATGTTTTGAATAATACATAATGATAAAAATTTTGACGGGAAACTGCCTACTAATTGATATATTTGCTAAATTAGTGTATCTCTCGCCTGTTGAGAGATACAAATGCACGTGTCGCGCACGTGTGTGTAGTCCCATATACATATTTCTGTGTACAGTGATTCTAACTTTATGAAGACTTGGCCAAATTTCTCATCATTTTGATGATTCCAGAACCTTGCAGCGGGCATTAACAGAACAGGGGCCTGTTTCATAACAATTAAGTTCTTTATTCTATGACAAATTGGCCCTAAGCCGATCAAATGCCACGATTTCAGTAGTTTATAACATTTATTGTAACTTTTTATTGATAACAAGTTTTATGAAACAAGACCTAGAAGAATATTACAGAGACAGACCGAGGATAATACTCATTTCAGAAGAGAGATTATTTGTGATTAATAATCAACAGATACATGCAGATGATCAAAACTAGGTCTGTAGTGAAATCAATGCGACTTCTAGATTCATTGAAGAAGATTCAAGCGAAGTTCCCCATTTCACTGAATGCTTGAGTTAAAGCCTATCTGCACTAGTTTGACCAAGAGGGATTAGACCTCCCTGCTAGGTCACTGACAGGTGGCTATCTCATCAAATCAGCTCTCAATTAACATAAGAAAAAGGGGACCATGGGGGACATATGATCACCACTTAGGCATTGTTTGCTACTGTATATAGAGGGCGCAAGTACATGTAGCTATAATTACATGTAGTGCAGTGCAAATATACTGAAATATACTGCATCTGATACAGAGAAATGAAGTCTGGGAGTATATAAGCCTCCTTAGAGAATTTTGAAATAATTCAGGCATTTTTCATTTCATTGTTTTTTTTTGGGGGGGGGGGGGGAGGGGGGCTGTCGACTGATAATTTATTCTTGTCCACAAATATGGAAATATGCTTCCACCAGCAATACAGTAATCAAGATAACAAAATAACAAGCACAGCTGGATGTGAAAAATGGGCACCCACAATTTGAAGAAAAAAAAAATTGTTCCTTTGATTTCAGGGGTGTTGGGGCCGATATTCACACATCTAGAGGCTAGTAAAACACAACTCACCTGCATAGATTGAAATGTCTGTTTCATAGTACTTGGTTTGGAATGTGTCCGTAAGAATGTTTTTGATTGGATGGGTTTAGAACGGGACTTAGTGGGTTTGATCAGCTCCTGCTCGCTCCCCTCATCGTACTCCTCCTCGATCTCCTCCTCAATGTCTTCTCCTATGGACAGATCATCTTGACTTTCACTTGCCTAGCGCGAAAGAAAAAAGGGAAAAGAAAAGGAAAGGATGTTTAGGTACAACGCGGGGAAGAGGGAAGCGTAGGTAGCACTAGAAGCCCCTTTTATTACTAACACTGATTGACATCCTTGCACGGATCCATGCAATAGTATACAAATAATACACAGCAGTCAGGGCATTAGTAAGAATTACCCACACAAGGTACCTTAGGAACAGTCTAGTAACACACCCAAGGCGATAGCCGAGGGTGTTTGGACTGTTTCTAATTTTACTAATGCCCAAACAAAATGAGGTGAATTATTTGTTTTATAAGATGAGGTTTTATTTGTTTTATAAAATGATGTTTTATAACATGATTTTACTAATGACCAGTCATAAGTATTTTCTTATGACCGGTTATTAGTAAAATTACTTGTTAGGCAAAATAAATGCCTGGTCACATGTACACTCTCAACCAATCAATTGATTAGGATCTGCTTCATCATCTTATCCAGTAGTTTAATACCATATTCAAACTTATGGATGTTTCTGTCCCTGGGGACCTAGTGACAAGGTATTCCATTCAGCTGTTGAACTAATGAACAAACTACAATACTTGGAATCCAGTCTGCATACATTACTTGTTGCTTTCAGGTAAGCCTCTGGCAAGTTTTCAGACTGTCAAGAACAGCAACCTTTGTTTATAAAGTATGCATAAAATGGGCATTAAGCTCACTAGTCTCCTCATATTGACTTTGAGTACACATCATAACCTATTTAAACACCTGGGTAGAGAGAAGCGGTATTGATCAAATGCCTTGCTTACGAGTTTCAAGCCAGACATCTTCTTGGACTGCCTCGTTGCTCCATCTGACACGCCATTGGTCATCCCTTGAGGCGGCACAGGTTGACCGGACACTTTCAGAAGAGTTTCTCCAAGGAAAGCTGCTGGATTAGGCTGGAAGCGGACAAGAAAAGGAGAGAAATATTAAAGGGATTGGGTATCTTTCTAAACAAAATCCTGGATTTAGCCCATGCTGCAATCATAAATTATAAACTTTTAGGTCAGTCAGGAATCCCATGATTGGAAATCGAAATTTTAAAAAAACTTTTGCACCACTAACTTATCTATTAAAGGTCTTCAGGAGACTGTGTAAGACTCACTTATTTGGTCAGGGTGCATGGCTAGTTCCCCCGAGCTTCTCTGAGTCTCTACTCTGACTGAATAGCATACACCTAGTCCATCCTATCTGATATCCTACATCACATTACCTCTAAGAATTTTTTTAGGAAACTGAGTGGGACTCATTTGTTGAAGGTACCACGGTCTGGCTAGTTTCTCAACAGTCCCTCATAGTGTAACCCTATCCTGGCCACATATCTTTGAGCTATCCTCCTAAAGATCTTGTACTACCAACTTATCCATTATAAAATGAGTTTTAAGAGACTGTGTGAGACTCACTTGATCAGGGTGTCTGGCTAGTTCCTCCAGGGCTTCTCTCAGTGCTTCCATGATCTGATCACATACGCTTAGTCCATCCTCTCCCAACTCCTGCAGAACTACATCACCTACAAATCACAGAGATAGGGGAATTAATCAAATAATAATACACTGCCATATACATTCACAGAGTCTGGTACATCTAATGACAAAATATTCAGTTTTACAAAAAAGAAATCAATCTCACAAACTTGAATGCGTTTGATATATTAGCAGACTAGCAGCTGCTATATTTTTGAAAATTTGTACGATGGCACCTTTTTTTTTACTAGGCATTCTTTCATTCATTCAATTCGATAAAATAGAAAAATTACCCTCTATGAAAAATGGTTAGGAAGCTAAAGAAATACAAAACACAAAATATAGACTCAACTTTGCACACGGATACTAAAATAAAATGAATTATTATCTATATAAGGCCTCCAGCTGGTACAATGAATCAGTGTATTCCATATCTCTAGCGCAGTACCTGGATGACTGACCAATATTATTTTTGTATTGCTCAGTCATCCGGGTACTTCAACTATTGACATCAATATCACACACAAAAATCCATATTTACAGAGGTAAGTTAAATTTTGTTATTTCGCTAGTCAATATTGGACTCGTCTCTGACTCGTTCAATATTGTCGCAGCTCGAGCAATATATTCTTGTATCACACTCAAAGCCATCCAATAAGTATCCAGATTTCAAAATTGAATAAAAAGAAGACAATGCCGATAGCAGCTGTGCAATGCCCTCTCTTTTTGTTCACATAAATAATCTTCAGCTGTTTAGTCCCACCAACCTGTTACCCTGTGGAGTAGTTGCTCTCTCCTCTGGACGAAGAATCCCCTGAGGTCTTCACTGCATCGCGTGGTTGCCTCGGCCACTCGACCAGCAAGAGCCTGCCAGGCCTGCAGGGGACCCGCTTGGAAGTAGAGGGAGTGGGGCGAAGGGTTGGGCCGCGTGTGGGCGGTGTCCAGCCATTCACCTGTGACTGTTGGACAAATGAGTCAATGTCCATTAAAGGCATCGTTTAACAATGTTAAATCTGAGATGCACGGCCCTACGTGTTATCAATGTCTATGATATGGTGTAATATTGACGCCCTAAAAAAATTGCACTTCAAAATGATCAAGAAGTGCCTCAAAAAAGTAAAAATCTTTGAGTGACTGGTTTTACCATACTCGTTTTCCCCAATAGACTGAAGTTTTATGAAAACTGTTAGGAAAAAGCAAAATTTGGTTTCAATTTACAATCATAAATATCTTGATAATCAGACAGGCGATCAGCTTGTGAAAGTCATGGGGTTCCTGACTGACCTAAAGGTTTATAATTATCATTGAAGCATGAGCTAAATCCAGGATTTTGTTTCAGAATCTGAGGCAATATTACCTAGTCACTTTAATTACAATATCTATAAGGGTGACCCGGAATGTTTTCTCAGTGTATACCCATCAGTTGAGAGCCAGAAGGATGTTCACCAAAATGCTTTAACACAATATTAACACCCTTCTATCTCTCAACACCCTTTTATCTCTTAACACACGATACGATGGCTTTGTCTATGTCTACATAGCTTCAACTACATTTAACACCTATGGAAAACAAATTTCTGTAAATACATATCAACAATGTAATCTTGAATCTTGTACGTAATAACTATTGTTTATATAGCACCTTACCAATAGGAAGTAACCCTACTTATAAGCACTTAGTCTTTCTACAATATGTAACACTCAATTTAGATGAAAGGAAATGCAAAGGAAAAAAATGTTTGCTTAGAGCAATATAATTCTCTTTTGCTTTGAACAATATTTTAAATTTCCTAAAGCATGCACAAATGACTGTATCATATATTCTTTAAAAATGTAAAAGTAGAGCATTACAAGGAACCATCAATGTTAAGAAAACAGCATGATAATAGCGATTTTAACAATTAGGACACACTGCCTTTTTCATAGAAAAAAACCTTCCTCATATAATTTTGTTCTAGGACATTATGTTTGTACAGAGGGGACTGACGTCCAGACCGTAGAAGACTTCAGCCTGAACGCTAATTGACCTCCATGAAGTGATCTCTCACACACAGCATTATCAACCATCACATTGGGTTTGAGAAGGCTGACACAAATAAGCTGGTGTGCATAACTATACCTTGTGATTAGTTACCGGATCCCTTTAACAAAAATATATGTATATTAATTTGATTTATATGGGCATAAGCTGTGTATGGGAAGGGATACTGTGAGTGACCGGAGTCACTCGAATAACAATATTACCTACAGTGTATGGTTATATGCAGTTATACAGAAACAGTTCCTTAGCAAAAGCTGCACCTGTCTTCTAGAACTCACTTCCTTTGTATCTGAGACAGTTAGATTCAACAAAGCAATTCAAAACACATATCTGTTTATCTAAAATTTGAGTTTCACAGCCTGTAGATTACCTGTTGAGCTATTTCTTATGTATATTGCTTTATATTCATCATTGCTGCACCTTGATATGTGTGTGTGTTATAAATTCCTAAATAACGTTATCAATATGCATTCTTGTATAGCGCATATATCACATGCTGATAAAATATCATGCACTTCCAAAGGACTTTGGATATCTGTGTCAGCTCTGAACAGCTATTATTATTATTATCGTTATTTTGGCGTCACCTGTGCCTGGGAGGCGAAAAGCGAACTGAATCACTGTAACCCTGGGGTCTCTCCTCCTGGTATAACTGATTGGGGGTGTGCAGGTGGACCACTACACCGGAGTTCCCACTACTGTTATACGAATAGTGCAGTGGGTTCTTAACGTGCAAAGGTGGTAACTCTCCTCTACACGGGACCTCCATTTAACGTCCTATCCGAGGGATATAGTTGAAACTAGACTGAAACTTACCATAATCAAATCGAGTGGGTGAGAGAGTGGCGGGGCTGGACAAGCGGAGACCCAGCAGAGACGATAGACGGGACATCATCTCGTGGCCTCCAGCTGGATGTGAAAAATTGTAAATAAATCAGTTCAAAATGTGTTACGTGGACAGCAAAAAAATGTTTAAAATCTAGAGAAAAATTACTACATGTACCGTAAAGTGAAATATTTAAAGAAAAATAAGGAGATAATGAAAAATTTGAAATGCTTGTGAACTTGTCATAAATAATAGTAACAATGTCTTTTTTAAAACTTAAGATGACAGATAAATTTTCCTTCGAGTCCAAACATAAACTTAGACATGCAGGCTAGTTTTTGAGTGGTGAATCGATATCCCGTGTGAATGAGCTACAAGATACGGCTGTGTGAGCTGAAGGGACAGGTGAGCTTCTGCCGGCAAAGTGCTATGTGAAGAGGCATAATTTATCAAGACTGAAAAAACTCTCTTCCCTTCAAATTAGGAACGTAGGTTAACTTCAAATAGTAGATCCTATTCTTTATTGGCATTATGTGATTTATGTTGAGATACAGAGGTTTTCGAAAACCACTATAAAGTAGCATTTTGAGGACTCAAATATCCTGTACCTGTCTTATACACAGAGATTTACGGTATTGACCGGTAAGCCGGCATGGCTAAAATCCCGACTACAATTTTGACCAATCAGATCAGATGGCTAGATTTCTAAAGAGAGGTATATAATGTAGGACATTGACAGAGTGGCAATTTTCACCGGAGCATCTTTGTAGGACCACCCTGGTGAACAGGTGGACATGTACCGGTAGGTTACTGTGAAAAGGTGACCTCACCTGTAGCCTCGAGCGGGGCAAAGAAATCCATGGATCCGCCCTCTTTGGCCGACTCGATGCACTGAGAGAAAGACTCCCAGAAGTTCTTGATGTCCGGATGTTCTATCATCTTGGCCGTGATGGCCATCTCTCTGATGATTCGCACCGAGTCCTCTCCAAGAGTGAATAAACCAATGCTCCTACAAATAATGAAAACAATGATTTTTTTTTTAATAAAAAAAACGCAGAAGGAAGTTACTCTGTATAAATTGGAATAGCCGTCTCTAAGATCCAATGTATAAAGTTTGCTGCAAGAACACATAGACACATTGATGCTCATATGGCCAACAAATGTCACATTAGCTGCTAAAACCGGTGTGTTGGCTCAGTCAGTAGAGCGTTCGCCTCACAACCAGGAGGTCGTGGGTTTGAACCCCGGCCGCATCATACCAAAAGACGTTAAAAGATGGGAGTTGCTGCTACCTTGTTTGGCGTTCAACAATAAGGGATAGAGCAACGTCGATCTGGCGCTGCTCAGTGGCTGCCGGGCTCACGATCAATTGGGCAAAAAGAATTTCCATTTTCGGTTTAACTTAATCAAATTTGGAGTGGACTTTAAAAAGATTATTATTATTATTATTATTATTATTATTATTATTAAAAGTGGCATTACAGCCAGTCAAAAATGACATTATGTAATATGTACAGAAGCTTTAATCTCTTCAAATTTGTTGATACATTGCAAATAAAAAAAAACCTATAGAGATAAGTAAATAGTATAAGCAAATCAATTCAAGTTCATAATAGAAATGAAATAGATTCAACTAAAGCACGCTGGTAACCGCAATGTTTATTATATTTTCATTTTGTTCTCTCGGCGATACCATAGTACTGTTGCTTCCAGCTAGCTAGATGGGCAATGTCACGTTACTCGTTTGTAAATTTCGCACCGCATCAAAGATTGAGTTCTCTTCTTCACTTTTGAGGTCAGTAAATAATATTTCTGTACAATTAATAGAAAAATTTGTAACCTCTTGTCACGTTTAAGACTATATTGGGGAATATAGCTTCGACCTAAACACCCCGAGTGATTTCATTCCGTTCATGCTACAGCAAACGGCATAACCTCCTGCTACGCTGGCATCAGGCCACTCCAGCAAAGCATAGAGAGTCAATGCTAATGCATATTGACCTCTAGCGCTGTACTACATGCTAATAGGCAGCAATTGCACACATGAATAATCAATACACACATTACACACAAATGCACACAATGAAGTTTGACAGTAGACTCACAATTTGAATTTTCAAATTATTCTTTCTAACATCAGTAAGGTGAAAAGATTGTATTTTACTGCTATTTAGGTGTCATCAATTGTCACTTAAGTACCGATTTTGAGTGTAATCAGTTGAGATTTGTACAGTGGTGTTTGAAATGTTGAGAATCAATAGAACAGGTTTTACTACACAGCCAGGATAGTAATGCAGCTATGTTTGACATGAATAACTTACCTGGCTTGATGTGACCCTACAGTAGCTTGTAACATCTCCAGGAGGGACTCTATGGTGCTGCCATTATACTCATACACTATGGGTAACACGTCTGGTTTGGCCGCTGAGACAAGGAGCTTGGAAAGAACAATGGAATAGAAAGGGTTTTTCAGGTTGCTTTAATAGAGAAATGTAATGGCACAAGAAAGATGTGTCCAGGGCCATGTTTCATTAAACTTGTTATCAATGACAAGTTACATTAACTGTTATAAGCTACTGAAATCGTGGTATTTGATTGGCTGAGAGCAAGTTTGTCATAGAAATTTCGCAGAAAATTTTAATAGAGAAATGAAGTGGCACAAAAGAGACGTGTCCAGGGCCTCATTTCATAAAACTTGTTATCAATAACACATTACAAGCTACTGTTATAAGCTACTGAAATCATGGCATTTGATTGGCTGAGAGCAAATTTGTCATCGAAGTTTCGCATTTGTTATTGATAACAAGTTTTATGAAACAGGGCCCTGAATGCAAAAGGCATAATGATGTTTGTTATCAGAGGTTCTTTATTGACATATCTCAATGTAAGCGTAAGTAATATTATGCCTAATTGAGATAGTACAGTCAAACCTGTCTATAGTGAAAGCCCGAGGGAAACACAAAAAGTGGTCTTTGAAGACAAGTTCCTTTAGTACATGTTTCAATGAGAAAACAATTTCAAGGGAAACAAAAAATGTGGTCTTTGTTTAGACAGGTGATCACTAAAGCAGGTTTGACTGTATACACGTATTTACCAGCTTTTAACTTAACGATGTACTTCTACTTCTGTGAGATGAAATTATAATTTTCAACCATATTCATTTTGCATTCTGGATGCATCTTCTTAACGCTTCCTAACGAACCAATCAGGAAAGGACCTGCCAAATCTTGCATTTTTTTTGTGTTTTTGGTATTGATCATCTATCAAGGATGAAAAATGTTTATGCACAAATGACTCCAATTTATGTTAGAGAAGATATATGATTCATTGCATGAAGTTACTACACATAGACAAACAAGAGTGCAAGTTAGAATCAGCAACTTTAAAAGCACCTTTTTTCTGCATTGCAGAAGACATCCTCGAAGTTTCAACAGTGAGTATTCATTTTGATTGCTTTGAAAGGAGTACTACTCGTTTTCCCAAGCCTTCTTCAGTGTCATTTTCATATAAGACATCATTTGTAGGTGTCATGGTCAAGTGGATGTGTCACCGGACTATGGATCATAAGGTCTGCGGTTCTAGTCCAGCTGCGGCACTAATGTCCTTTGACAAGATAAAATCTACATTTGCCACACTCAACCCAGATGAGGTAAATGAATACCTGGCAGGAATTAATTCCTTCAAACACTAGAGAGAAGGAAAGAAAATGCTAACGATTGAACGCTTACTTGATAAGCTGGTACTTCACTAGATATAAGCAGAATCCTGAATGGGGAATCCCCTCTGATGACCTTTGACCCTACATCATGTTTGGACGTTTCCTTGAATGCGGAGTAGTCTCCACCTCTAGACAGATCAGGTCTGTAAAAAAAAAAGGGGTCAAATAGTCGTCAAATAGCCAGAAAATAGTGACCGGTGTTTGCTTCTGCGACATATGCTCCAGGCTTTATTTTGTCAGGGGGGTGTTTCACAAAGCCTAAGATCAACGTTAAGTCGAACAGCAGGCCATTCATGCCACTGGTTGCTCTCACCATTGGTCTCTCAATGATGATTTCTAGATTTGTGACCAAAGCTATGTTGCTGGCTTACAAGTGTCCTGAATATCTTAACTTGAATGACTGAATGGACAAAAACAACATCACATACCTCCTGCACTTGCAAGCTACTTTCATTTTCATGTTCAATCAAGTCATGTTCTATTTCCATTATATTGTCAAATTTATTAACATAGGTATTCAAGTTTATGGATGTTGTTTCCAGCATGGGGACCTATAGAGACGAGTTATTCCATTGACCTGTTATTAATGAATGAACTACAATACTTGGAATCCAGTCTGCATACATTGCTTCTTGCTATGTAGGGCATGCCTTGGGCAAGCTTCCAGGTTGTCAAGAACAACCTTTGTTTAAAAAGTATGCATAAAGTTTGAATATGTTAGTAAAAGGTCTATTGACACTATGAATATGAAGGACAAAGAAAGCGGACAAAATATACAGTTCCTCAGGTAAACGAAGGAACATCCCTTTCACTGCTATTATATAAAAAGGTGACTATGCATAGTGACACCTGTTCTACACATGTTTACATAATAGCAGTGAAGGGATGTTCCTTTGTCTACCTGAGGAACTGTACATTTTGTCCGTTTTCTTTGTCAGTTATATTCATAGTGTGAGCTCCTCTCCAGACCTCACCAGCTGTGTTTATAGAACCAGTAACTTCAAGATAAGCAAATATGTCGTTAGCACTTCCCTACTCTATTGCATCTCCTCTCAGGACCTTGCTTATACAATATGGAAAGAACGTTGGTTTAAAAGAGTAGAGGAGGTTGATTGCATTGATCACTATGTGCATGCGTGTCGATACTTACGTAATACCAATTCATCAGGGGGGGATGAATGAATAGATCATCCCCCCCTGATGAATAGGTATCAGTTACGGATCGACACCCATGACTATGTGCAATCAATCACAAAAATCAATCGTATGATCAATTACCAAGTTTTGTGTTACAGGGCCTAGAACTCAAATTTATCTTACAGGCCTTTTTTAAAGGGAGACAAAAGTCATGGTCTTTTTATACAGGTGGGAACTCAATAAAAGGCAAGTTCGACTGTCAATAGACCATTACAGGGCGCGACAAACCCGCTTGCCCGACGTCCCGGGGCAACCAAATTGAGCCGTCGGGCAAGTAAATCAAATTATCACTTGCCCGATTCGGGCAAGTGATACTTTTACAGTAATTTCCTAGTGTCCAAGAACTCTACCATTCACCCGTCAACTTCTTACCCGTCGTCAAAATCCAGAAGCAAAAAAGCGATCGTTCCGATTTCGAAAAAACTTCACAGACAGCTAGCCAGCTCAGCTAGCTCAGCGCGCATGCAACAGTGACACTTCAAGCCATGAATGCCGCTCCGCCTCCACGCACGGCCGGCAGTGAGCTAGCTAGAGACAGCTAGCGCGATCGTACCAGCTGCGAGCTTATTCGCGCTCTCTCTCTCTAGCTCTGCAGGCCGCACCGACAGGCCTTTGCTATTCTCTGATTGCCGATTGGTTGAATCACGCCAAATATGACGTCATTATTCTAGGGAAATGAACACGTGCGAATCGGAATGGAATAAACAACAGGGATTTTCTAGTAAGTACAAAAAGTCAAATGTTTGATATTTATTCATAATGACTGTTAATGATTGTGAACATATTATTTAAAACTCGCTGCTCATATAAATCAGATGAATGTTTTTGTCTCGTTTTCAATTTATTACTGCGGTCTCAAGATCCGACCGAGCGAGTCATTTTGATAATAGTATCGAGACCCCCAGAATATAAGCTGTTGTTGTTTTGTTTTCATGGTTTTAGCGACGTTGTTTAGTCTAGTTTTCGCATACTTATCCGAGATTTATCGTAAAATATCTTCAATATTATTATTTAGTAAGAATTTACAAATTTTGGCATGATATTTATAGCAGTGAATGATGAAATAAAAATGTCCGTACTTTATTTAAAATAGTTGATTACCCATTATTTACATGACGTTTCTTGATGGAAGAGTTGACCCAAATTATTAACAGCTGAAAATTAGCCTACGTTTCCAAATGACAGCGGCTTGCACAGACACACATGTGATGTTGCACCATGGTACATGTGGCTACCATTAATGACATGTTTGTATCATATTTTTTACAACAGGGTCATTATGCTTTTTTACATGACTGAATATTAAAAACTTAAACCTGCTTGAACCATTCTACCTTGCCGAGATTCATGTGAATCTGATTATTTATGGAGAATCAATAAAATGCGTTTTTTAAACCTTCAACCATCCTTTGTTGACCATTTTCTTTGACATATTAGGTTATTATTCAGTACAGTTACACTGTACATGTATGTGCATTAATTTGCTATCTAAAACACTAACTTATCATTACGAGATAATAAATGCTTTAACCTCGAGTCCTTTTTCGCTTTAAAGTTTTGGGCAAGTGGAAATATTGTTTGGGCAAGTAAATTGAAAACCCACTTGCCCGACAGGGCAAGTGGTGAAAAAAATTCTTGTAGCACCCTGCATTACATGGTTAGCACATGTCCCAAATAACCCTGAATATCCACAGATCTACAAAACATGAAGAGGTCCCACTTTGTACATTTTGAAATAATCACTCCTACAGCGATGGAGGGGCTACATAAATAGCCTTTGTTTCCCCTTTTCAAAGAATACTTCCACCTGTGTATCATGGAGTGCACTGCTTGTGCGTAAATGAACAATGATTACATAACTTTCATGAGCTCTGTGCATGTCTCCGTGTATTTCACAATAGGCCATCTTCGTAGTGTAACCAAATTCAATGCACAAGTCTTTGTGAAGTGCCTCAATACAAATTATTTCATTCACCTGATAAGAATAATAGTATTTCAATAGTCAGAATACAACTGCATATATTAGGTGTTGCAAGGTAAGTCAAGCCATAATGTTTGTCCAACCTGGCAAAAGCTAATGTATGCAGTTTGGATTCTGTCTATTGAAATACTATTATTCCTATCAGGTGAATGAAATAATTTGTATTGAGGCACTTCACAAAGACTTGTGCATTAAATTTGGTTACCTTACGAAAATGGCCTATTTGGTCTGCAATGACCTTTATCTGCTCATGCTCAGACTCACTATGAACATGACGGACAAAGAAAGCAGACAAAATATACAGTTCCTCAGGTAGACAAAGGGATCCCTTCACTGCTATTATGTAAAAACGTGTAGAACAGGTAAATATGCATGTGACACCTGTTCTACACATTTTTACATAATAGCAGTGAAGGGATGTTCCTCTGTCTACCTGAGGAACTGTATATTTTGTCCGCTTTCTTTGTCCGTCGTGTTCATAGTGACTACAACTATGAACTGACTTATTACCTTCTAGAGACTGGCTGAACTTCAGGTTTTGCCCAGGCCTTGTTGATCTTGTCTGGGCTCTCACTCAGTTCTATCGCTATACAGGCTGATAATGAGGTGGCTAGACTCCTGCCATTGCCTATCGTTTCTTCTACATCCTGCAAAGAAGGATGATGAAAACAAATCGAAAACAAATTAAGCTAATACAAAAATCACATTATCCAATGGTTGTAAAGTGAACAAGTATATTCTACTGCACTTAATACAAGGTATCACATTATTACCCTGGCTATAATGAGCTGCCATAATAAGGCGCTAAAGCATCCAAGGAATTTCTTCCTACCGGATACCTATTTACTTAACCTGGATGGAGAGTGGAAAATGTAGATTAATGTCTTACCAAAGGACATTAGTGTTGCGGCGGGACTCTATTGTCATGAATTACGATGTTCTACTTCTACTTCTACGACGATACTCAGCAGGATCCATAAGTCAGGATGTATAGTGCTGAGGAATAAACTATCTAAAAACGAGGCCAACCTTGCATGACTAGCTCTTGCTATTTGTTAGCTCTATTTACTAAATGTACTGTATACTGTAAAGCTGAATTACAATGTAACTTGAATTTGGGGTAATAGTTAGATGAATGAATACACCCTTAGGAACATAGAAGACCAAAATCTGCAGCTCAATTAAGGTACCTGATTGACTCTATGCTGTTTCTTTCTATCGCCGGACTCCAGGCCATATTCAAAGTTGCGGGCAGGTTCAGTCCACGATCGCTGGTGCGCCTTGGATAGGCCAAAGGTCGGGTTGGCCGAGTCCGCCATGCTCTTGAAAGCTTTCTCAGTGTCCTGGGGTCGTGGATCAGGGTCAAGCCATGGCCCCCTCTCAGCATAGGGATCTAGGATTGAAAGAATGATAATATTAGATCAGAGATGCCAACTTCTTGACACAAAAAAAACAGACTGAGTATCCTATAAAAAAAAATCAGATTTTGGAGAGAAATATCAGATTTTCACAAAAACTCGACACTACCTCTGTTGCTTGCTCTTTCACTAAAATTTAATAAGAAAATAGTAAAGCAAAGTTTTTGTTGGGGTTGCAGGGGTTAACTTGTACATGTTTCTATGTGATTCAGCTGTTTTTATGTTGTTGTTTTTTTAAACGACCCTTTTCTTCTTTTTTTTGAAAAAAAAAGATTAAAAGATCGTATTTTAAGATCGTATTTCACTCTTATTATCATACTAAATACGATTTAATCGTACTGATTGGCATCTTTGTTAGATGCATTTATCTTCATTCCATCTTTCAATTCATAACTATAAGTTACAGATTATGATGGTGCCTACATACATTGTAGATCTCATCAAATCATTGGGGAGTTCATGAAACTTTTTTTTAAAATAAGGAATTAGTTGACACTACTGTACATTCTCTATGGAAGCCGGTATTGTATCTGCGCGTGTGCTGAACTGCGCAGTGTGGGAGGAAGGTCGCAATCTACTGTCGAACATTGTACTTGAGGTAGGGTTGATTCTTTACACAACCTTTCTTTATACAAGTTTCATATTCCTTTCCTAAAGTCTGATAAACAGGCAATTCGATACTTGAGGGGAGTGGAATGACTCACGTGGATTAAGAGGAAGTTCCTTGGTCCTGCCTGCCTTCAGTTTCCTTAAATACTCCTTCTCCGCTAGGGTTGAACCATCTCCAAGCTTGCCATACCTGTCAGACTGGAAGAAAATAGTACAAACCATTTCATGGACATCAGCCTTATGATATATCCTCTCCTAAATGCTTTACCTTCCACTAAAATCCTTTTCACATTCGGTAATTAAATCTAATATCAAAATTTCGAACCATGGAAGGATAACTCTCTTAAAAATTGCCTGTATTACTAAGAAGACAAACTTCTATATATGCAGAAGACACAGGGCTTTAAAACAAATTTAAAGGCATAGCTAGAGCATGCCTGCAAAATGGCAAGCAAACGTTCCTACAACTTAGTGCTGTTATATGTTATACTGCACTATATAGCAATAGATTTCTTATGATATTTACTGACAGTCAACCTTACTTTGCCTTTACTAAGTTCAGATTAATCTCATTAAAACATTTCAAATATTTAATACTATTGCATTCTTAGAGCCTATCTGTACTAGTTTGGCCAGGGGTATTAAACCACCCTGCAAGGTCACTGACAGGTGGTTATCTCATCAAATCAGCTCTCAAAGTCTCAATTAACATACGAAAAAGGGGATCATGGGGGACCAACAGGCACCGATTAGTTTGCTATATAGGGGGCGCAAGTAGCTATAAGTAGTGCAGTGGGGCTTTAAAGGCCAGATGATAAATATTTCAACTTCTCTAGTGACCATTTGAAAATGTCAAACATTACCATTTGTCCTCAACTAATGAATTCTCTCTGTATAGCCTTTATTAGTACACGAGCCACAAAGTTCCCACAGACAATGGGTTGAGATAAAAAAAAAAGTTATTCAATTATAAGAGTACCGGTAATGATTGACATTTGCCACCCTTTTGGAACCACTACAGGAGTAAGGGAGCATGCCCAACTCAATTGTTTGTTTGTTGTTCTTGTGGTTTTTTTTTTTTTTTTTTTTTTTTTTTGGGGGGGGGGGGGTTCTTTGTTTATTTGCTTGTCGTCAATTTTTGGGGAAATTGTATCAGCCCCTCTTTTACAAAATCCTGCATCGATCTCTCTCAACAACTCGACAGAAGATTGTACCTTTTCATTGGGCTGTGTAACATCGAGCGACCTGAAGCATTTGATGTAGTGTTTCTTCCAAGCTCCAAATTCATTCTCTCTGGGGACGTAGGGAAGGAGCCAGCCGTGTCGGAGGCACTTGTGTATCCAGAGCTCATCCTGCAATCAATCAGTCAAATAAACACACATAGGAAAGTGAAATGTTAAAGCCTGTCTGCACTAGTTTGGCCAGGAGGGATTAGTACACCCAGCGTGGTCACTGACAGGGGGTTGTCTCATCAAATTCAGCTCTCAATTAATATAAGAAAAAGAGGATTATGGGGGACCAACAGCCACCGCTTAGGCATTGTTTTCTATATAGAGGGAGCAAGTAGCTACAATTAAGAGTACGGTGGGGCTTTAAGTGGATATAAAAGCAGAAGAATGAGAGGAACAGACAGTTGGAGAAAGCTCTGATGAAATATGAAGAGTGGCAAATGTAGATCAATGTCTTGCCAAAGGACATTAGTGTCGCGGTGGGACTTGAACCGCGGACCTTGTGATCCACAGTCCAGTGACATATCCACTTGTCCACGACACCTCTACCACTGGCTGTTGTCAATTACCTGTTCGCTGACAAACTTCCAGTGCCAACAGACCATGGATGCGCGGCTGAGGCTGCGAGGGTCCAGGAACGAGAAGATGTAGAGGCAGAGGAACCGCGGCAGGATCTTGGTGAAGTCCACATGGGTCAGCGGAATTTTACTGTCAAAGAACTGCTGAATGAAGACAAGCTGGCTACGCTTACAATGCACCAGTAGGAACTGCAGGAATCGCTTCCGCTGGGAGTCGGTCCACAGGTCAAACTAGAAGAGTATAGCAGTAATTCATTATTTCAGTAATAATAATAACAACAATAATTATAATATAAGGAAAAAGAAGAAGAAGAA
Source organism: Strongylocentrotus purpuratus (assembly GCF_000002235.5). NCBI lineage: Eukaryota > Metazoa > Echinodermata > Echinoidea > Camarodonta > Strongylocentrotidae > Strongylocentrotus > Strongylocentrotus purpuratus. The sequence goes on from NW_022145607.1 coordinate 24,534,634, forward strand.
AAAAAAGAAGAAGAAGAAAAGGAAAAGAAGAATAAGAAAGAAGAAGAAGAAAAAAAAAGAAGAAGAAAAAAAAAGAAGAAGAAAAGGAAGAAGAAGAAGAAAAATAGATATAGATAGCTTTCACTGAAACAGTTCGATAGTCTTAAAGCCTTTGGTACAATAAATACAATGTGGCACAGAAAATGTAAACAAAATTGTGGCATATCACTCACACTGTATCACAGAGTTAAAGCCACACTCCTCCCAACACAATTTCACAAAACCGTAATTTATACATGTAAGTACAATTTCACTGACATCCTATCAAAATGACAGTGGTCCTATGCTTATGTCGGTTTCATGAAACGCTGGCACACTGATTTCTCATCTTCATCTTCAAGGAGTTCCAGAATGTATTTCTGAGCATCCAATTCTCTCAGGATCCCATGACAGTCCTCCAAAACTATATTAGTTTTAACAAGGTTTAATAATCACCGTTAAAAAATATGCACGATGTGATTATCATCTATCAATTTCCATATCCTTGCTGGATGAAAGCCTAAATTATTCCAAGTAGGTCTAGTGTCAGAACTTTAAGTGCATGTATATCTGTTAGATCCATTGGAGTCCGACCCGGCCCCCCCACTCAGTGTTATTTAGGGTACGCGTATGCTCGTTCCCTCTTTTTGAAAACACCCCCTATCTGAGGACTGGCAACATTTCCGAACCCCCCTTTCGCGGGCTTTTAGCGGGCTTTTCCTGCCTTGGAGACCCCCCTAAATACGGAAAAATGCTCAATGTACCCCCCTAAATTCAGAATAATTTCTCAGGAATCCAAAGAGATGAGAGAAAAAAAGAAAAACACCCCCTATTTAAATAAATCTCTGGGTGAAAAGTCCAATACACCCCTTTTTTTACAATTCTCGGGCCGGACTTTGTCGCACGAAAAGCACCCCTTTACTGGACATTTTGGTAACACGCATGCGGTCATTCCGACCCCGGAGTGGGGGGGCCGGGAGTCCGACTGAGCTAAAATAAAATTTGAAATACTTTTGTTAGTTTTGTGTACACTTACCCAATGAGCAGTTAAATCTCTCCTTTCCAAGTAGAGCTGAAATAAAAAGAAAAATTTAAGGAATATGTAGTTAATAATCACAACCAAAGTACATTTTACATTTTGCAGTCGTTTGCATCTGTTCCCAAAAAAATGAGCTAACCTACAAAGGTTTGGAAATCTTAATTTTGAGAGAATACACGTTATAAAAATTGTAAGTATATAGTGCAATGATACCAACTGCTTGTACATGTTGTATGATATTTGGTTTTCACATTTGTTTTCATGACCTTTTCTTTCGTTGTAGCGCACACCGGTCGAACATAGAATACAGAGATTGCGATATCTCCAGAGTTTTTTTTTCAATTAATTTCCTATAGTTGCCCCATTTTCGTAGTCTAGAATTTTGCTGTTCATTAACTTCATTTGGAGTCTATACTATTAATTTATTTAAATGAATTTGTGTAGAGTATGAGAATTCATGGTCATGGACCAATTTATTCCCAGACAACGAGGCCTAAATTCACAAAGGGGGTTTGTCGACAAACCTTGGTTTTCGTACGTCATATGACGCGCTTTTACACGTTTTTTACAAACCTGGTTTGCAAAAACACGTCAAAACGCGTCAAATGACGCACGAAAACCAAGGTTTGTCCACAAACCTCCTTTGTGAATTCGGGCCAGAGTGCCCGGACACCTGATTATTTAAGACAGCGTTTTGAAGAAGTTTTCAGGCAATATTTCATTAATCTTTTAACTTATGAATAGGTCTATGCTAGACAGTATTATAAAATAATAAAGGACGATTATTTATGATGGTCTAGACCGTTGGCATTAGTGCTATTTGATGCGAAGTTTTTGATAAATCAAATACACCCCCGGCCCATCATTAATCTCGTCATCATCATCATGTTCATAATCATTCTTCATCTTCTTCGACTTCGTCATACCGTTTGGCTTTGCCTGAGATTGGCCGATTTTCATAATTAGATCTAGGTCTAGGGTCTAGATTGGAAGAATCACCTGTTCGTTTGATGGTTTATGTAGAATAGGTGTCCATGTACTATTCTTTGTCTGCAGTTTGTTTGTCTTGAAGGTAGTTCCTGAGCGCATTGACGGTGTACTCATCTGAAGTGGCGAGACCTGAGCCGTCTTCTTCAATGAACGATCACCAGAGTGTTCTGCCCTATACTTGAGCACCCTATCAGCAGCAGGTGCTGTCCCCGACGCTCCGGCGGTCGCAACAGGTAGCGACCTGCTCAAAGGGTTGCTGCTTGTCCTCGGTCGCGGAATTAATTTTGTTGAAGAATTCGACATTTTGGCAATGTTTTAGTGATTTCCTTTCCACAAGACCGCCTCATGAGCAAGAAATCAACCAAGGTTAAACGTTCCTCGTCCAGATTAGCGCAAAGAGACGAGGCAATCGCAGTTAATTGTCACCATGGCCACACAAAGCTTCTTTACCTTAACGGTTGTAAATTGTCATATCCGAAATATATCGGCATATGTTTTGTTGTGTGTACGTACGTGTGTCACTGATCTCTACGGATTTTCCGTAGAGATCAGTGACGTGTGTACGTTTAAAATATATTCGTATCCGAAATAAACACCATTTTCGAGGGGGAGTCCCATATGGGGTATTGGGGGGGGGGGGGGGGGGGGGGGGGGGGGGGGGGGGGGGGGGGGGGGGGGTTACATAGGCCTTCATATCGCCAGCTTATTAACACTACACACATTTTTGTTATCAGTTTCAGAATATAGGAACAAAATATGCATCATTTGATGTACATACAGGGAATCTAGGTAGCATTTTAAATTTTAGTGATTTTTTTACAAGATGGCACAGCTAGGCAGGGTATAGGCTAGACCGAAAGCTTCAGTCTCTCTAATCGTCGGTTGTTCCACTGAGACTACGTCTGGCTCCACTAGACCTCGAAAGCTTCAGTCTCTCTAATCGTCGGTTGTTCCACTAGACCTCCGATTATTATGTATTGGGGAATGACAACAAATGTCAGTTTTATTAAAGAAATGACCCAAATCAGATGGTTATTGCTGTCTAGGTATAGGCCTACTATAGGGGACAAAATCTTTTATGTCAATCAAAGATAAAACGTTCAAGTCATTTTGGTGCACACATATTTCAGGAAATCAAGGTAGCAGTTTCATTCACAGAAAATAATAAGAATTTAGCAGGGGAAAAATAACTTTGCATCCTGTATCAAACCACTATCATATTAATGACGGATGGCCAACATATTTGACACTCTTTCATATTATGATAAGTAGTATACAATTTTCATACGGATGAACATTTCGTGCAACAAAAATTAATAAATCTATATTGCATTCACCTCCGAATCCCCAATTTAAATCTACCTACCCCCCCCCCCCAATACATTTTTTTAAGATGTAAAACTGAAAATTTATAAGACCCAGTGTCAGGCTAATTTAAGCTTGAAGCTTGTGGAAACTTGTCAAAAACATAGTTTTATATGGGTCTGCAGGAGAAGGGAAAAAAAAAAATCAATATTATTTTTTAGAATGATGATATGATAAAATGTGATACATGTACAGAGCATCTTTGTACTACATATCCTCCTAATATGGAAAACAGCTGAGAAATGAATCATTGAAACATTTTTGAAGAAAAGAAAGACTTAACAAGTTGGTTTTAATGATGGTATAATAGTACAAGATTGGTTTAATGATGGTATAATAGTACAAGATTGGTTTAATGATGTCAGATAAACTCAATTGAATAATGCATGATAGTACATTTGTAATAAATCAAGAGTATCAAAATTATAGATAAAAATACAGAAGATTTTTCTTGTATCTGCCTACCCAAGGTCAAGCACATCTATAGCTGGTGTTACGAATAAAAAGATGAAAACTAATGCCATTAAAAAGAGTCCCACTTAGGAGCATTTTAGACAATTTTTTCAAAAGAAATGGGGATGCGACATAAATAGCAGTTATTCATTTTAACCTGCTTATCATGGGATGCGACAAGGATGCATCATTGAAGAATGATTACATAACTTTTGTGAGCACCTACGTATTTCCCTCACTTGATATCAGGGTCTGGGGGTGTTTCACAAAGATCCTAAGTTGAACTTAACTCTTAAGTTGGACTTAAATATTATGGAGAGCCATCTGTAGCCTTAAAATAAATATATTCAAAAGCGAAAATTCAAGTATTTTAGACTTTTTTTTTTATAAATTCCACATCAAGAACATGAAATCTCCTTGATAATAGAAAATAAGAATGATTTGAATCAAAATGTTATGCCTTTTAAAATAACTTTTACAAAATATTTCATAGATGCTAATGGCTTTCCATAAGTCCAACTTAGAGATAAGTTCAACCTAGGATCTTTGTGAAACACCCCCAGGAGGTACAAATGACTTTTATCTGCTCATGCTCAGACTGAACTGACTCATTGAATTCATAGCTTCAAGTATAGCACATGTGTGGTATGTAGCAATCCCCATAAACTTTGTTTTGCTCTTGATCTAAAGGGGTCCTAAGTGGCTATACTGTGTTCAAAATATGAGCTTCAAATCTTCCTTTTATAAAGAGATATTGCAATTTATTTGAAATACACTCTCAGCTAACAATAAAATGTCCTGTTGAGTAGACTGTTTAATGCATGTACAGTGTGTATTAAGCATTCGCATAGAATTAGGCATGCATTGAAATCAAGTCCGACTCGGGATCAGAGCCCTATACACTGGGTTTTATGTTATCCCTTATTTTCTTCATACTCTTTACCAGGTAATCGTTTACCTATAAGTTGCCAGATAATGGGGAGGGGGATGCTTGGAACACTTTCAATTGGTTTCTTTCTGGATTAATTTTCACCGGTCAGAAACAGCCTCTTGTGAAAACGGGTAAAATGGATGTTTCGCTCTCTTAAATTCATAACATAATGCAGTTCTTGAAAACACTACATTGACATGTGTATACAGAAGTTATGCAAAAGAATACTTGGCAATATTTCATGGCAAAACTCACTCAAGGCAAAATTGTGAGTAACGGTACAGTCAATTTTGGATACTTTTTACACAGAGGTTTTCAGAAAATGAGAGGAATCTAAGATTCATAACATGAGTTTGAAGGCCCCCAAAATAGGAAATCATTCCTCAAAAGTAGTAATGGTTGGCAGCTATGTATGTACCCCTAATATGACTTCTACTCATACTGATATTATATGTTTACTCTGCACATTGTATGTTTTCAAGATTTTTCAGCAAATCATATATATATAATTTTAAGATTAAAAGAGCAAAACTGTTTCATTAAATAAACAAGAGAAGAGAAGAGATAGTGTTACCGTGAAATGTATAAATATGACCAATATCAGTTCTAAACTTCTAATAAACGTAAAATGACTGTGCAGTGACACATAGTTTACTCACATACTCATAATGTACAATCATAATACATGTATACCAAATCATAATCAAAATCATAATTCATCTAATTATTTATATTAAAATAATGCCTGCTTAATTTCGTTAAAAGCGACAACAAGAAAATGGTATTTTATGTAGACTCCACGATACCCTTTTAAAGCTCTTTAATTCAGTTTCATACACAATATGATTAAAAATGTGAGCAACAAATGCAGTTATCTTACAAGACATACACCGAGTTCTTTATACATGAATGTACAAAAATGCTTTTAAAGTACTCTTAAAGCATTTGAATTTGAAAGCTCATAAGTAAATATGAAAGATATACATTGTATACCCAAATAACTGCTTTTTTATTGGGGGGGGGGGGGTGGTGCATCTTGCCTCTTTGAGTAGACGTATCTTAGTTACGTAGTTTAAAAACCGTCTGCACTAGTTTGCCCACGGATTAGACCTCCCTGCAAGGTCACTGACAGAAAGTTATCTCATCGATTCAGCTCTCAATTAAAGATATTACAAAGTGTTGGTAAAATAAAGGGGATAATAGGGAACCAACAGGCACCGATTAGGCATTGTTTGCTATATAGAGGGGGAAAGTAGATCTAAGTAGTGCAGTGGGGCTTTAATCACTTGACTGGTAATGCAGAGGTTGTGGGTTCAAGCCCCAGCATGACACTTATATCCCTGGGCAAGGCATTTTAACTACATGGCTCCTCTCCACCCAGGGGCTAGTTAGGTGTACCCTTTAGATCAACGTGATTGGTTTAGCTTGTGCACGACCAAAGCCCAAGCAGCTTTCGTTTTCCCCACAGAGCTATAAAACAGTACTAGAATCCAGAAACCAGTTTTATGATAATACTCTAAAAGAAAGTTATTATTGTCATTATGATTACTTGTGCAAGAATGAGAGGGTATGAGATGTTTGATATTTATTAGAAATAAAGGAAACATTTTCTCTTACATGATCAGAATTTTAAAAAAATTGTATAAAAGGTACATACATTATATCTAAATCTCAAGGTTAATTTCAATAAGAAGCCATTCCTTTGTCAACAGCTTTTCAATTTGATGAGGTATTGTGCAAAGTTTGCTTTGTATGATTGCACAAATATCAAATTTCTTGCCCTCTGCCGTAGAGTCAGTGATCATCAACTTCTTGACCAGAAAAAGGCCAGAATCATAATTTTGTTCAAGCAATTTGAGATAATTCCTTTCCCTACAATTCATCTTTCCCCAAAATGCAGGACTATCAGCCAGTACCAATCATAACTCTATTACTATTACAACTGGGCCCTGTTTCATAAAACTTAATATCAATAACAAGCTACTGTTATAAGCTACTGAAATCATGGCATCTGATTGGCTGAGAGCAAATTTCTCACAGAAATTTGAGAGAGAGGGCCCAAGTCCACAAGAGCAAGGCATGAGATCGCAAATACCCTCCATTTTATGCACACAAAAATGATCAATATAACATATACAGTGTATTCACCACCTAATTCAGAATTCCCCTCGTGCCATTATATTATAAACTGCGGCCTTGGTGGAATATATCATCTCTCACAAAGTTCTTAATTTTTCAGTTCATACCCTTTGTTATATTCAACAGCGGAGCATGAATCATTTGGATAATATTGTGAGGCAGCTGTGGCTGTGGCTGTGGCTGAATACTCTATGTACTATGAGAGACCAATCCTGTGTGTGAACCTCCTTTAACATGTGGTGGTTGTTATTTTACCTGACTACTAAGAAAGCATAAATACTTGTAAGTAAGCAACCAGACGGCCGACAGCTTTATGCCCTCTCCGAGGGACCTGCTAATGAGGGTTAATGCCTTACCAAAAGGCACTAGCGCATCGCCTTGGTTTCGAACCTGGGTCATCGGATTACGAGACCACTGTTCTACCGACTGAGCTATCGCGCCTCCTCCTTCAAGTCTCTCTCATTATCAAGCACAGAATAATGATCATCTTTACAAAAGAAAGATTATATACATAAAAATATTGCTCCTTCTGTAACAACTCCCCCTCATACCAGCATTTCCAAGCGATTTCCTTTTGGCGCTTGATTAGAAGATCATACCGCTGTTGCAGGTTGTTGGTCTGCCATCTGGCTAGAGTTGACAAGGGAACAGGGAATGACACCCAGTAAAAACTTGATGGCAACTTTGTTGAATCCAATCCTGGCACCCTTCCTGAATCCAATCCTGTTCCCGGATGAAGACAGTGATGCTGTATCATACGATTATAATAACTTACAAAAAAAAGAATACAAGAAAAAAGGACAACCTCCGAACGCGTGAGATTGCCGACTCCTTCAGTTCGAATCGCCATTGAGGCTCTTGCTAAATTCTTTGTGCAACTGCTCTGTATCATCATCCCTTGGTGTTGCACCTTCAATGTCCACACCATCGGTCAAGGTTGTTGTCGTCCCTGCGGCAGCATCATCATCGTCGTCTTGGACCCTGATGTGGGTAATGTTTTCCGATGACTGGTTGTTGTGGAATAGACTGTATGACCTTGGACCCGCGGGAGAGTCCTTGGTGGGTCTCAGAGAGTAGAGGATGACCCCGGCGAAGATAAGGCCAAAGCCAAACAGGTAAAGCCCAGAAAACTGAAAGATGACAAAAACAGTCATGATAAGGGTTGCAGCATGAGACTGTGTATGGTTTCAACTTTGCGTATGTCGCAATATATATAGTACATTCAAATCCTACAGCTGTCACTTTTAATATAGTTTTGAAAAAAAATATTGTAGCAAATCATTAATTCATTCTGCAAATATTAGAAATGGTTATATTTATGGATATTTCAGCCGTCTCCGAACCGATTTTGATCAAACAAAGATGATTTTGACACTCAGTTTTTCAATATCTCCCCAAAAAATTATTTTGTCCAACCCCCTCTGCAACAAAACTCAACTATTCCTTTAAGGTGGAATTTCCCTTTACTGGCAGATCTAGACACTGCTCAAGGCTTTAGGAATTGTTGTCAAGTGTCAAATTCAAGTCTTACCGCGAAATGGAACACAAAGATGCCGATGATCAAGGTGTACATATCGGCGGTCAGGATGGACAGGTTGACCACTGTGGCGCTACTCCACTGGATGACCACAGGGAAGAAGGAGTAGAGACAGAACATGCAGGCTGCAAACCCAAGGAGCAGCAGGATGGCCTCGATGTTCCAGGAGAATGAAGCCAGTTCTTGGCGCTCCAGGGCTACCCTGGAATATCAGAAAATAGGCGAGAAAAGAAAACTCAGTGTTTATTAAAGCCTGTCTGCACTAGCTTGGCAAGGGAGGATTAGACCACCCAGTGTGGTCACTGACAGGTGGTTATCTCATCAACTCAGCTCTCAATTAACTTAAGGAAAAGAGGATCATGGGGGACCAACGAGCACCACTTGAGCATTGTTTTCTATACAGAGGGAGCAAGTAGCTACAAGCAGTGCAGTGGGACTTCAATCAAGTAATAGTTTCTCTCTTATTGGTTAATGACAAGATGTAGGCATTAAGAACCCACAGTAGTGGGTTCTCATGGGGAATTTGACACCGTTTGGGTGTTTACCCAATCACTTTTAGGACAGACAGGTTGTATATCATGCAATGTGCCCAAACCCATCAATGAAAGAAATTATTATCATAATTGTGGAGTACAGGATGACGTTCTGAAGCTGATGTTTGTGATGTCACAAGCATCACTTTATAGAAAGGGTTTGGATTTGGCCGCTAGAGGGCTTGGTGAATTTTGTGTGCTGCCAATTCTCCACATCATGGGAAAGTTTGTTGCCCAGAGTTGAGTATGTTTTCGTTTAATTTGTTATACAAGTTCAATGATGTAAGTAGAAATTATTGTGTTATCTTGAAGTTTAGGAGTTATATTGTCTTTTATAGCCAGCTGATAGCTTGATATGACACTAATATGAGGTGATGAAATAATGACATGAGTTCTTCATGTGAAAGATTGCACACGTGTACAGTGTGCGTTACGTGATTGTAGTGCACGGTCGTGAATATTAATTTACATGTAGTAGTAACATGAATGATATGATACTTGAGGAATGACAAAGTCAATGTCAGTGAGTCATTCTTGCATGTATTTAGTCAGATTTATAGTGAAGAAGGCATTGTTTTTTTTCGTTTAGTAAAATTACAAATGGCTATTAGGAGTGCCAGGGTACATTTAATTTGATACATGATATGTTACTTTCTAGTCAGTTTATGCAAGATGACTTATTATTGTTTATCTTTATTAAATTGCAGATTGAACCCTGCCTGTTTACAGTTCAGTGTAACTAATATACAGCGGTGCATGGTCTATATTTTTGGTTCTTGGGCATCTGGGTTGGCATGCCATATCACACGCCACAATAATGATATTTCAGTCACGCTTTACATACATATACAGTAGGAAGGCAAGCCGGAGTAAGAGTCTTTACACATATTTCAATACAATGCCATCAGTGAAAAATATCCCGGTTGGTCAACCCTTCAGGACTTGGCTAAAGTGATCACACATTGTTCTTCAAATTGGCAATAATGATATTTTCTTTCATTACTACATTGTTAAATCATATGTGTTATGGCTCTGAAACTGATAAGCATGGGCAAGAATGTTGCCAAAAACACCTGCTTTGTTTAATCACTATAAACTTACCGGTATCTGTACAAAGGATCATTAAAAAATTCTTGCATGGTCAATGTATGGTATGTCGTCAATCTATAAAGCGCATAATAGCTGAGAATCTCTAGGCGCTTTTTGTTAACAGTGCAACAAAAACAAACTTCAAATTTATGTTACAAAATGCTCAAACTGGAATTCTACAAATATTGTGATAATAATGACATTGGAAAAATCATACATTAAAATATAATTGATCAATTAATAGTGATATTATTGATCACAAGTCATATCAAGCATTCTTTAATATCATTTTTCAATGTACACCTGTAATGAATAAACATAATTCTCTCTTTATATGTGACACATTTCTAAGGAATCTCTTATACAATGGTTTCAGCTATTCAAGTGATCTTTGAATTCGATTTGGGGTATTACAGGGTACTCAAGCGCAGCTAAGCAAAGTCTATACAAATAACACAAAAGACTATGATCTACGGGACCTTTTCAGGCCAGGGTTATTTCCTTGTAATTATGCCCCATGCCTCACCCCCCACCCCCCCCCCCCCCATTCCTCTCCTTCAATATCCTCTCAATTCCATTGGCCTGACTCACTATATGAAACTCTATTCACTTCCAGGTAACAAAAGATAATACTAGTAACTAGGCATTGTGGCGTGCGCCTGTAATTCAGCTGACAATGGAAGTTACAAACTGATTCAGCCGAGGACGCAGGTTCAAACTGAGTCACGTCTTTCGAATAGTGACGTTTAAAGGTCTGTCCACAGACGTAAATGATCATATCTGATTGATAAACGTCTGTAAAAACCCAAAACATACATACATATACAATAGGAGAGTACTAGCATCTACATGTATATTTATTGTAACTCTTCTGTGACAAACATCCCACGTTTTGTAGTTTCGTTCAATAAAGTTTGATTCGAAACCCTACAAAATACGCCGGAAGCATGAGTGTAAAGAGTAAATTTTCTGCACACAATGCATCCATTTGTGTTTCACGGCTGTAGTAGGCTACAATTGATGCCAGGAATTTAAAAAAGGAAGATAATCCTTAAAATCCTTAAATTGGCAACATGTTGAGAGATTCAAAATCATTGTTTTTTATCTTATTTTGCAATTTTTTCAACTTTTTAATAACAATCTTGCCTATGTATATTGTAGGAATTTCATGGAACCTGAACAATATTTTAGTAAATTCAGATATTAGTTGAAAATGCTGTATATTCTCTATGGAAACCGGAATAAACCTTGTCTCGTCTTCACCGGTATGGCATCTATGCATGTGATGACCTGCGCAGTGCGGGAGGAAGGTTGCCTCTACTGTCTAACATCGTATCAATGGTGGTAGGGGTGAATTGTCTAAAGGGCAGGATAGAATGACTAATAGAAGACTGGTCTTTAATAGCTAGACTGCTTCAGAAATCAAACCATTTCAAATTTGAGCACAGTACTGTAAAATTACTAAGGCCAGTCTCAATTATGCGCTACAGAAGCAATTTTATTTGGGAACAGTACAAAATGGGAATATGCTTTGTTCTTTGAAAGAATAGGGTCATAAAGTTCAAGATAGGTCAATGATTGAATCACTAGCAAGATCTAAGCTTCCGAATCCCCATCAATATCATCATCACATACACAATTTATAGCCAACTATTTGATAAGATACAGCAATAAAGATTCTTCAAAGGGATTTTATGATTAGGGGTAAATAGTTTTATTGAGAGAGAACAAACTCTACAGAAGTCGTACCGGTACATGTCATGAATAAAAAAAAATCTTAAGCAATGAAAATTCAGTTTAGAAGAGGCGAAATCTGGATATGAACTTTAACTTGAATAATTCTTTCAAGGTACCATGTACCGGTATACAATTTTTTAAAATGATATAGGATAATATGATAACAGAATTCATGTATAGTAGCTCAAGCTGAAGCACATCTCTATGTACAGTATCTGAGCCAATGATAATGGAAATTTAGTTCTATCCAGGACAACAATATAAACTTATATGAGCATTTAAAAAAAAAAAATCAAATAATAGCAATAAATGAATGAAAATAACTAAAATGATCTACTCACAGCTGTATTCCAGAGACAAACGTCCCAAAGAGTCCCACCATGCCCAAGAACTCTGTCCGCGTGTACTGGCGGACCACATACTCCTGTGCTACGTTGGAGACGCCATACAGACTGGCACCGAGCAAACAAAAGATGTCTCCCAGGAGCTTGTTCGACGGCGCGCTATCTGCAAGGACATTTTATAAAGTACAAAGGAGTAATCAACAAAATTCTAATTACCAGTTTAAGGATTTTGAAATAAATGTTGATTCATTTTAAATCATCATAATCTGACATTTTCTTTGAGCTTGCTTTTCCTTTTTCCAAAAAAATCATCATCACATTAATTTTCTGAATTTCCCCTGTCCACGTGTACAATAAACACAAGACAATAGGACATAATAGGCTTATGAAAGCAACGAGGTAACTGTATCGTTCCAGAACTTGACACAGGAAAATATTCTGTAAAAGCTGTCATAAGGGTGACCTCTCTAAAAGGTCATCTTTCATGTTTCCCTCTGGAAGTATTAAATTATTTTAGGACCTGTCTTTATAGAAGTCACCTGTCTACAGTCTGGGGCCACTCAACCTTTTAGTCATTCCCTAGTTGGCCTCTATGAACAGGTGTAACTGTTCAAACCCAAATAAAATTTCCATGATTCGGTAACAAGTAGGTTATTATTAGGAGCAGGTGATTCTACATTGCTGTTGAAATGATGATCTCCAACATCTCAGAGAAACACACACAAAATAAAAAAAATAAACTTATGGGGCATTGCAATCAATTGCAAATCCCCCAAATCAAGGGTACAGTGTGTAAGTCTTGCAATTAATTGCAAATTTGCAATTGATCGCAACTCAACTTTCTTGCAACACCCATTAGTAAGAGAGAAAGAGAGAAAGAGAGAGAGAGAGAGGGGGGAGGGGGAGAATAAAAGCTAGATCTAGTTAACATAACTTTAATCTTAACAAAATCTTAGGAAATTTAGGAGACTAGTGGGGCGTTACAAGAAAGTTGAGTTGCAATCGATTGCAAATATCAGTAGCAAATTTTTCAACTTGCAATCAATGGCAACTTTCCTGCAACGCCCCATAAGAATCACCCAAACTTGCTGCTTTCATTGATCTCCTATTCACCAACTCATACCTGCTCATGCGCAAACATTAACATTTTGTATATATTTGTATCAAGTTCATATGATTGAATATCTTTCTTTTGTTCATATTTGTACGCATAGACACAATCACAAAAGAACTATGAAAAAATGGACAAGGTGTATGCCCTCACAGTGACCTCACATTGATCAAGAAAACATAAAAGAAATAGTATGCCGACATTCATGTAACAAAATTAAACAATAGCCATTAGGCCTGTCCTCATCAGCTCCAGTTCGCCAAATAACCCGCTATCTCAACTATCTCGATTGCAAATTAGCCAGGTAATTTGCATCTTCATCAGTCCGCAGTTGCAATTAGCAGGATGTTTAGCTTAGAAAATATTCTGATAAATCTTGGTCTTGTTTCCAAAATATTCTGCCATTTGGGAAATAGCGGGCTAATTTCCGCTTGTCCAAGCTAGTTTTTGATGAGCGTATCGGTCTGGTGAAGACAGACCTATTGTGGATCGAAAAAGTACATTGAACCCTGCCTTGAATGAATGAATAATTGGCTTACCACCGCTGCTGGCTCTGCCTGAAAGCACATCGGCTCCAATTAGAGCCCCCAGGCCAGCGATGCACGTTACCACGCCAACGATGTGAATGATGCGATACCGAGTGCGCAGGATGAGGAAAGAGAGCAAGATCACCACTGGGATGGTGATGCAATCCAATAGCTAGAAAAGGAACATGAGATGTATTCAGATGAAAAATGTTTTGAAAATATTCTTGTATAGTATTCATTTGTAAAACCAATTATAGTGGGGGCTGTTAGGGCTAAAAAGGGCTTGTTGCTCAGATTCTTCTAAAAGCACCAAATTTGGTCCTTACATGTACTTTCAGAAACAATTGCTATCAAGTCATTACCTATTCCTATGGTAATATGTGAGATTTCCTATTCAATTTTAAAACATACTTTCTTGTTGTTGTTTCTGTTTATTCAATACATTTTCAAGATTCTTCACAAGTCTACGGACAAATATGTAGAGTTTTCTGTAAAATGCATAAAATTAGCATTTGCATTTAATTAGGCTATAACGACAAAAATTTGCATATTAGGAAAAAACTAATTATACCATCTTGTTCCTTACGTAAATATCTACAAATATGCAAATTTTCGTGTTCATCGGACATTCAACGGCCGAGATCATAGGGGGGCCTCACAGAAGTGAAAACCCGGTGGTAGAATATTCACTGCATATATCCTTGGATTAAATCAAGCCAGATTTAGCTTAAAGATAAAGTCGAGTTCTGGTTATCCGATTGCATTGTGAAAGAAACATTGTGGAATCGATCAGAAACGGTTGATTATCTAGCATTTAAGTATTGGTTTGTACTGCAAGGTTCTGGAATCATCAATATGATAAGAAATTTGGCCCAGTCAGATGTACACAGAAAGATGTATTCCATGCCATATTTAGATTTTAGAATAGTGAGGCATTTGAAGAGCCATGCTTTTCAGAGAACATTTTTTATATGGTGTTCTTCCATACACACTTGCATATTACAATGATAACGCTCACAAATTATTTTCCATCTCTTCCCAGAACTCGACAACCTTCTCTTTAATCCCTTCATGAGTATAAGAGCCAATTAATTAAGTGGTTGATTTCACATGCATATTATCCAAGGTTTATTAATCAAAACATTGGCAAACAGAATGAATGTGAAACCCTGGTAGCACAACAGTAATTCCATAAGGGTACCTGGGAATTTAATAGATGATGCTGTAATAGACTAGTTTACTAAACATATTAAAATCTACTGATGTTTCTTTTCGGGGGACCTAGTGATGAGTTTATCAAATGGCCTGTTATTAATGAATGAACTACATGTACATTACTTGAAATCAAATCTGCATTCATTATATGTTGCTATAGATGTCGGGCAAGCCTTGAACAAAGCTTTCAGGAAGTCAAGAATCCGTGTTAAAAAAGTATGCAAACTGGTCTATTGTTTGCACTCAGTCACTGTGTTGATAATTTTCCTTCAACAGCTAATGTGATATACTGTACATGTATGAGACACTCAAACACCTAACCTACAATGTACAGGGTAAATGGACAAATGGACATTGAGGTGCCTAATTTTGAAAAATAAATCTATGATACTTCTGTATTTTGTCCCATACGTCATCAAGATCAAGATCGACAAGTACTGTAGATACCAGACGATGTTGATAGCCCTAATAGAGCTTACATGTTTACAGAGCAGAAATATATGAAAGAAGCCGGACCGGTAAGTCGTACAGGATTGCATGGTGTCTCCCTTCGATCTTATAACTCTTCTGTTTATCAAAATGTTAGCTAAAAAATTCATAAACTAATCTAGGCCTACAATGTAAGTCTTTTCTCTCTCATCCACGTACTTTGACCACTGATCTGTGATAACCAGTGTAAAATATAAGTTTCTGTTCTCAGGATCTCTTTTTTTAAGTTCATGGTGATATTAAAGTTGTTTTTTTCTTCTCAGTTTACCAGATCACTTTTGGTTCTTTCAAGCGCTAAATCGCTCACCACTCCCGTATAGTTGATTTTATGCTGGTGAAAACACATCAAAAAGTGGGTAATGTACCTGTACACTTGTGAGAGTCGTATACTGATACGCCTTCACCACCAGATAGTTTGCCTCCACGTCGACGAGCGCCACCAGGATGTACTTCCACCATCGCTTGGTGAAGATGTGGTAAAAATTCTTCTCCCTGCTCTTGCGCAGGCACAGGAGGGTGCAGTACACCAGCGCCAGGAGGAGGTAGTTGGCGAAGCTCTGGGTCGTCGGGGCATTGATTCCGTGGGTGTCGTTCAGGATCTGGCTCGTGACCCCTGTGCCACAGATGAGCAGGGACAGGACCTGACCCCCCAGGAAAACCTTCAGGAACGAACTGCAAATGAAAAGGAAAGGTAGTCATGAAGCAGCAAAAACTTTGCAACAGGTTGCAGAATACTTACCTCAAGCCTGTACCATTTTCCTTTCTCTCTACTTTTCATTTACAACTCTGTCTTTCTCTACACATCTCCCCTAATCTTTCATTATATTCTCTGATCAACTTTTCTTTCTTTCTTCTTCTTCCTTCTCTTCCTCTTTCTAGTTTCCTCTCTTTCTCTCTCTCTCTCTCTCTCTCTCTCTCTCTCTCTCTCCTCTCTTTGCAACCTTTGATGACACAGTTTTAAGTTTTTAATGTTTTTAATATTTTTAATATATTTCGATTTTGATGTAATATTGGACAGTTGTATTTTGTTTCATTATGCATGATTTATGGTTGTACGTTTTAGTCATTAAAATTTTGATCATTTATTGTGTTCTATATTGACTTTATAAATTGAACAATTTCAGCTTTCCAGCTGCAAGTTCTTTTATTGCAATAAACTGAATCAAATCAAATCAAATCAAACTTACATTCTTGACAGTGAAGAGACTGTAAGCTACAAACACGGGTATGTATAAACTGAGCATATTTCAAAGCATTAAATCAGATAAGTGATATATTTCTAAGCTTAAGTGGTGTGCCTTATATCCCAAGAAATAAATGCCCTAATTATACGGAACCTTCTTTTGACCTGCTTACCAATTGCATGTTACATAAAGTTACTCTTGTCAACTCAAAAGCTTGCCAGACATAGCAACAGCTAATGCATGCAAACCAAGGGTTATTTTATGAAACTAACTTTGGTAAATCTTTGCCCACTACCTAAGGATGTCAGAATGCTTACAACCTGTCCTGTTTCACATAACCATGATAAGCGACAAAATCATTATTTAGATATTCGGCTAAAATAGTATAGTTTTCATCACGATCCATCATCTTTTATCCTGAATTGGCGATAGATCCGATTTCCACATTTAGGTACCTCAGCGTAGTCAAAAGCTCTGGCCCGACATGGAATTTGCACGTGGATGCGATTGTGTCTCGGGCGAATCGCCTCCTTGGCTTCATAAGACTTGTTGCACATGGTGCTTGATCCTATTCTATATTTTGTCTATACAAAGCACTAGCACTCCCATTATTAGAGTATGGCATTTCGGCCTGGCACCCAACGATTTGTTCCCAGGAACACAAACTTGAACATATCCAGAGAACCGCCACGCATTTTGCACTGAAGCAATCTCGTGGAGTGATGCCATACAACAAGAGACTCCGCTTTCTTGGTTGATGTTCACTAGCTTCTCGCAGAGACCACCTTTTGTGTTCATTTGCCATGAAATGTCTATACGGTCTAGTGATTGTTCAGCTCTGCTAGAAAACATGTTTATCAACCCTTGCCGTCCCCACACTCGGTCCTTTACCCATTTTCCAGATCTGCCAACCTCTGGAGTTCAAAAAACTGTATTCTTTAATCCCAAAAGTTGTATTTTACTGACAAAAGTTGTATTCTTAAAAATAAACATGGACAATGCCTCCTACAGTTCCTACATGTACATACAGGAAGAATTTGTTTATGGATCATTGGTTGAATATGCATGATTTCGTCACGACTGGTGTGTTCGATGAACCAATGAACATCCCCAAATTGCCGATGTGAGATGCTTGTAGGCTACTTTACAGGACAGAATTGGCATTTTGCCATTGATATACTTATATATATATATCATTTATATACTTACATGTTGATACTATTACAAACATTATGTCGGATTTCAATGATTTTTCTCAAACCTGTTGGGCATACCAGCCTCCTTTACTCTTTAATTCCTCATTACTTTTATCTATAATGCTGCTTTGTATCATAATGAATATAATTTCCTTGGTAAATCTAAATGATATCCTTATGTAGCAATATGTGATACATGTATGTAATAAAATGTGTCACTTTAGTTTTAGTTTTTCAGGGGGGGGGGGGGTATAGAAACTAATTTTGATTGAATTGATTTTATTTGAGGAATTGTAACTTGATAAAGGAGATTTGATGCATTTATATACACTGTAGAAGTTGCAGTTTGTCAGTTCATTAATTATTATTTATTTCTTGTTTTCAAATGTGTTGTGGTTTATACAGTAAGTGTTATAATGATAATGCTGACAACGATATGATAAAAATAATGACTGACTTTGTCCCCGCATCTCTGGCGGAGGACTTGCTTGCTGCTCATTTTGCTATTCGCGAGATTCATTTTTTACATCAGTATTTGGAGAGACTTTTCATTGTCTATATATTTTTTTGTTGATGGGATTAATCATTTTTTTACTCCATGCAGTGAGAATAGAGCAATCTATTGGTTTTCTCATTCTGCTTCATAGTTTTGACAATTTCAACAGCAATTTTTAACCCACATCGATCGACTCGATAGCCGCTTCAATAGCCGCGAACATAAGCATCTTCGCCGTCATTCCTGGTGTCGTGCTGAATTTTGTATTATTGTCAATGTTATCATCTTCATCGTCCTGTTTGTTTTTGTCATCATCGTCATCGCGAAGTACCGGGTAACTAATTTTTTCTGTTTACGCATTCATCGCGAGCGATTTGAATTTCTTCGAGCATCATCTTCGAACTGATTGTTTTGTCATCATGGACATTGTGCATCGAGGCATTGACCGCCTGATCATCAACATCATCACTGAAATCATCCAGTGACTACTTCATCACCATCATCACCAACACCATCATCAACAAAAACATCCCCTTAATCATTATTATCGCCGACATCATCGCCGTCATCATTATTATCGACATCATCAGAGTCATCATCATTACTGACATCGTAATGACTTCATCATCAGAGTCATCATCATTACTGATATCGTAATTGTTACGATATACGATATCCGATATATCCGGTATCCGTGGTAGTTCAATAAACATGGTCACCATCATCACAAACCTGACTGCCGACTCGTCTATTATCATGAGTATCTACCAAATCTAAGACCCTCGAACTCATCATGGTGGCAGCTGCTGGGATCTTCGAAATCAAGTTTGATTTTTGAAGACACAATTGATCCAGTTCACGACAGTTGGGAAGTATAATTAGCAAAATTATCGTCGATTAGCGATTTGTCACGTCGCACTTTTTCGTATGCACTGTACGTGCACCGTACATATATACAGCACAGTGTACCGAGACACTGATGCTACTGCATAATCCCGATGAACTCGTACGTGAATGGTGATGTGTGTATGAGCATATAAAGGTTCATAAAGCCTGCTCAGAATAGCCTAATCAAGTTATAACTGTGCTCAATCACTGACACAGGGGTCTGCATAATAACTAAACTAGTAAAGTTTAAATCTAAAATTAAACTAAATCAGAGGTGTGAACATTAAACCTGTTTTCAGATAATATTAACAATAATATCTGGTGTGTGAGGAATTGTCACTGTCAGACATTGAGTGAGAGTGACCAACATTTTCATTGCATGAGACACTTAATGACATCCACACAGGTGCGAGAGTGTACACAGGTATACGTGTACGAACCTTATCAACACCAGCCGGTTAGGACCTGTTCACACTAAGATAAACAACACAAAGATTTACACTCAGTCATATAATCTGTCGTAACCAATACGCACACGTGACATATACAATGAGTACTAAGTATCCAGAGATGAAATGGGAGGTACCAGACCTACCCGAAGAATTCAAGCTATTCAAGCAGAGAATGGAGCTTGTGTTGGCAGATCAAGAAATAACTGAAAACAAAAAAAAGGCTATAAAAATCAAAATCGCTGTAGGCAACGAAGGTTTGCGCAGAATCAATGCGTCTGGGCTATCAGAGGCCGACCAAGAAAAACCACAAGAGCTGTGGAAATTATTTGAGAAACAAATAAAGGTAAACATTAATTTTCGGGTCCATCGTCTCGAGCTGATGCGATATCGGCAGAGACAAGATGAGAGCATTGACGCATTCGTTACTCGATGTAGAGACAAAGCCAACACATGCGACTTTGAGGATTCTGAACTTGCCGAGCGGATAATGGAGGTAGTCATCACCTCAACACCAAGTCTAGAATTCCAGAAATTCCTATTGGACCAGCCTAAAGGATATCTAATCGAAGCAATTCTTGTAGAGGGCCGAAAATACGAGGCAGTTGCGGCGAGCAGAAAATGCCTAGAAACGCTTGAGCCGGCTAAAGAAAGCATAGATTCATTCAAGCGGAACCAGGGACGAAAGACGTGTGGAAACTGTGGACGTATCCACAAACCTCGTCAGTGCCCTGCGTACCACGATGTGTGTCGTGCCTGTGACACAAAGGGCCATTGGGCCAAGTTCTGTAGAAAGGCTAAGAACGATCGAAGTCGAAAACCAGATCGTAGATCAGATGACCATAAATCTGATGACCGTCAACCGAAACACGGTAACCAATCACGATCAAAATCAAAGGGTCGAAAGTATAAACCGATAAGTGAAATGGACACTGAACATGATACTAGCACAGATCATGAACATCAACAATCAGCAGGTCCATCAAACTTCGAACATTTTGACACCATACACACGATCGGAACACACACAGTGATCAACTCAAAGGGTACAGTAGCTTTTGCAAACATTGACATCATATGCCCACAGAAATCAGGTCAGCATTACCTATATCTGAAGATAGACTCTGGGGCAAGCGCTAATACTATCACAGTACGCACAGCCAAACAAATATATGGTGACAAGTGGAGGCAAGTAGTGAAACGTACACCAGTAAAGCTAGTAGCATATGGCGAAATATCAATACCATGCGTTGGTACACTAGACATAAAGTGTAGATACAAGAGTCCAGAATGGTATACACATACATTCTACGTAGCAGACGTGAATGGACCAGCTATCTTAGGGTTGTTAGGTTGCACAGATCTCGGGATTATCACAATCCATACAATGCACAAGGACACACCTACACATACACCTATCACAAGTGTTAGTGACCTCAAACAAACATACCCAGATCAGTTTGATGCCATAGGAAGCTTTAGCGGGAAAGCAATGCTGCATCTGAAAGATGATGCAGAGCCAACCATAGATGCACCTAGAAAGTGCAGTGTCCATCTGAAGGACAAGATCAAAGCCGAACTAGATAACATGGAGAAGCAAGGAGTCATCAGAAAGATAGAAAACCACACAGATTGGTGTAGCTCGATGACCACCGTTGTGAAGAAAGATGGATCCATACGGATATGTCTTGACCCCAGAAGGTTGAACGATGCCTTGAAAAGGTGTCCACACAAAATTCCAACCTTGGAAGAAATCCAACCAATCTTCGCAGGAGCTCAATTCTTCTCCAAGCTAGACGCAAAGGCTGGATACTGGTCAGTACACCTAGCAGAGGAATGCCAAGACCTGACCACCTTCAGAACACCATTTGGAAGATATTGTTTCCAAAGATTACCCTTCGGCTTATGCACAAGCCAAGACATCTTCCAGCAACACATGGATAGGATCGTCCAGAATGTGCCTGGCTGCGTATGTATCGCAGACGACATTGCCATTGTCGGGAAAACAGAGGAGGAACACGACAAGAATCTCCACTTACTCATGGAGACAGCGAAACAGGAAGGACTCGTGTTCAACAGCTCCAAGTGTACTATCAAGAAGGAAGCTATCAGCTACTTTGGATCCATGTACACAAGATCTGGAATCTTCCCAGATCCAAGCAAGGTTGAAGCTATCAACACAATGCCTTCACCCAAGGACAAGGAAGATGTTCAGAGATGCCTAGGATTATTCACATACCTAGCACCATACATTCCTAATCTATCAGAGAAGTCAGCACCACTTCGTGAACTCCTTCACAAGGAAAATCCATTCGTCTGGGACGAGGATCACGAACATGCCTTAAACAGCCTGAAAAGCGCAGTCTCATCGGGTGCATGCCTGCAGTTCTTTGACCCAAAGAAAGAGACGACCGTTGAGGTAGATGCATCAATGAAAGGGCTGGGAGCATGCCTGCTCCAAGATGGCAAACCCGTAGCTTTTGCATCCAAAAGTCTCTCCAATGCACAGTCCAACTACTCGAACATAGAGAGGGAAACCTTAGCCCTAGTGTTTGGTATCGTCCGATTCCATACATACCTATTCGGGAAGGAATTCACTGTGATAACAGATCACAGGCCTTTGGAGACAATTTGGAAGAAACCTCTAAGAAGCGCACCACCTCGTCTACAGAGACTATTGATCAAGGTACAAGGATACAGATGCCAAGTCAAGTACCGACCTGGGAAAGAAATGATTCTTTCAGATACCTTGAGCCGTCTTCCTAACCCCAAGGAAGCACGCGATGTTCCACTAGACATCAGAGTGGAATCAATCTGCTCCGAAGTAGAAGACACTCATCAAATCGACTTGATCTTCTTCGGACAACACAAGAGAACAGAACTCCAGAGGGAAACATCCAATGACCCTGTTCTTAGGTCATTGTGGCAGACAGTCACTCAGGGTTGGCCTGAAACTCTTCAGGAGCTGCCGACATCCCTCAGGGAATTCTGGTCTTACAGAGATGAGATTGGAGTATCTCAAGGAGTACTCTTCAAAGGAAGCAGAGTCATCATACCGAAGACACTTCGAGAAGATATCCTCAGACAACTTCATCTTGGACACATGGGAATCGAGAGCACGAGACGACTAGCTCGTGAGACAGTGTTCTGGCCACACATCAACAAGGACATTGAACAGCTCGTAAAGCAATGTGCTGCATGCCAGGAACACCAGGCAAGGCAACAGAAAGAGCCGTTGCTTCCCCATGATGTACCTTCAGCACCTTGGACTAGACTAGGAACAGATTTGTTCATGCTAAACAGACAAGACTATTTACTCGTCACTGACTATTACTCCAAGTATCCGATAGTCTACAAGCTGACTGACACATCAAGTGCTGCAGTAGCCAACGTGATGAGTGGAATCTTCAGTCTATTTGGTCCACCAGAGGAGATCGTATCCGACAACGGTCCACAATTTGTCGGGAAGCACTTCAAGGACATGTGCCGGAAGTGGTCGATCACCCATACAACCTCTTCACCTCACTATCCAAGATCCAACGGACTAGCTGAGAGAATGGTTCGTACCGTCAAGAATCTGTTGAAAAAGTGTTCACAGACTGGCCAAGACAGTCAACTGGCTATGTCACACCTAAGAGCAACACCCGTTGACAGTCACATGAGATCACCTGCAGAGATGTTGTTTGGAAGACCCATCAGAACAACACTGCCAAGTCATCATCTTTCAAGAGAATCTACCACCACTGATCATCTCTTGAATCGACAGAGTAAGATGAAAGAAACGCACGATCGACATGCGGGTCCAGATCTTCCACCACTCCACGTAGGACAACCAGTCAGAGTCCTACATCCCAAAGATCATACTTGGATACCAGCCAAAGTATCCAAAGTCTGCGACGAGCCTAGGTCGTATGAAGTATCAACACCTAACGGAGGAATCCTGAGACGAAACCGATCTCACCTGAGGGAGATTCCATCGTCAACCAACCCTACTCCAAAGCGTGTTAGGTTCGACGAAGACGACACTTCATCTACTCAAGCAGAAACACCACAACAGAATGGCAACAACCATCAGCCAACACCAGAAACTCAGAACATTCAATCTAAAGGACCAACATCAAACTCGCAAACCACAACAAGATATGGACGCAACATCCGTACACCAGCGAGATACATGTTTGAAGATTGAAATTGAACTCTTAAATTTCTTCAAAGAAGAGAGAAGATAAAGAAGAACACAGAAGACGCTTAGTTTAATGTAGTCTAAGAAGTTTATTGTTCATATGTATGTATAATCATTGTACAGTAGTTTTGGTATGACAAGCATAATGCTTATAAGTCTAAACAGATGCTAGCCCAAACATGTTTCGTTTGGAAATTCATTTTATAAAGGAATCAAGTTATATCAAAACTATGTTCAATCTTGCAGATCAACTGTGAAGTTGAAAGTGGAATAATATAATTATATAGACAGTTAAATACTCATTCTTTAATACAATACAAAAGAAACGTATTGAAAACAAATCAAGATTTTATGTTATATAACCTGATTGGAAAAAGTTTATTAGGAAGCAAATAACCAAAACTTGCATACTACCAAAAGTATTGTTATCAAAGCAATATGTCATTAATCATCGATCAGTGATGTTCACTGATTCCCAATTTTTCCAGAGGAAGGGGGATGTTACGATATACGATATCCGATATATCCGGTATCCGTGGTAGTTCAATAAACATGGTCACCATCATCACAAACCTGACTGCCGACTCGTCTATTATCATGAGTATCTACCAAATCTAAGACCCTCGAACTCATCAGTAATGACTTCATCATCAGAGTCATCATCATTACTGACATCGTAATGACTTCATCATCCAAGTCATCATCATTACTGACATCGTATTGACTTCATCATCATCAACATCGTAATTTTTGACATAGCCCTGGATGCTAAGTTGCTAACTTGGTTTAATGTAATAATTTTGAACGCTTTGCTGAATTATTTGAGGATCCTTTCTGCGCTCGTTTTTGCAGATTGATAATTGTTGTTTTTGTATGATTGTTTATTTGATCTTCTTCTTCTTCTTTCTTCTTTGGTGCAGTCTGCTTCCTTCAATCTTGAAGATTCTTGCAGAACTTAAGTGTACAGTGTGTGTCATAAGGATGGCCAGCAATTTATTAACACACACTAGACTTCCCTAAGGAGATGTTCTACACACAATCAACCACGTGCAATTAGATCTACAATCTACACCATGGCCATGTTAATGTCTGGTGTCTACACAAGCAGCCGACAAAGCAACACAAGTACACACGCTGGCCATTCATTTAATACACAATTGCAAATCCCCTAAAACGTGCGAAGCAGTTCCCACGCTGCGCTGACTTTTAAAATTAAAACCCATAACAAGACTTCTGATCATTATCCAACAATGTTTAACTTAATTTCCGTAGATCTACTTACAGTGTATACAGAGGTGCAAATATTTTCTTTGTTTTAGTCCAACAACTGGAAGGAATTTCTTCCGTAGTACTGACGTACGGGACGTCGTTGCCGAAAGCCATGATGTATGTCGCAGTCTAATCCGGTCTGATCTGATCGGCGGCGCAGCGGCGTTCTTGTACTTGTTGTGTGCACATCATGGTGCACATGTATTGTACGTTCTGTGAGCCGCGTTAATTTTTTTTTTTCATGCGAGCCCAGGGAATTGTTCATTAATCCCAAAGGGTGTGCTGGGGATGAGTCTAAATGTGGTTACACTTCGGAGCCACTGTCACGATTTTTTATAAATGATTTAGATTTTTATGGCATAATCGGGCCGAAAATTTCGCAACCACTCAATAAGCAGGGGGGGGGGGATAAGAGGACATATAGTCTATATATCTTTTTTGGGTCCCCAAAAAATCGCAACGACACAGCCAACCGCTGAATAAGCGCGGGGGGAGAGGGGGGAGGGGGGGGGGGGGGTAAGAGCACATTTTTAAAAATTATTTTTGTTTTGCTCCCGAAAAATTTAAAATCGCGCTGGTCGCGAATTCGCTCAGTTGGGGGAGGGGGGCATTTTTTTGGCCGGGGGGACACGTGTCACCTGTGCCCCCCCCCCCCCCCGCCCCTGCTCATATCCCCCTTCCTCTGTCTTCGTATCTACATAGATATTTCTGCTTTTATTTTCACGTTCGCTTTTATTTTTTCCATAACGGGCCTTTTAGTCTCTGGCACTAAACTGATGATAGAAATGATAATCAGTACAAGAAGAAATGGAAGAAGGAGAAGAAGAAAAAGAGGAGGAGAAAGAAGAGGAAAATAATGATGAATTTGTAGCATTTCTATAACGTACAAAACATAAGTATATACAAAATCAAAAAGTATGAACCGGCAGAAGAATACAAATTTCAATCATATAACACTCTTCACTTCTCTTCTCTGACTGAGCTAGAGACCCTAGCTAGAGACCTGAGCTAGAGATAGAGCTTTTTTTTTTATGGGGGGGGGGGTGCAGAAAGAAAATAACAGGCCCGGAAAATCATGTCATTTCAGCAACATATTTCGTAAATCACTGGTATCAAACCACGTTTGAATTTTGAACTGCTCCCCCCCCCCCCCCCCCATCAGTACGCCATTGGTGATCTCTTTACTCCTCCAATACCCAAAGCTTTGTGTCTCTCTTTGAGTCCGATATCTCGGCAAATTAACAAACAGTTTGGCGAGATCGACTATTTGTTAACATTTAGTGTTGTGGCGTGCGCCTGTAATCCAGCTAAAATTGGAAGTTACAAACTGGTTCAGCCGAAGACGCAGGTTCGAAACTGAGTCACGTCTTTCGGATGGTGACGTTAAAGGTCGGTCCCAGACGTAAATAATCATATCTGATTGATACACATCTGTAAAACGCAATTACACACACACACACGTGATGATTTTTTTTCTTTCTAATTAACATAAATGGTGTACCTTTCTGCTATTTTTCTTTATTTGTTGGTTCATTTGTATCTGGAATCTGACTATTATATTCATATATTTAACCTGTTTTGTTTATTATTCTGTTAATTGCATATTATGTAGCCCATTTGTTTACTATCATTTATTTAAATAATTAATTTGTGTATGCCTCTCCTTTTCGACGGGTCATGTTAAAAAACATTGTTGTTGTTGCTTAAAGTAAGCAATATGGGACCGAAGCCTCCCCGGAGGATTTGGGTACTTTATATACCAATTAAAGGACACTAGCGCAAGAGTAGGCCTATATATAATATTTTACCCCGGAACATGAGAGTAATTTTGATAGTTTCATTCTTTTAATTAAATATAAGGCGCCGGAACTGGGGGGGGGGGGGCAGGGGGCACTTGCCCCCCCCCCCCAACCCAAAAAGTGAGGGAGACGCATCCCCCCCCCCCCCAAGGCAGTAAAGGAGTAAAGATGGTTTGTATTTTTAACCCAAAAGAACATAACATTAATAAAAACCTGAATTAAATCACATAACAAATTCAGCTCAGAGAAAAGGAAAGGTAACAGGAATTAAATTTCCTAAACATTCCGCATGCCGCCTTTATTATTGATGATGGGGGGGGGGGGCTATTTCTTATTCGATACCAGTAATTTACAAATGTTGCTGAAATGACATGATTTTCCCTAATTTCTCAATTTTTTTTATAAGTCATACCTGTTTATGCGTTTGTTTGAAAATTAGAAACTCCCAAATGTACAGTCGGGCGAAAAAATATGCTTATTTAGAAGCCTTCATGTCAGGGCCTGCAGAATGGCTGGGCTCGGGGCTCGAGCCCCCCTTACTTTTTGAAAAAGTATGTTACAGAGAAAATGTCACGAATTCAATGAGGTATCGAAATATGCTCATCTGACCGTAATTAAACGCCTAAAAATCCAGAGCTTATGGGGCCCGCCCCCTGGACCCCACCAAAGTCCTTAAGGCGGGCCCCTGGATGCTCATCTGACCGTAATTAAATATCTAAAACCTCTGAGCTTCGGGTAGCTCTGCCCCCTGCATGGACCACATCAATGACCTTAAAGAGTGCCCCTGGATGAACCGTAATTAAATACCTAAAGCCCCTGAGCTTCCGGGGGCGCTGCCCCCTGGACTCCCCGCTAATTAGTGACCTGCCCGGTGTCATGACCGTTATTTAATGCCTAAAAACACAGGGGCTCGGCCCATAACACCTGCTGGGGCCGCGCAGTGCCAAAGTCACTGAAAGCTAGGTCGTTGCCTCGATCTGCAAGGGTGTCTATGGCATGTTATATTAACATTATTTTTTGTTTAAAGCTTATCTGCCGTAGTTTACAGGAGGGGTTAGACTGCCCTGCACGGTCACAGGACAGGTGGTTTACCTCATCAACTCAGCTCTCAGTTAACATAAGAAAAAGAGGATCCGATGGGGGACCAATTGTACGTGGTCACCGATTATGTATTGTTTGTTGTATAGAGGGCGCAAGTAGCTACAAGAAGTGCAGTGGGCCTTTAAAGTAGATGATTATTTATATACTTTATATACTCATTTATGTTAACTTAATATAAATGTATATGGAAATAGGCCTACTATCCAAAATTAGGAATTGAAGTGTACGTTATACAAAATGTAGGGGTTATACCGAACCCCCAGTTACCAACTAAGCCTATTTGAATCACCCGCGACTCACAATGACTTCTCCATGGACTTAATTCACTTTGCATCCATAATTTGTTGATATGTCGGGCCAGCCTCTGCCAAATACTCAAGAGAAACTTTGCAGTCACATTAAATGTAGAAAGTTTGCGGAATTGACAATAATTACTACAGAGCTAGACTCATAACGAACGTGTTCGTTGAAATTCATCCAGAAATCCCTGGGTCTTCATGCTAAAAAAAACGCGACCCGGAAGTACATTGTCGTCATTTTTAAAGGGTACACAACACAATTACAAGCGAGCTTTTGGTTACAGTAGAACGACATTTTATAAAGCCGGTTGAGATAGAACCGATAATTCTTAGTTTTTCAACATATGCTGTTTTCACATACAAATTGTAACAGCAATGCAGCTATGACAGCCCCGGCAGAAGAATTAGCAGGACTACCCCCAGAAGTCATTTGGGAATATCAATTTCGGTTGATTTTAGTCGGAGATTCGACGGTGGGAAAGAGTTCACTGCTCCGCCGTTTCTGTGATGGGAAGTTCGTGGAGGTGTCCGATCCCACAGTGGGAGTGGACTTCTACGCAAGACTTATTGAGGTAGCGCCGGGGCGGCGAGTCAAGCTGCAGCTGTGGGATACCGCTGGCCAAGAAAGATTCAGGTAAGTGAGGTAGCCAGTGAGTATGACGGGGGTTGGGTGTCCGGACGGTTAGCAAAAATAAAGCCATCACTTGTCTTTTGCCTTCAGATTTACTGAAATGTAGACTCCGACTAGGTCTACGTCTAGATCAGTGCATCAAATTAGAAATTAGTCGAATAACACAGATTAACACGTTAATCAGTGATAATTAACTACTAATATTTACCATCTATAAATCATCTAACTGACTTAGACTAGATCTAGTTCTAAGTCACTAACATTAAATGATTAACAAGTAGGCCTAGAGTAAAGGAGCCCGTAATCGGCCAGCTCCCGTTTTCGGCCGATTGGTTGGATACAAGGTAAAATCAATCTAAAATACATCGCATAATAGCGTAACACATATCCCACACATAACATACCATGCCAGTGTCACTGAAGAACCACATTTGCAATGAAAAATATATCCTAAAATATCACATTTTAGCGAAGTAATCGCCGGTCCTGCTACCCGAATCTGAAAAATCAAGTATCTTACGCATGTCTGTAAGAAATATGGGTACCATAAAATGAGCTTTATTTCAAGTATTTTTCAGATTTAGAGCCCGATTTTGTGCTAGTCGCAAGCTCAAAAGTATCTCATCGCATGTATTAAATCAATGCAGCCGCACACCGCGACGCACACATGATATCTCTGTCTAATTCAGATTCCAACTTCCGATCACCGCTGTGCCTGTCTTCGGCCAGGCGAGCACCAGGGAGCTCAGGCGTGGGATACCTGCTCCGCCCGCTTGTGCTGTACATCAGCGCGGAAACGCATGGCGCGCGCGAGCGCTTCCTATTGACTTTGTACATGCGGCCGTAAACTGAAACGCTCGGCCGATAACCGGCTCCAAAACAGTGAAAATTGAAATGAATATTGTCATGGCAATTCGTGATTTTTTTCTGGGATTCTTTTTTTGTTTAAATAATAATAATATTTGCTTCATGATTTGAACAAGAAATGATAATAAATAGGAAGTAAAGAGTCCTAAAAATAGGATTTTGTCTTAAGTGGCCGAAAACGGGCTCCTTTACTCTATGAAGTATTGAAGTAACACCATCCTAATTGGGCTTGAATTATGATTTCTGAAATGTTGCAAGTCAAACTCTTCAAGATGCTGCTTTAATTTTAAATCAACGGTCCGGATACAGAAGAACCTGTCGGCTAACCAGACACGCACTGACCAGTAAACATGCTACATGTAGGTCTACTAGTAGTAGAGTCTAGATTGTAGCATTTGTAATTGTACTATTATAGTACGGTAGTTTAAAACTGGATGTCTAGATCTAGGTCTAGATCACTCTTGTTCTTGAACCAGTCTGTTGTAAAAATGTATGAAGATTATAGATAAATGATAATGTAATTTCTCTCATCACTGTTTGTCTCCCATTTTCCAGGTCGATAACCACGTCTTATTACAGGAACTCGGTTGGCGTGATGCTCGTCTATGACATTTCAAACAGACAGAGTTTCGAGAATTTGCAGGAATGGCTGATCGAGGCCCAGGAAAATGTAATCTATCCCCACAGCACCACGTACATGGTGGTGGGTCACAAATCAGACTTGGGAGAGGACACCAGGGAGGTCCTCAAAGAAGAAGGGGAACGCTTTGCCCAGGCCTACGGGATGAGGTTCATTGAAACGTCCGCCAAGGCCTGCACCAACGTGGAGGCAGCATTCTCCGTCATGGCGAAAGAGATCTATGTCAAGTTGAAAGACGGTGACCTGCGCATCATGGAAGGCTGGGACGGCATCAAGGGTGGGTTTACGGCGCCGCGGGAAACGCTACGGTTAGAAGAACCTGAAGAGAAGCCTAGGATATGCTGCTAAGAAACTTCATGCTTTATGCTGGTTTCAAATTCTTAGTAGAACCATTAGTAATAAGATATGTTTCATTTTTAAAATTATGCACACACACATTACAAAGAGCAGGTGGTGTCAACCATTTGCTACGAAATCTAGATCAATGTATCTCATATTACAGATTGCATCCTGATTCCTGATTCATGTTCTGAATTGAAAGGTTTTTAGATGCACTAGTTAGGATAATGTTCCATTATCCATGAACATTTTCAATAAAATGTTATGATAAGTTGTGTTAGAAGATATTCACATTATGTGACTAAGACGCTGACATTTTTAAAGATTATCTCTAATGCCTCTGAAATAGGCCTGTATTTTTGGTGTAAAGTCGTTCAGGCATTTTAATGTGAATAGGTAGACGAGCTTATCAATTTGGTTTCTTAAATCTAGGCATCTGCAAATGGTTAACACTACCTGGGAGAAAGAGCAAGATTATTTATGATCTTTATTTTAACTTGAGCTACCGGTAATAATATGTTTTACTTTTCCTCTAATCATGAACGTGTCAAATTCTGTTTGTTGATCAATTCAACTTAAATTTGAGATTACAACTCTTTCAGGAGAAATGTTACACTGCAGTATATATTTGAGTGTTCTATTTATGTGAAGAAATATGCATTTGTTTGTTAATAGCATTGAAATTACTTTTCGCTATGATATAAGTCAAGTACAAAAAAAGATAGATGATCTTTTTCTAGAAAAAAATATATACTCCCCCTCCAGACACAAGATTTATGATAAAAATTAACAAGAAAACATTCCAAAGATGTGTCTTTTGTATTGATAAACGTTATTGAATGAATTGAAGTTCTAAAAGTTCTATTTTACAATATTCTTAGTCAAAATATTAGATATATTTCGGTTTTCAAATTCAGAGAAAGAAACGTTTGTGGATCATCTTAAATGGCAAACTTACTTATTAGGTCAACTAAAAGGACTGTTTGTACAGAGTTAATGAGGTGAGATGAAAGTACAGTGTACAAAAGTACATTATAGAAAGTACATTATTGCTATCTTTCTTCATTCTCCAATAATACAAAAATGGCTCGGTACTCCCGTAGCCATTTACTCATATTTCTTCATAGTTTTCATAAATTTTAATTCATGAAAATAAATAAGAACTCTTCAATGTCTAGAAATCACAACTTTGATGCAAGGATAATGTTTGACATATATTCATGGCAATTATAATCTTCAATGCATGTAACATGTAAGTTATGTCAGTGCTTTGCATCATGACTCATCTAGTGTGTAGCACTTTTTTTTTAAAATCCGCATTATGGTGACGGGGTTTTTAATAACTAACATTTTTTTGGTGTGTGTACATTTACGTGTACACCATGCCGTTTCGAATGATCTTTCTTCCATGTAACTTTCCTTTTTGTATATTTCCTTTATCCATACTTTTCACACACACAAATCAAGAGTATGCCATTTTGCCAGACATACTTACAGTACATGTACATGTATTGTACATTCTGTATGTGTATTTTTGTTTAAAGCCTAATAATGATTAAAAATAAACCTTGTAAAAAGAAAGATAGATTTAATTTTGTGATGAATAATTTTCTGCATTGTACTTATGTATTTTTTGTTTATTACAAGTTATATTGTATGTTAACATTTTAAAGCATGTATTTGTACATGTATGTGCTTATTATTAATGTAGTGGTATTATTATGATGCATTAGAGGAAAGCATTAAATCATTAGAACTTAATCATTGGAAAGAAATACATTAATGACATTTAAATGTAGGTGATATTGGTATTATACAATAATTTATGAAAATTGTGCAATACATACGTGAACCATCCTTAGGAGAGTTGTAATAGTGCTACGTAAACTATGTATTTATGCCTTTGTGGCGTAGTGTCATAAATATCTTATGTTTTTTGCATGTTCATGTACCCTTATGGCCTTTTAATTGATAACAATCACATGTGAGCATGTGTTATTGTGTGTACGGTAGATTCAGATTTACATGTTGATGTATTGCATACAGGGCAGGGGGGCGTTGCACAAAGCCTTTTTTCAATGACAAATAACAAAAATTAGTGACAAATCTGCTGATAACCAATCAGAAGCAAGGATTTCAGCAGCTTATAACACAAATTGTCATTTGCCACTGATGACAAGTTTTGTGAAACGCCCCCCAGGGCCGGATACTCAATTTCCAATGTAACCAACTGCCACTGGCTATTTTTGAAAATCAAACTTGTGTGAATTGTCACGTGCTAGCTGATGCATTGGCCGTGTTAACCATGACCCATATGGACCGGCGGCTAGTTATTTGAGCACATCTTATTGTATTTTTGTTCATGTTTATAAACACGGATTACTACACTCGTAGTTGTACCCAAATGTTTCATGCAGATTCACTATACAGTATTGCAGAAATTGTTTTCAATTTGTACTGAAATTGGGCTGTTATGGATTTTTTTTTTTAATGTCAACTTATGCGAGTACATTTTAGTGTTTATAAGCTACATGTAGGTAAATTTAAAAAACCTTTCTACATGTACGGTGTACCTCTGTAACTGTGCAGCATCTCAACTAAACAAAAAAAAAGAAAAAAAGTTAGAGCTGTAAATTCATCTATAGATATAGGATGAATCCCTTTAGATTTTTGGGAACTTAGCTCACTAGATATACGGTAGCCAGAAAGCTTCAATTTTCCTCAGAAAATCATGTCAGTATGTACCACAATGTTGTCATGTAGTAACCAGGCATTCAATTTGCGTAGCAGGTCACGAGTCCCCTAAATTAAGCTACAGGTTTAGCATTTTGCCCATTTGAAAGAAAAGAGGGGGATTACTCATTTGTGTGAGCTGTAACCTTTCAGCGAAGATTCTTCATATTTTATGCGCCATAAACAAAAAAGAGTTGTATCTGCATTCTGCAGCAATCATAAACAGTATACAAATATTGACTGCTTTAAGGGGCATGGTTACAACTATTGCCCAAGGTGATCTCAAAACTGTTCTGTGATCGGAGATTAAGTCTCCAGATCACAGAGGAGCTATAGTTTCAACTGAGATCTAAAAATAGGCAGTCAATATTTGTTATATACATCACATCACATTTATTACAAAAAATAATCGCTTGATGTCCAAAAAATATCCATTTGCTTACAAGTATATGGAAAACTAATGAGGGATAGTTCTACACTGACTGTATGCCTTTACATGTACATTGTAGTCAATGAAAAAGTATTTTAATGTAATGGATTTACAGTTTTACACATGCATGTAAGTTATTATTTGTACATGTATTATAAGTTGCAGTATATTTCTTTACAGGTACATGTATTTAATTTCATGTTAATAGCATTGTTTCTACCTCCCATAAACTGCTTGTTATCAACATCAACACTGCATCCATCAAATGCTGTAAAACAACTAGAGATACAAAAATCCCACATTTGCTCTTTTTGTTACCTTTGCTGCCAAAGTGTATATGATATCTTTTGTTGTTATTATTGGCATTCTGCTGCAGATATTTATTAGGTAGAAGCTAGAAAGGATTGAGCATTATGAATTATTCATCTCTATTCCCATTTGAAGGTCTAATTTGTTTGTTTTTAAATCATTTTTTAAAGCTCAAGTTGGTAGTATAGACTCTTCATTTTTTTTTTTTTACTGAGGCTGAAATATTGCATATGATATTCTGGATTATGTAGTAATAGGGTAGTGTAAAATATCAATAATTTTTTGACAATCTTGATTCAATTGAATTGTACATATGCACTAATTATGCACAGATGCTACATATTACAAGGAACTCCAGTGTGTGGAAAAAACCCTTGCCCATCCACTGTGTCGCATGCTACACAGTAACACTGTTATTCTTGTTTTCCTTTTCTAGTTAAAATGTAACACTTATATATCTGTATGCAATGTATCTTAATTTTAGTTGTCTACTAACCAGATGTATGAAGCATATTGTCTTGTAAGATGTTACTTGAAGGGTGTTTATTCGCATAAATTATTTATGTATCGTTCTTTGAGAGCCAGAAGACAGAAGAATGTTGACCCATGTATAATTTTACATCAGGCCTGTCTTCATCAGCTCGAGTTTGCCAAATAATCCGCTATTTTAATTATCCCGATCGCAAATTAGCCAGTTAATTTGCACCTTCATCAGCCTGCAGTTGCAATTAGCGGGATATTTGGTCAAGAAGATATCCTGAGAAATATTGGTCTTGTTTAAAAAATATCCTGCTATTTGGGAAATAGCGGGTTAATTTGCACCCGTCCGAGCTAGTTTGTGATTTGTGTATCAGTCTCATGAAGACACAATTTCGAGCTTCAGGATAATATCCCGAGTCTGACGATAGCTGGTTATTTGGCAAACTCAAGCTGATGAAGACAGGCCTAACGACATAAAAGGAAATCCATCCTCAATAGCAAACAACGCTAAAAGAAAGCAGAGAAGTAGACTGGTGAAAGTTTGAAGGAAATGGGACAAAAAGGAAGAAAGTGATGAATATTTAAAATTTGTAATCATTATACTTCACATTGGCTGAATAGGTAATGTCACCAGGATGTTGTTTTTCTTCAAAACATGTTGACTCAGGAGGGTATTTTCTGCTAAAAATATACCAGCCATAATTTATATTCAGTAGTGCCCCAAGGAAGAAGGTACTTGAAAGAAAAAACAGAAATTGATGATAGTTTTATATACAACGATCGGGAGAGTAGTCCAACGGTCACAATCCAATGACAAAATTAGCAATTTGAAATTTGCTTGGCTGTATAGAGGTGTCATATTTCAAACATTTATATTTTCCTAATTGTTGTTTTGAGTTGCCCTTTAACACCCTTTTAGCTCTCAACAGATGATGTATATTTAATGCCTTCCTGGCTCTCAGTGTACATGTGTATTATCAAATCATCCAAGGAGCATAGAGATACCTCCTTGAATGAACTACCGGTATCTGTCTTGCATGGAACATGTGTGAATTCAAATTTATGAACCCTGCAAAGCTTCCTTGTGTTCTCATGCCCTTTTTACGTCAGTTTCATGGATGTACATAGATTTTTTTTTTTAACAGATGACACATTTTAATGTATTGTTCTAAAGAGAAATATTCTAAACTTGATGCTGCTAGCATAGGGGGAAGTAGACTATTATCTAGTTAAAGCGACAAAATTAATGTGTATGATATTTTGATGGTAATGGTTGATATTGTGAGGTGATCCAATTCTTCCCGAATGTGTCACCAGTGCATGCTCCTGAAATGATGTCAATGTCTCTAAATAGGATGAATATGAATTTTGAAAGAAAATATGTACGAGTAAGTTTTATGTCTGATCATGTAGTAGAGGGGAACTATCATTATGATGAGGCTGCTTAGACAACCCCCCCCCCCCCCAAAAAAAGAAGAAAATTGCCTGTTTTTTTTTAATTCTCTATTTCTCTCTTTTTTTTTATTGGACTAATTTTGGTCAAGGTTTATGGGAAATAATTGTGCTTCTGATGGTCCAATGAAGGTCAAGCATCAACCTACTTAACCCAAATAAAAATCATGAGCTGCAACTGAATGCATGAACAAAACCTATTTCATGATAAAAAAATTATTTTGTGATGAAATTTTTTATTCTCTGTGCCACAGACTGCATTGGCAAGGATGAAAATGATACTTTATAGAAAAGAAGAAAAAGGGAAGTTGGCGCCATTTAAATCAGTTAATCAGTCAAATTGCTTCATCTGCATTTAAGAATGCAGGCCGGGGTACAGTATGAAGTATGTGATGATAATTACCATTTTCAAACAGGAATTCCCATGTGTATAATTCATGTATCAAGCACTATGACTCTTTATGTACTTAATAATATCTCAAATTCATGACACCGTTTGAAAATCAAGTTTCATTATTTTGTTATGTGGCGCATGGTCAAATATTGTGAAGGCTCTCGCATGGCACAGTCTGTATATGAGGCTACTCTGAATGTGGACATCAGCCTTTTTCATGGGTTTGTTAGGCATTGCACTTTTCTTCAATTTATTTACAAACACACTGAAGTTGAGAAATGCGTTATTTGTTCTCTCTTGTCATTTTGGGAATCGATTCCTTAATATTTAAACCTGTGAACAGAAACAAGATGAAAATATATATTGTTTTTTCATTGCTTCATTTTGTTGTTGTGGCATTATTATTCATGCCTTTATTCCCCCTACATACATGTTTTTGCCCTGTTACTGCAACTTAATTTGATTGATGTGTATATTAACATCTTGGTGTGCAGTATATATTATGACAATGTCAAAGTAAACTGTGAGCAAAACCAAACTTGTCTACTTGTTTTCTTTTGTCTGTGATGAATCTCTTTTTAATGTGTTTAAAAGCATGATATTAGGAGGAAATGATTTATTTCTTTTCTGTACTTCTGCGAGCATGATGTTGTAAGGAGAAGTACAGAGTTCACATACCAGTAATAACTCAAGTAGGTAGGCCTATACAGTGGAGAACGTTTTGGTTGAAACAATGGGTATTTAATTCTTATCATATTGAGATAACAAACTCCCATACAACTATTTGACCTGTAGTAAATAACTAAGAGAGTTAAGAAGCTTAAATCTAGTTTAATTAAAATAGGAGGTTACAAGCATTGTTGTTGCAGTGTTCTAAAATGAAATAGGTCTTGGTCATGGTCATCCATCCCCTGTTCTCCCCAAATATTGTGAAACATGGAAATTCCACCGTAATTCTACAATATATATATATATATATATATGCCTGTATTGTTATGAATCTCCCCCCCCCCCCTTTCCCTTTCTCTCTCTCTCTCTCCGGCACTCTACCTACCTATCTACCAATTTATCTGTGTATCTATCTTTCCCTCTCCCTCTCTCTCTCTTTCTCTTTCCCTCTCTCTCTTTCTTTCCCCTGTCTCTCTCTCTCTCTCTCCCTTACACTCAAACATGTAGGCTACATTCAGCTCTGACCATGAGTCATGCACCCCTTCCCACCTTACATCAGTAACATTGAAAATAAAACCAATCATTAATCATCAATTCCACTGCAGTCGTATAATTATGTTTATAATTTTGTGAATTTTCTATTCTCATCCTATAACAGGACAGTCATCAGCTGCTATTTGATATTCGTCCTTCAGCTTTAGCCATGGTGGCAATTAGGAAATCCATGGGGCATGCACCCCCCCCCCCCCCCCAACCCAACCCAACCCAGAAACTAATCAATGTCCATTCATTATAATTGTACATTATGTTGAGGGGAATCCGATTTTAAAAGGCCCAATCGAGATCGAGGTCTCGTCCAAAGTTCCGATACAACTACAAGAAAAGCCCCCAAAACAAGGATAGAAAATCTGAAATGCAATCACCTTAATTGTGCCTCTTTTTCTATGAGATTACACGGTGCTGAAATCAAACGGCACTATAATTGCAGGCCTTCTACAGCATCTTTCCCCATGCCTCAAAGCTGTTTTACAAAGCTGTGGATCGCAATAAGTCTTGATTAGATTACTGCATGGTGTGTCTAGTAAGTACATGCTCAATCGCGGCTTCATTGTCTCAGAGATGCTTTATATTGTAGGCCTACCTTTAATTTGATTCTAACATATTACACATGCCCCGGTGGGTTGAATGCTGTATGCAATCTATATTTATTTGGATGCCTTCTTTGCTAAAAGTCTAAAAAGAGGATGGAGTTGCGGTCGTCGATATGATATAATAGAGGATCTCTAATCCCTATTCTGTATCTTTCCTCTAATCCTCTCTCTCTCTCTCTCTCTCTCTCTCTCAGTATTGTAAGAGGCCACCAACTCTACTGGATAGAAAAGAGAGAGGGGTGGATATTCTTATGCTGATCATTCAATGGGCAAATTATATATAAACAAGAAATAAAAAGAAAGTAGAACATTAATAACATGTCAAAACTATAACAAATATAATGTTTTTGAAGTCACATTATCAATGGAGTAAAATTCTGTATCTTCTATAATTATAGAACTCTGTAAAATGGGTGTTCTCACATTAGTACCCACTTTGATCATTTCATTGGACAGATTTTTTGTTGTATATAACGACAATTTGGTAAACTGCGCGGGCAGTGCTTGAGGTGAAGTTGGACAGTCAGGGAGATATGGGACAAACTTTTCAAAAATGCTTTTTAAAAATCACAAATTTTACAGGTGATCGTCATAAAATAAGTAGCTGAGATAATGTATCAGTTGAAAAATTAGACTCTTACATTTTGAAAAATTTATTTACCTGAACCATGCCTAAAGTTATTAATACTAAAAAGTATAATTGTGTTTATCGATTCTAAATGGTCAAAATTCACGTTCCTAACATCGTAGGCCAACACAAAAATGTAACTATATAACTCTAACTAACCTACCTAACTCTAACGTGTCCAATTTCACCCCAAAAAAAAGGGGGGGGGGACAAAATAAATATATTAAACAAATAAAATATTTATTACTTTTACAGATTTTATCACTTTTAAAAATATTTTAGCCAACTATTGGGTCCGTCAGACATCCAAACTATAGCTGTATGCAGAGTTTTAGAACAACTAAGTGGTACATTTTATAAAAACATTTGGCAGCGAACGCCCAAAAAAGTGGCGGGGGGGGGGGGGGGGGGGGTGGAGTCGTCAAAAAAGTGATAATTAAACCTACAAGCAAAATGTGTGATAGCTGTCGATGTATTTGTGGACATATAGGTAGTTAAGACCTTTTATTGGATTTTAGCAAATTTATAAAAGGTTAATTACTGTTTAAATGGGGTGTCCCCACTTTTTCCGCATCCCGGTTTACCCCGTTTTCCCCGACACGACCAGAAATTGTGAAAGGTATATATTCATAAGGAATACCCCACCCCCCCCCCCTCTCCCTATATACCCACCCCCACACACATGCGCTCTTGTGATACACGTACACTCTAAAAATTAAAAATAAAGGTAAAATATTTACCCAAATTTGAGTAAATTGAAGGAACATGCATAATTCTTTTTTAAATATAGGGAAACATTTGATAAATGTGCCCCAAAGTGGACAAATTTCATACCAATATTGGGTAATAAGTCATCCAACAAAGATGAATTTTCCATGTTACCCACCGTTGGCTTGAAGAATATTCCAGGTCGAGGATCGTTGGGGGAGGGAGGGGGTGGGGGCTAATTGTTTCCTCGCATTGTTTATTATAATTAAATAATCTGAGACACGAAAAAGGGGCAATGGTTATTACTTTTCAGGTGCCTTTTTGAGATGGATAAGTGGCTAGGTTGAAATCGTTGTCGAGGTCACAATAATTTTATTCGACAGATTTGTTTTGCCATGAAAATAATAATAACAATAATAATGATAATAATAATGACAATGTCTTGTTTGCCAAAGGTAACTTTATCAGTAATTATAATTTCCCCTTAATAGCTCGCTCTGCATGCAATGTTAAATCATTTTCCGGCTTTATTATATAGCCAATTAAGCTACATATGTAGTCAATGAATCTCTAATTCCTATCGGGCCGGGTACTGTACAACTAGGAGAAATCAGTGTCAAAAGTAAATTAATATCTTGCTATATAAAGCTTGACTTACTTGACTTAAGCCGTCCACACCATCACTGGGATGTATGATGGCTTCTGTTTCACTATGGCTTGCCACACCTTCCTGTCTTCTGTTAACCTTGTAGCTTTAGTCAGGGAGTCAACTTGTCTGTTTTTGCAGTCCGCCTTGATGCAGTCTGTCCATCTCTTAGCTGGTCTTCCCCTTGGGCGTTTGCCATGTATATTTCCATTGAGAAGGATGTGGGGGTATCTTTTTGAATTCATTCGGTTGATATGTCCAAAGTATCTCAGTCTTTTTGTGGCAACCCTGTCGATGATAGTTTCTTCCATATTCAGTTGTGTTCGTATGTGTGTGTTCCTTAGCCTGTCAAATCTGGTCACACCCATGATTCTCCTGAGGCATGCCATCTCAAAAGTGTGAAGTCTATTTTCATCTACCTTCTTTAATGTCCATGTTTCTGCACCATATAACAGAATAGACAACACCAGGACTTTGTACAGATCTACCTTTGTTGAGCAGCGTATATCTTGTGATGTCCAGATTTTCTTGAGTGCTTGGAATGCTCCTATTGCCTTTCCAATGCGGTGCTTTACCTCTTCCGAGCAGGATCCTGTCTGGCTTATTGTTCCTCCCAGGTACGTGAACTTATCTACTTGTTTTAGCTGTTCTCCTCCAACGTTTATATTCAATAGTTGAGGCTGTTTGCTTATGGCTTGTACTTCTGTTTTGGTAATGTTTATTTTCAGTCCAAAGTTTGAGCTGCTCTGATGTACTAGGTCAACTATTGTTTGGAGGTCTCTGTCATTGTCAGCTATAAGGACTATGTCATCCGCAAATCTTAGGTTGTTGATTAGCTGTCCCTGTACTCTTACGCCGATCTTGGTGTCATGTATAGCGTAAAGCATCACAGCTTCGAGTAAGATGTTAAAAAGTTGTGGGGACAGGGCACATCCTTGGCGTACCCCAACTGTGGTTTTAAACCAGTCGGTCAATTCACCATTCACTCTGACTGCACTGCTTGATTGTTGGTAGAGTGCTTGAAGTAGGTGTATGTATTTTGATGAATATCCAAAGAAGTTCATTGCTTTCCACAGCCCTTCCTGCCAGACTGAGTCAAATGCCTTTTCGTAATCGATGAAGCAGCATAGGAGACTTTGATTTCTTTCAAGGCGCTTTTCCATTATCTGTCTGAGGGTGAACAGTTGATCCATAGTGGAACGTCCTGGTCGGAATCCAGCTTGTGCTTCGGACAGCACTTCTTCTGTTTTCTTCATGATCCTTCGCTGGAGGATGATACTGAATACTTTCCCTGCATGGCTTAGCAGGCTAATACCCCTGTAGTTTCCACAGTTGAGTTTGTCTTTTTTCTTGTAGATTGGTGTTATTATGGCTTTTCCCCAGTCAGCCGGAAAACTTTCTTCCCGCCATATTATGTTGCACAATTTGTGAAGTATGGTGATTCCTGTTGGCCCAGTAGCTTTGAGTTCCTCTCCTGTGATGCTGTCAAATCCAGGTGCTTTCTCTTCTGCGAGTTTTCGTACAGCAAATTCTACTTCATCTCGCAGAATGTCTGGAACCGGTTCGAGGCTGGCCATCTGAGGTATGTTAGTAGCTTCTCCATTTGTTTGGTTCTGGTGATTGTACAGTTCCTCAAAGCTTTCTTTCCATCTCTCTTTAACATCTTTCATCTCGGTAAGGATTTCTCCATCTTTGCTTTTCACTGCCTGCATTCTGATGCTAGATTTCTTAGTGATTTGTTTGATTGTTGTGTAGACTGCCTTGGATTTGGTAGCCTGACGTGAGGTTTCCACTTTTTTGCATAGATCTTGTATCCATTTGTCTTTGCAGCCTTTTGTTTTCCTTCGTATTTCTCTGTTAAGGAAGTTGTATCTCGGTCTTTTGTTTGGGTCTCTTTGTTTGTCTTGTTTCGCTTCCTTTCTCTCATCACTCAGTCGGAGGACTTCCTCACTTATCCAGGGTTCTTGTTGTTTGGATTTTTTAAGTCCCAATACTTTCTGTGAGGTTTCATTAATGGCTGTTTTTACTTCTTTCCATAGGTTTTCCACATCTGTGTCATCTTCCCCCAGCAGAGGGCCAAACTTTCCTCCTATTTCAATTTCATAATCTGTCCTGGTTTTGGGGTCTTTGAGTCTAAAGACATCATACCGCTTCAGGTACTGCGGTCTAGGTTTTGCTTTGAGCTTGAGGCGTAGGTTGGTTATAATTAACTGATGGTCTGTTCCTACATCAGCACTTGGAAAGCTTCTTGCATTACTAATTGAGTTTTTCCAATTTTTGTTGATCATAATAAAATCAATTTTATTATGGGTGTTTTGGTCTGGTGATTCCCACGTCCACTGGCGGCTTCCTTTGCTTTGTTTGTATAGCGTGTTAGTGATGATCAGGTCGTTTGCTGCACAGAAATTAAGAAGTTTTTCTCCCCTGGGATTGGCCTCCCCAAGTCCATATTGACCTATAACCTGGTTCCATTGCTTGGAGTCTGATCCTACCTTCGCATTTAAGTCGCCCATTACTATAAGAATGTCT
The DNA here is from genome assembly GCF_000002235.5 of Strongylocentrotus purpuratus. NCBI lineage: Eukaryota > Metazoa > Echinodermata > Echinoidea > Camarodonta > Strongylocentrotidae > Strongylocentrotus > Strongylocentrotus purpuratus. Next base: position 24,577,621 of record NW_022145607.1, read on the forward strand.
TTTCTTGGAGCTTTCTCTATCGTTGCTTGTAGTAGGTTGTAGAATTCCTCAATTTCCTCTTCACTGTTGGCTGTGTTTGGAGCGTAGACCTGTATTATGGTCAATGATCCTGTTTGTATTTCAAATCTTGCTGATATAATTCTTGGTGAGATGGGGTTGTAACCAAGAAGTGCATTTTGGGCGGTTTTGTTAAGAATCAATGCAACTCCTTCTCTATGAATTTTATCTTTCCCCGAGCATAGGATTCTGTGTCCATCATGGGTGAAGTCTCCCATGTCTGTCCAGTGGGTTTCTGCAATGCCGATGATTTCCCAGCGAAATCCTTTTAGTTGATGTAGTAGTATGTCTAAGCTTCCAGCTTGGAGCAGTGTACGCACATTCCATGTGCCAATTCCAATCTGTTTTTTTGTTGTTAGTAGTGGTGCTTTCTTTGTCGGTGGTTCTTCAGTAGCAACTCCCCCGTTAGGCTTTCGAGCTGTTGCGTCATAATTCACTGCTTCTTGCAGGACCACGGGCTGAGTTGGCAGGTTAGTAGAGGCAGGGGCTTTAACCCTGGTGCTGTTTGTGTGTACTTCCATTGTGAAACAGTTTCGCTCATGTTGTAAGCTAGGTGGACGAGACACTCCTCTCCTAGCCACCCTGGTCTGTTTGTCCCTGTTGTACGAGTCAACAGGTTAACAGTCCCCACCACGAGAAGGTTGACCAGGACGATTACCCGTACTCTCACAAGTCGGTCATACCCCTCACGTTTTGCTTGTTACAGCAGTTGTTACCGGGGATGTCTCCTCCTTGTATGGTCTACCAAATTTGTTACAAAATGGTAAGAGAGTATAGGCTTTTTTAGGGGGACCTAAGATATTAATTTGTATACTTAGGGTATACCAGATTGCGAAACGATCCGCCACAGCAAATTGAAATTTCTCAGTCAGAAATTTAAGACATAGAAAGATCCCTCGTCGATCTCATATAGGGATGTGGTCGCTAATTAATTGTAAACAACCAACAATTAAAATATGACAAACAAAACTAGATAAGACCAACAAATTATGATTGCAGGGCCCTCAGGGAGAACAGTATGAATACTGATGAGGCTACCCTGGGTAAACAAGACATATTATTATTTTTATTATTATTAACTATATAACCAACTTCTAAACTAATTAAAGGCCTACTTAGCTAGCTAGCTAACTAGCCAATTACTTACTGACTGATTGACTAAAGCAGGCGCGCTTGAGATATCGCCGTTTATCTCTGGACAAAATTCAGACACAAAGCAATAAACATGAAGAGCGACATCTTATAACTCAATGTCACAAAGTAGTTAGTAAATTAGTAAACACAAAACGTAATGTTTACAATGGAAAGTGCGTTCACCTTAATAACTTACGTGCCGCCGCTGATCATCACTGATCTCTAGTTCTACGGAAAAGATTCCGTAGAGATCAGTGCTGATCATCGACGCTTCCTAATCCTGGCCTGAACAGTTCGAAATGTTTCTTCATCATATTCATAGTTATTTATATTTTTATAACAATGGCTGTCGACGGCCTGGCGATTCAAACTATTTGGATGAACGTAGCTGCATTTTGTTCCCTGAGTGATCTTGGAAGATTACAGTCAACATGCAAATATCTCAACGCGATCCTTTCATGCAATTCAGTTTGGTACGTATCATCGCATGACAGTGTTTATCAATTGAGGGATACATGCGCTGATATAGTAGGCTGTTCCGAAGCTGTCTGGGGTCGGCAGCCCCAGCGTATCCGATATCTGATCCAACCTTAACTAGCATTAGCATTGACTCTCTATGCTTTGCTGGAGTGAACTAGACCTAGATCTAGACTTTTTAAAGTCTATATATCCGAACTGGAAAATGAAATGGATGAATTATATATCAACGGAAAGCTTACAATACTATCAATTATATATAGACCCTATGCCATTTTAGTGTCTGTCACTGCCAGAGGAGTACTACTAGAACTACCATCAGTATCAGCTCTCTGAAAACTCAAAATCCAAAGGCAAAGCTCTGAAAATCGGAAGCTATCGACTTGATCAATGACATCATCTTATGAGGAGTAGCCTACGCATATTTCCAATGACTTTGAATTCGTTAAGCAATGCTCATCATCTCAGCTATATAGGTGAACCGATGGGGTCCACATGTTATATCGTCACTGTAACTTAGAAGTTAGAGTCTAGGAAAATTTGACCCCTGTTGACCCATTATTTGGAAAATGAGGTTTTAATTTGCTTTTGTGCGTTAATGAAAGGGTAAATACTTTTTATTCCTTTATATTTGTGTAGGGATTTATTTTGAACTTAAAACTCCCCTTCGTATCCATGATTGATGACTATTCATATATGTAAATTATACTTTAAGCTTGACTGCATCTGGTGAACATTGGAACCAATCAGATACTGTAGATGAAAGGATGGTGGATGAAAATGTGAATGAGGGATGACCTACATCGTAGTATGAAAGGAATGAATCATGGAAGTGAATAGAGGGGAGTAAGAATTTCAAAATAAAAACCTACATGAACAAACTAGTCGTCCTCTCACAAATAAAATGCCCTCATTTTATAATAAGGCATTTTCTTTTCTTTGATTACCTGAACACATTAAACATTAAATATCTAACAAAAATACAAAATGATATATCTTAACCCTTTCCTTTTGTAAATAGACAAAGTCAATATCAATTTATATTTTCTTTTTTCTTTTAAAGAAACTAAATCCTACTACCTGCAAGCATAACAGTGTAAAATTTCACAAAACAAATGAATTTCACTTTGTATATGAATAAATTATGACTTACATGTACATATGATTCAAATGTACAGTGTATTAAGCATAACATATAAGCTGAAATATCTGTCAATACACAAGATTTTATATATCTGAATTCTCTTCACATTTAATCTGTTTTCACTTTTATCACGAGGAAACAATCAGGTTCTAATTTAAATTTGTGCATTAATGAAATGGTAAAAACTCTTTATTCCTTTATATTTGTATTCTACATTCATTCAGGTTTCCATTTCTATCAAGTTGTATTTTCATCGGATATGGTCCATCTCTGTAAATTTAGCCTGATTTTTTTCTCCTGAATTATTATTTTATCGTCAACAGGAAGATTCAGTGGAAAAAGTTGTATAGATTATTTGACCTGGAGGAGAAGTACAGGGACCGTGTTGATTCCTCGGCTCTTGTACCCTTCTTGTACCAGAACCTCTGCTTTCGTCTCCTGTCATGTCTCAGACGCAGGGAATGTTCACAGCAATGGTTCGTCATGAACCAACAGGATGAAGTCGAATCCTTCAACATTGCTCAGAACCTCACATCATTTTCGTTCTTTGATTCAACTCAGCTGTGGCGCAGGGCCGAGTCCTCGCGGCACATCCGTTTGCGCTCGGCGTTGTCTACGGTAGTTCCTCTTCGCAGACTGAAGGCGTGTGATGCAAGGTTCCTGGATGCTGCAACAGATCACATGCTGCTTGGTGGCATAGCTCAGAAAGATGACAGTTTTGCTGAACTCTGGCCTTTCCTGGAGTCTGAGAAGAAGGCCTTCTACAACCACCGCATTGCGATGCTAATGAGGAAGGGGCGGAAGGGGAGAGAGAAATGCTTCTCACAGGTCTCAGGGTTAGAGTGTGGCATGCCGCTACAGTTCTGCTCTCTGAACCTTCTGGGAAGCGGATGGAAAGTGCGGAGGAGGGTTGTGCAAGCCTTTGAGGACACCACCAAAGGCACCAATGCTGCCATCAAGATCGGTGGAATCAAGAACTCTGAGCTGAGGTGTAGCCTGCAGGAGTTACTCCGTCCAGGATTGATCAGAGACTTCTCTCAAGAAGCGGAGCCGATCTGTCTCCGAACCCCCATCAATATGATTCCAAAAGACCTGGAAATAGTCAAGGACCTCTTCTTTCGTGTCCTGGGATACACTTGGTAAGTTGATGATATCTTATGCAATATAACAAATATTACTTGATGACTGAAAACTGATTTTGGAAGGTCACTTCCTATCTATTCACTACACACATAATAAATGATAGTCTTGACAAAAATAATACCAGATGCTTGAGATCTGGTAGCCCCTTTGGAACAGGTTACTTAACTATTCATGAGATACTACCAGCTTTCCACTCAGTCACCATTCTGCACACTTGCTTAATCAAGAATAAAAGTAGATGTAGCGTGGACTACATGTATATTTCTATTGGTATTGGGACCGTTTTAAAAATATTTTGTGCATGCCTCGCTCTGTTTCAAACTTTCAATTTAGTCTCTTTGCCACACAAGCATACACAATTGTGGTGTGAATTGATGACTCAAAATAAACATCAGTGTGTTATTTCATAATCAAGGACACAAATTTTTGTAAAAATACATGTATATCATAGATAAGATCTGGAAATGTACTGCATAACTAAGGACTCACTTTTTCCCATGCAAATAGAGCACCTAAATAGAAGTACCCCAAGACCGAGGATTTCCTCATTTTGTAAATGGAAGTGAAAGTGAAGGTACATTTCTTATCAGTCAGTGTCCTTGGTACCCACACGCACTGAATCCATAAGAAACATGGATGTATTACAAACTATATATCCTATCTGTCTCTCCTAGCATCTTACCGTTCAACGTAGCATCCCATGTCAGCGACAACGCTAGAGCAGAGACATGCCTCATTATAGAGAGCTACGTCCATCACACTGTCATCACACCCATTGTCGATGGCATCCTGTGCTCAGACCTGGTGAGATGCAAACCCATCGGCTTTGCTCATGTCCTGGATTATCTGGTTCTAAGTTTGGTAGTGAAGAACCCAAACCTCAGTAAGGTAGGTGGAAGAAGAACAGTCTTTAACATGCTTCTGCAGTCTGGAAAGACCACATTTTATGGCTTTCCTCAAACAATGTTAGGATTCACACATCAATGAACATCCTGTACTCAGCCCTGGTGAGGTGCAAACCCATTGGCCCGAATTCACAAAGGAGGTTTGTCAACAAACCTAGGTTTATGTGCTTATATGTGTTTCAGACCAAGGTTCAGACAAACCTTGGTCTGAAACACGTCAAAACACGTCATGTGATGCACATAAACCTAGGTTGTTTTTACAAACCTCCTTTGTGAATTTGGGCCATTGGCTTGGCTCATTGTCTTGGATTATCTTAGTCTAGTGGTGAAGAACCCAAGAGCCATCCTGGTAGGCTAAAGTACAGGGTAACCTGCTATGGCAACAACATCTACAGAAAGACTACGTCTATGTAAATATCACCTTTATGAAGAAAAACATATTTTGCTTCCCTTTAACAGTTTTTTATTATTGAAACAACTATTAAAAGAACCTGTGCATAAAGACCACCTTAACCCATAAATCAGCTGCCTACTGGTATTTATTGCCTCAGTTGAGTGGTTTTACATTGTATCTACTATTCGCTCTAAATGTTATTTTTCATTCATTTGTTTATTTATATATTCATATATTTTTTTTATTCATTTACAGTCAAACCTGCTTTAGTGACCACCTGTCTACAAAGACCACATTTTTTGTCTCCCTTGAAAATGGTTATCATTGAAACATGTACTAAAGGAACCTGTTTACAAAGACCACTTTTTGTGTTTCCCAGGGAGGGGGGGGGGGGGGGGGGGGGGGAGGGGGAGGGGGGTTTCAAGAAACCGAAATTGCCTTGCCTGTGTCCCTCTCCTACTGCATTTCACACTTTACTTTGGTAGTTTTACCAATGAATTTTATCATACTTCTAATCAGTGTATATCCAGTTCAAGCACTCATTTTACTTTAACAGTATCACATAGTGTACTGTGTGTCTTTAACAGAAATATGTTCTACTCTGCAAATTATTTGATATCCTCATTTGTAATTGTGAGGGTAAAATTATAATAAAGATCAACCATATTGTTAGGCCAGTGTATTAGTGTATTTTTATTTTCCCAGAACCCCAATGACATGCCAAGTAGTTCATCTGTTAGCATCTCTATGAATTCACTTATGATCTTGCGATGTTAGACGCACCTCTGGCAAGCTGTTAATAATTTTGATGAACTAGTCTTATTCCTTTTCTTCCCATCCCCATTCTTAGATCAGAGCACCATCCCTCATGCTGAACACGAATCCTGAACGCATGACCCTTGCCCTTTCACCTGCTCGTGACCTGATGGCTGCCGTCCGTCCAGAAAACCCTTCAGAGTATGCCTACAATTCACAGCTTGGTGTTTTGCAGTCAGGTACTGCACTTCAGCTCAAAGAAAGGTAAGAATTTTGAGGGTTCAGTAACACAAAGATGTAACTCCATATTTTGCCAAAATGAGTATTTGATATCAAAAAGTTCAGAAAAATGTGGGCTTTCCAGGAAACACAAAGACTAAACTCCACCCAACACCCCATTGAAGTCAATGGCTAGTGAAACATAGACTTTAAACTTTAAAGCTTTCTAAATCTGCACATACTGATGACCGTGTATAACCAAAAATGTGATATATGTGATATATCAATGGTACTTTTACTTCATATGTATCGTAGTTCAGTAATTTTTTGCAATTTTATTTCTCTTCTGAAGCATCCTATGCGTCTTCCAAGGAATCGACTCGTGTAAGCGCTCAGAGTTCCTAGTCCTTCTAGCAACCGAGTACATGTACAAGTGCCTTGACCTTGTTTCCATGGTAACCGAACTCCTCAGCCAGTTTGACCTTCTCAACGTGCGGCGGTTGGTGAGTCGCATCTTCTTCGTCGGGGAGAACACGCGGATCGGTAGCTTCCGGGAGAGGTTCGAGAGGGACCTGCGGGTGAGTCTCGACCGGTTGGGGGCGGTGTTCGGAGGAGAGTTTGCCAGGCAGCAGCGATGGCCGATACACTGCGTACACGCAGAGGTGGAGGACAGACCGAACTGTCTGTTCTCCGATACCTTCACCACCATGGACTATATCTTTCAAGGCCCTGATTTCTTCTGAATCTCCCTTTATTTCTTTTTTAATTATTTATTCGGTACTTTCAAGAAATATAACAATAAAACAATATAATCATGGTGATTACAAAATTAGAATGACAAAAATTATACAAATACAACTGTTTGTAGCAATATTCTAAGTGCAAAAGATGGCGGCCAGGGAAAAACAGAGCAAACTTAATTACTGTAACCGTAATGGTCTCTTCGCCAAACCAACTGATGCACTCAGATCGTGCCTCCTCCCCAATGAACACCCTATACAAAGGGTAGTTATGAGGATATGCAATTGACAACCATGAACAATAATTTCCAAATCACAATTTCTTCAGGATCTTCCTTTCAATGCACCCATTTGAGGCTTGCCTCTAAGGAACATGCATGTCTACATCCTATATAAAGAAAAGTCAGCAGAATCTGCAGTTTTACAAAATAGCACATATCTTTCAGGACCCTAACTTCTTTTAGGTCTCAAGGAACATGGATGTTTTGTCCTATCCAGCTGATAGTAGGGCTAATGTACAATTTACCGTCATCAATATATTCAAGGCCCTAATTTCTTTTGAATCTCTCTTTCAGTTCATTCATTTGAGCTTTGTTCCATAGGAACATGGAACATTTTTATATTTTCTAAAATCCAAAGGATAGTTGAATAATTCAATTTACCTTCATGGGCTATATCTTTTAAGGTCCTAAACCTTTCCCAGCATTCATTCACCCATTCATCCACCCTTCCTTCCATCCATCTGTTGGTATCATATCCTTAATACCAGAATTACATACTAGTTATATTTAAGAGGCTATAAATAACAAGATGTTACACAAAGGTTATGTGCTTAAAGAGAGAGCTCTCAAGGCTCTTCATTTACTGCATGTATTTCACTTTTACAATTTTGCCACAAGGTAGCGCCATTTCACTATCAACCTCGGGACATATTAACTAATTTCATTACACCTTTCAGAAGCATGTCATTATATAAACTAAAATAATACCAACAATGTTGCTCAGAATTAAGCTGTACTGAAACGTTTGAGAATCTTATATAAACTTTCAAAACCTGTTCTTTGTATTGTAAATATGTATGTGTGTATTCCTAAAAACCAGCTCACACGTTTCGGATATAATAACAAGTGATCCAATTATCACTTAGGTATAAAACTACTGAAGCAACTTCAACAAACATATATTTACAACTTAATATACACAGCAACTCCACAGATGAACTTCCTTAATGCTTACTTACTAACTGTTCTTTGTTTTTATCGTTCATGAGTTCAGTTGAGTTTGTAATATTTTAGATATGCTGGCTGTTTTGTCTGCCGCTGACTTCTGCGGAATGGTTCTAAGTTCTGCCCTGAGTTATCGCTATTTGATGTCGTGTTTGGTGATGAATCGGTAGGGGTTGGAGATGTATCCTGAGGATCGTCTGTTACGGAAGATTGTTGATCCACAGCCAAGTCGCTATTATCGTTGAACTGTTCATTCGATTTTCGATGTTCAGTTTTGATGAGTACGACCGAATACCGACTTTCTTGAGTACAATGGCACTTTCCCAGGCCCTGGCATCCTTTTTCGGCTTGACTCTTACGGTATCCCCAACTATGAGTTCAAGCAGATCTTTGGCACTCCGGTTATAGTATTGTGCCTGCTTTTTGTGATTCTTCTCTTTTCGTTCATCAATGTCTGTTTGCAGCTATACAGGGGTCCATTGTCAGCTAGGACCGTTTCCGGGATTCGCCAAATTCCTCTGCAATCTAGTTATCACAGCTAGCGCATCCTTCTTCCCAGTCCCAGTAATCCGAAAAATAGTCCACTGTACATAGATAGTCATGGCCATCTAGCGCAAAAATGTCACATCCATTTTCTGCCATTGACGCGTTGGTAATTCATGGTGTATGAGGGTTTCCTTTCTTTGTGATGAAGCATATATGTTGCATGCTTCACACCGCGATAAGTAGTCTTTCATGTCGGATGTCATATTCGGCCAAAAGACACACTCCCTCGCTCTTTGTAGTGTGTTCTCGAGGCCTGTGTGACTGGCATGTAGTTTCTTGCGAATTTCACCTCTCATGTCCGCGAGGATGACACATCTCAGTACTTTGAACATGATACCGTTCGCGCTTGTTCGTGACGAATGCTGAAGAACGGTTTTGCCTCTGACGTACAAGCCTGGCTAGTGCTCGGCCATCCTGAAGCAATATAGTCCATCACTGCTTTCAGGGCTGTATTGCGCGCGGTAGATTGGCAGATCTCTTGTTGCGATATCTGAGATACGGGAATTGCATCAATAAGGTGAATACGCTCGACCTCTTCTTCAATGCCTGATCTTTGAGGTCACTAGTTTTATTTCTGAATAACTTGTTTTAATCGATTTAAAGATATTGGGTATTGTCGTAGTACGTGATGAGACAGTGAAGGAAGCCCAAGAGACGTTTGTTAGTGTAACTGGTGCTTTATTTAAAAAACGTTGATTCTCGGTGTCTACACACAGAAATGAAATGTCTACAGCAAATAACCCACTGAAGCCCCCAACTACAGTCCGGCATCCTCAAGGGAAGAAGGAAGACACCATGCAGCCATTAATCTACTCAACAACACAAATTGCAAGTCCTCTTGCCCTCATAACTGAAGACTGCCAAACAGTTGAACTAAAACATTCACCAAAAGTAACTGCAAGTTTCTCTAGCACAGGCACAGCCAAAACATGCACTCTACCCTTGAACGTGACAAAATGTGCTTCAATACAAACATGTGTGTTAAGACATTAACGTGGGCGGTGTATTACAAAATCAATTACCCATCCGCGAAACCATGTGTAACATGTGTAGTGAACTAATTTGCATAATCCACCTGATCTTGATAGCAACTTCCACACAATCCTCAATTGGTACTTCATTGTCACGAACACCTCTTGGTACGCTCGAAAAAGGAAGACCAGGCTAGATTTCCGCTTTGTTGTATAAACCCAACAATATGCCAGTTGAGTAAATTTATTCAACCCGTAAGTAGAATAAAAATAAACATCCTCAGTATACATCACGCAAAATATATATGTATGCATTTACTCTGTTCATGTATAATTAAAAGCGTTAAATTGCAAATAATTGGCGGATGCTGATCTGGGCCCCTGAATCTAGGAGCACATTTCCTTCTCTCTTTAGCTGGTCTGTTCCAGTAAACCTTGCCCTAATGATGAGTAGCATGGCTTCCGTCCCCCTTACATGGGCTACTCCCACTGCATTGTTGTCCATACTGGGGTGTAAAAGCGGATGATGGAAGAACTTGCACGGTTGCCCTTTGTATGTCTCTGGACACCGTCTCCTTTTCTTACAAGTAGCCATCTGATGCTCTGTACCAGCTTGCTTTAAACAGCTATAACAAGCTCGGCTGCTCTTTACCAACTCCAATCTCTCTGCTGTAGACTTATCAAGGAAAGTCTTGCATTGATCAGTCCAGTGCCCATCCTTACTCTTGCAGATCCAGCAGCGATAATCTTGCTGTCTTTCCTCAATTGTTGTGACCTGATTAACAGCGGATCTGGACTTGGAGGTTGAATCATTCCTCACTGGAGCAGATGATCCTTGAGGATTCTCTCCTCCCTGCATAAGACTTTCTCCTTGGCCACTCCTCCCAAATGATCAACTAAGGATGGGCCTTGGCAGCATCTTTCAGCTGGTAGTGCCGACAATAACTATCAAAGTTTTCCAGCCACCCCTGCAGAGACAGATCACCAGCAACCTGTGGAGAACCCTTAAACGTGCCCACCTTAACTGGTGGTGGCGGCGCCTTCTGTACATTAAGTCCTTGCAGAACACTGATTAGTGTCTCTAATATCTGCATCACTGATACGGCCATCGTTACAAAGGCTGTAAAGGTACTAGTGGGACAAAACAGATAAGTTACAAGTTACTCTACCAAAAGTACATAATAATAATAATACAAAACAAACAAAATACAATGATAAACAATTACATATTAGACATAACAAAAATTACAAATAAACCTGCAAATTGCAATACATATGAAATATACATCAATATGAACAGAGTAAGTTAATCATCAAAAGTAATTTTCAATAAATGTGTTATGACGATGTCTCCTACTTCGAGGTTTCGATGTTTGTGGACCCACTTCTGGCGGCTCTGCAGCTCTTGGAGGTACTCTCTTCTCCACCTAGCCCACAACTCGTTGGCTGCTTACTGTACTTGCCTCCACCACTTGCGAGAATAGAGGTCCTCGCGCTGGAAGGCTCCTGGCGGAGGAAGTACCACCTTGCATTGATGATAGCCTCTACTTCTGTCAGAAATGTCCGAAAGGTTTTGTCGTCCAGATGGCTACCAACCGTTTGCACAAGGAGTTCTAGAGCTTGACGTATAGTCTGGATTTGCCTTTTCCAGACACCGCCCACGTGAGATACATGAGGTACATTCATCTTGAAGGGTATCCAATCGCATCTGTTCTGAAGAAGGTAGTCTTGCACTTGAGACTGGTCCAGTTCAGCTAAGGCCCGTCTCAGCTTGGTGCGGGCGCCTATGAAGGTTGTTCCCTGGTCAGATCGCAGCTGTCTCACTACTCCTCGTCTATTCATAAATCGCCGCAAGGCATTTATGAAACTGGACCCAGTCAGACTGTGGGCCGTCTCTAGATGCACACTCCTCGATGCCATGCAAGTGAAAAGGACTTGGGGTTGTCTTACTCTTTGTTGACTACTGCTCCTGCGTAGTGTTTGTTCTGGTGTGCTTGCTGGTGTGTAATCGGTGTTGGTGAGTGGTTACAGTTGGTTGTCCGCTGTCTTCTAATCACTCTGGAGCTTGGTCATTCGCGTTTGGAGTGTGCGGATAGCTTACGCAAGTGGCGTCGATTCCTTTGGAATTCGCGCCCACTGTCCGTCATGATCCTGTACAATCGTATGTCAACTTTCTCGGTCACTTCCTCTTTGTCCCACTTATCCCTTTGACGCGACAGTTGTAGGCGTACGTGATCACCTACTTGTAAGTCTGGGAGAACTCTTGTGTGGCAGTTAAAGTAAAGGGCTTGTTTCTCCTGTTTCTGCTTTTATCACTCACGTACATCCTACACCAGTTGAGGTTGCAAGAGTTCATTCGCAATGGGTATGTTTGTTTGCATTCGTCACCCAAACATCCTTTGTGCTGGAGAGCTGTTTATGTCCGCGGCAAGGGTGGTAGGATGGACGAGTAGACTCGGTTGTCTACTTCAAAGTAGTCTGAGAAATGGTTGACAGTACACAGGTAATCCTGCCCACTGACTGCAATCACAGCCAACCTTCTGCCATGGGTGGCTCAGTATAGGATGGTTGATCAGGGGCTCTTTCGGTTGTGCGATGGCATAGGTGTTGCATGCATTGCAACAGGATATATAGTCCTTCAAGTCTGCAGATATTCCCGGCCAATAGACGCATTATCTCGCCCACGACAAAGTGCTTTTGATGCCAATGCCCATTGTGTGCTGTATGCAGTCTCTTCCTTACGCTCGGAGGCATTGATCATGGAATCATACAACGAAGTCCCTTAAGTACGATGCTGTCGTCGAAATGTCAGTCCATGTCTGATCGTTTGATACTGTCTCTCTTTGTTACATATAGTCAGCAGGGTCGTCTTGTCCTAATTGATATCTTATCACCATCTTGTACGGTTGCATGGCATGTCGCGATATTTGCTGAAGAAATTGGGGAGTCATTTAGTGATTTGAGCAGTAATACTGTTTCGGCTGGTACTGGAACTGATGTTGGCTTGTCGGGTAATGGCAGTCAGCTTAGTGCGTCAGCAATAGCGTGCGCCTTTGTCGGCGTAAAGCGCAATGTATACTCTTATCTCGCAAGAGTTAATGACCATTATTGTATTCTACCGATGCTTGTACGGGTGTGGGTCGATCCTCATTGAAAAGGTCTAGCAAGGGCTTATGGTCAGTGACCAACGTTTGAAGGCCATAGATTTAAGCATGGAAATGCGAGACTCCAAAAACACATGCTAGTCCTTTTTCAATCTGCGAATACTTCTCAGCTTTTGCGAGAGTACGCAAGGCGAACGCGATTGGCTGCTCAGATCCTTCTTCGAATCGGTGTGCGATGACGGCAATTGCAAAGCATCACATGACACTATGATCTCTCTTTGTGAATCATAAAGACTAACGATGAGACTAGTAGCTCATTCGACTTTTCAAATACTCTCTGCTAGGCAGAACCCCACTTCCACTTCATATCTTTGCGAAGTAATGCGTACAAGGGCACAAGCGTCGTCGACACATTCGGTAGAAACTTTTCATAGTTTGCAAGTAATCCCAATAAGCTCTCAAGTCTGGAGCATTGCCATTGTTGATTGCTTTCACCCGTTTCCTTCTTTTCAAACGTAAGCCGTTGACAGCGTTGCTAAATGATCGTGATCATTCTTGCCTGTAATAAGGATGTCATCCAGATACACTGTAACATGTGGTATCCCTTGTAGCAGCACCTCCATTACATGCTGAAAAATTGCAGGGGCAGATGACACTTTGATCTGATGTACATGATTCTCTGTATGGAGTTAGGAATTGATTCAAGTTCTTTCCTCGGCTGTTTGACGTCGTACTTTGCCTCCTCAAGACTACATTGCAGATCATGGATGTCGCCGTTCTGTTTCTCAATCAGAGTCTTCATCTCATGTATTTTGGCATCAACTGCCTTCATTACCAGGGCATTCATGGATCATGGATGTCGCCGTTCTGTTTCTCAATCAGAGTCTTCATCTCATGTATTTTGGCATCAACTGCCTTCATTACCAGGGCATTGACAGGAGACAAGAAATCGTTGTCCTTCAGTAAGTCCTTTATTACCACCTTCCTCTTGTTCCTGGCCACTGTTGAGTTGGGTATTTAGGTGATATCAGCAGTTAAGTCCAAGTAGATTATTTCTTTGAAAGTCGAATGGTAAATGGAATCTCAACAATGGTACACCTGATCAATTGAAAACACTTTTATACTAAAGAAAAGTCACTGGCACTGTATAGTCTATACTGTATAAAGCTGAGGAAGAGTATATTTATATATAACATAACACCAAAACAGGCAGATTTTGACAGGAGCACTGCAGAAAGGTGGCTGTCTTTCAAATATCCTTCGCAGGTGTTGTAAACGTTGTTCAGCTTGTGGCTTGTTTCAAACACAGCACATTCCAGCCTGTTTTTGCAATCCTTTGAAAAATGTGAAGACTTCTTCAGGCATGAGTAGCAAAGTCCCTGGGACTTGCAAAATTGCAGATATTCTCTGTACGGTTTGCCTCCAAGTCTCCTATGTTTGTCTTGCAGTAAAGACAGTACTGCTCTGGTTTGACTGACCTCACTGTCATGTTGTCTGGCTGGTTAACATTTGCAAAAAGCCACACCTTTCATCTATTGGCTTTGCATTTGTAGGGATGGGGTCTGCCTTCTTTTGAGGCCCTTTAATATTCCTGTATACAGGATTTGAGAGTACTCGAGCCTCCTTCGCCACAAAGGATACTGCGTCAGCAAACTGAGTGGACAGGCCTTTGACGCCACTTTTCCTATAGGCAGTACGGCAACTTGGACACTACCATCCTGATATTGTTGGAACTATTTATCTTGTGGCATTGTTCTAGATCTCTTGCTGTGTTAAGCAACTCTTTAAGGCACAAAGAGAAGCTGGTCAGTTTTCCTACCTCATCAGCCTTTATATCCGGCCAGTCCTCTACTTTTTCTATTATGGCGTCTGTGATGCGGTATTTATTCCTGAAGGCCTGCTCCAGCATTTCTGTCGCTTTTACGTATGCTGCCTCAGCATTCACATTACACATGCAGCTGCGCACCATGGCGTTCGCCTCACCTCTTGTGTACTGTTCAAGGTACATAGTACAGCCTGTTTTGGGATTGGTGGTCTTTTCTTCAACGCTATGTTGGAAGGTTCTCAGGAAGTCATTATACTCCAGCGGATTGCCATTGCCTATGTGGTAGGGACGATCTACTGCTCCAAACTGGGCAAACATATTCTGCGGATGACATGCAGAGGGCAACAGCTGTAGTTTGTACAGTGGGGTCATCGCCATAGTGTGAAGTTGCTAGCTTCCCAATGATGGCATTTCGAGATTCTACTTTGCCTTTTGTCTTCTCGATGTGTTTCTTAAAGGATAAAGTGTGATCGATTTTTACACATACACTAGATGCTCACACTGGTTTAGCTGTACATTGTTCCACTTTAGCTGCCTTCAGTTCTCTCTTTGCCTCCCTGTTCTTCAAGTGGAAGACACATACCTGAGTCTTGGATGGGTTTGTCCGTAGGTAGTTTGCTCTGTAGTTTTCCGAAAGGCTTGCGAGCGCTGTGTTGAGATGGAGTTCAACAGCTTCGAAGGTACTATGCTGGGCTGTGATGCAGGTGTCATCTGCATAGATGAAGTTTCGAGTGTTGTCAGTTGAAGGGATGTCAGCAGACCGTTTTTCTGTTTCCGCCATCTGGTCTTTTGCCCATCAAGTTCGACAAAGAAGCGTCATTTGTGATGTCATGAAGTTTTGTCTGTGGCCTTTGGTGATTGACAGTGTCATAAGCCGCTCTACCGGCACATATAACACTCCACCGGCACCTTTGTCAAATCGTTCTGCTGCCTTACTACCTCATTCTGTTGCATTAAGTATGCAGCGAGATAAAAAAAAAAAAATAAAAAAAAGGGGGGGGGGGTAATAATTACGCATTTATTCAAACAAGCTGAACTCTAGCTCATATAAACTTCCAAACATATTCACGAATTACGGTTATTCAGAATAAATAGTTTAGTCTATTTCTATAGCGAAAGACTGACGTTTGTTACATGACACTACACACTTCAATTCCAGCACACAACAATGTAAGTACACAAGTTTAGTTAGTCTATTTCTATAGCGGAAGACTACCGCTTATATTCAAATTAGACTAACCTACATAGTAATTATACAAACTAACCTTCCAGCGAATAGGTGCGAGAGCCGTCAGCGATGTCGGACTCAAATTTAGTCGAAAAACGAAAGTCGAAAAAACGATGGTACTTGGTAGATCATAGATGACGTCGGTGATAATAGTATAGTTAAACAATGAATGATGAACGAAAGCCAAAGGTCGGCGATGTCGATCGGATGCGGAGTCCACGTTCGGTGATGGGGAGACGTGGAATATAAATTTCGAGTTGACGGTGCTCAAAGACGGAACGAAGGTCGATAATGTCAATATCCAATTCATATTATTGGAGTTCACAACAAACTTCATAGTTCAAAGTGGTTATGGTGGCGGACGAGTGATGAGGATCCCAACAAACAAAGGATCGAATGTCAAAATCCAACTTGACTTGAGTTCGTAAAAACTGTAATCCAAGATGGCGGATATCAGAAGCAGCACCAAACTTGGTTTCCAGCCCAAAACAGCTAAATCGGTTTAAACCAGTCAGCGAATCGAGTCGAATTGTAAGTCTGTAGATCAATTTTAATTAATGCCTAATCGAGGCAAAACTACGAAGTACGAAATGCCATTGAATATAGAAGGGTGCCAATTCGAGGAGGACCAAAATACGTAGGTCCTCTCGGCACCGGAATCTAGTCGCCACTGATTCAAAAATTGCGGGACAAATTCAAAAGAGAGTCGGCTCCGGCGCACCGGCCGCTCTGAATAAACTTTAAACCCATAGGCGCCGGAAGTGGGGGGGGGGGGGGGCAGGGGGGGCAGTTGCCCCCCCCCCAGTCAAAAAAGTGGGGGGGCAAAACGCATTTTTGCCCCCCCAAAACGCCCCCCCCCCCTCCAAAAAAACAAAAACAAACAGTAAAGGAGTAAACATGGTTTGTATTTTTAATCCAAAAGAACGTAACAATAATAAAAACCTAAATTAAATCACATATACAATCATCTGTATACAATTCCATTCAAAGAAAAAGGAAAGTTCACAGGAATTAAATTTCATAAACATTGCGCATGCCACCTATACGGTATTTATCAATGGAGATCTCTATAATAGCGATACGCGCATATCGTGGACATATTGTGCGAGAATGGGAAAGCGTGTCCGTTTTTTTTGTTATAGGGGTGAGAAGACATGAGCCACTGAACGCTGGCGTACTGATGGGGGGGGGGGGGGTGATGTATTTCTTATTCGAAACAAGTGATTTACAAATGTTGATGTTGTGACATGATTTTCCGGCATTTTTTCTCCATTTTTCTTGTAAGTCATACCTTTTTATGCGTTTGTTGGAAAATAAGAAATTCCCAAATTACAGTCAGGCGAAATACGCTTATTTAGAAGCCTTTATGTCATGGTCTGCAAAGTGGCTGAGCTCGACCTCCCCCCCCCCCCCCCCCCCCCCCCCTCCTTTTTGAAAAAGTATGTTAAAGAGAAAAAGAAAGAAGACGGAGAAGAAAAAAAGTGACCTGCCAATGTCACAAATAAGGTATAAAAAATGCTCATCTGACCGTAATTAAATGCTTAAAACCCCAGAGCTTACGGGGGCTCTGCCCCCGGACCCCACCAAGGGACCTAAGGCGGGCCCCTGGATGCTCATCTGACCGTAATTAAATACCTAAAACCCCCGAGCTTCCAGGGCTCTGCCCCCTGGACCCCAACAAGGGCTCTAAGGCGGGCCCCTGGATGCTCATCTGACCGTAATTAAATACCTAAAACCCCTGAGCTTCCGGAAGCTCTGCCCCCTGGAACCCCACCAAGAACCCTAGGGCGGGCCCCTGGATGCCCATCTGACCGTTATTAAATACCTCAAACCCCTGAGCTTCCGGGGCTTTGCCCCTGGACCTCACCAAGGGCCCTAAGGCGGCCCCCTGGATGCTCATCTGACCTTAATTAAATACCTAAAACCCCTGAGCTTCAGGGGGCTCTGCCCCCTGGACCCCACCAAGGGCCCTAAGGCGGGCCCCTGGATGCTCATGTGACCGTTATTAAATACCTCAAACCCCTGAGCTTCCCGGGCTTTGCCCCCTGGGCCCCACCAGGGGCCCTAAGGCGGCCCCTGGATGCTCATCTGACCTTAATTAAATACCTAAAACCCCTGAGCTTCCGGGGGCTCTGCCCCCTGGACCCCACCAAGGGCCCTAAGGCGGGCCCCTGGATGCTCATCTGACCGTAATTAAATACCTAAAACCCCTGAGCTTCCGGGGGCTCTGCCCCCTGGACCACACCAAGGGCCCTAAGACGGCCCCTGGATGCTCATCTGACCGTAGTTAAATATTAAACCTCTGAGCTTCTGGGGGCTCCCCCCCCCCCTTGGAACACGTCAATTGCCTTACAGAGGGCCCCTGGATGCTCATCTAACCGTAATTAAATACCTAAAACCCCTGAGCTTCCGGGGGCTCAGCCCCTTGACCCCCTGCCGAGGCTCATGCCCTGGACCCCACGCCAATTTACGATCTACCTGATCCACTTTGAAAAACGTTCCGCGGGACCTGCATGTAACGTGTAAGACTGGTGGTGATGCAGATTTTTCGTCTCCCCCCCCCCCCCTTCCGAACAATTTTTCTCATTACGTCACTGCCCCTGGAATGTGAGCCCCCTGGAATGTTTGCCCCCCCCCCCCCCCCCCCCAATCCCAAACTGCTTCCGGCGCGCCTGTTTAAACCAATCAGGTTGCTACGTATTCCACCTATCGCGAGCTTCTCGTAACCGGCGGATCAAATGAATGGCAATAGTGGTGAGATTGTGCTAATTAATAAAATACCATTATCAAGTTAAGCTCGAAGACAAAATCCTATAAAAAATACCCTACGTTATACAATCAATCTAAGTATACTACTTACATACTAAAAAGATGGCACCAATTCTCAATTATTTACAATGTCAAAACAGCATTTTACTATCGTACTATAAAACGATTCTGACACAAATTACATAGGTGGACGGCGCTATTAAATTCCCCCAAATGCTAAGCGGGGAAAATTGTTCTAGCGCCCACTAATGTTGAAACTTTCCAAACTACTGTAGCCTATCTACTGTGTTTGAAACGATCTTTTGATTTTCAGAAGATCAAGATGGATTACAACGGTACCGACCAAGACCTACCAAGTCTCATGCCTATAGCTGGTCCCTTATATTTTGTTTTGCATAGTAGAAAAGTAACTGTTCATTGTACATTGTGTACTTTTTGTAAACACTACATGTAGGCCTACTTTATATAAATGATATCAATTTCCATACCCCTATACTAAATGCTAGTCCGTTTTGTGCTGTGTAAAGATTCAATCAGTTAAATTTGGCTATTACAAGAAGTGGGTTATTGATGTAGACAAAATGCTCATGTACCCTTTCAGTTCATTTTCTGTATGTCATTACCAATACCAAAAAAAGTCAGTGAGTCACTCAATAGTGTCTGACAGTGAAGTCTAGAAAGTAAACGGGTTTCCTTGCACAATTTGAATATTAGCTAGGACACTGCTAACGTTGTCACAGATATGACATATTACGTTTCATATTCATAATTCCTGCAAATTTCTAGAATTTGATGTTGGCTGCAAATGGGACATAGTACCTTTAATGAAGAAACTGAACTTAATAAAAAAGAAGAAATATTTTGTAAGTTTTATATTCTTTATGTCGGTTTACGTAAGTTTTTGCGTACAATGCATTATTTTATTTATTTATTTTATCTGTCAATACAGTTCAAAAGAAAGATCATGCGGATGATAGGTTGCTTGCCCTTCAACAGGGCTCAACATTAACGTTTTTGGAAGGAGATCCTGATTGAACTGTATTTAATTTGTATGCATGAGCCCTACAATTGAAGAGTTTAATTCCCAAAGGAGCTAAATCCATATTTGTAACTTCAGCGAAAAAGGGATTTGTTTACCAGATTGTGTACAGGCGTCTATTGAAAAGTGGTATTAGAAGGTGTATTTTTTAAATAATTACTCCCAAAATTTAGGTAAATATTTTTGTTGAAAAACAGGTACTTAAGTGAACAATGTTCTGATATCAATAACTCAATTTTCATCAAAATTGGATTTAGCTCCTTTTGGAATTAAACTTCGGAATCTTGAGGGTCCAGACTTATATTTTGGGCACCCATGTGTCCCGGGCACCTGTTTAATAGTGTCGAGTCCTGCTTTCTTTGGTGCAGTAATAGCTAGTATGTAGAGTTTTGAATGGAAAACAAAAGTACTTCCCTTTCACGGTTGAAGTCATGTTTGTAGCGTTCAAACATGACACATTTATGTGCAATAATGAATTGATTTTTTTTCGAGTTGTCCAATTTAAGGCAACTACTTAAACGAAGTTTAATGGTAATGGACTGTTAAAGAAATACCTTTTTAAAAATAATTTTGTTCATAAGTTACACACTGTATGAGAAAACAAAAATGTGGTCTATATATTGACAGGTGATCTTTCTAAACAACTGGTTGTCAATGATGGTTCTCTGTCGTATTAAGTATATACTTTAAATTATACCGTCAGCAGTATTAGTTGTGTAATAAAATCATGATCAAATCAAATATCAAGTTTTTTTATGTATGTGAAGTGCCCATGCATGTGGGAGCTTGTGATTTGAATACATAATAAAGGAATGTTTTCAAACCGTTTTGTGAAGAATACAGATATTCATTTTACAGTGTTTTGCCAGGGCAATAGTTATTATAAACAGTAGTTGGAGTGGTGTAGAGCTGTTAAGAGTGTTAGTTGAAAGGAAAATCAACTAAGTTTCAACAAGACAAGCAAGAACAAAAAATACATCTAGGTAAGCTAAAAACAAATTTAAAAATCTGATAAACAGAAAGTTATGTTTTTTAAAAATGTTGAAAAGGGAGAGAGCGACAACGAGAGAGGAGAAAGAGGGGGGAGGGGATGAAAGAGAGAGAGAGAGAGAGGAGGGGATGGGGGTTGGTGGCTACAGAACAATTACAACAAAATGAAGTCGACCTATCCTCTCCTGTTGGTTTCCACGCAGAACACTTGTCTGCGAACAAAAATCGTAGTCACTTCATCTTCAAGCCTTTAATAGTATATATGCTGCCATCTTGTGTCATAATTTGTTTCGAGAATTGTTCTTTTACCATTTCAGAGTAGTAATAGGTAGAATAGTATGGTAAAATAGAGAGTACATGTAGGCCTATACGGCAGAAAAGGCTAACAAATGTCAAGAATAGAAATTAAACAATTACTATAATTTGTGTGGTCGGTTCCAGATGGGGCTGGGGAAGCCGTCCGTAATAGAAAAAAATTCAATATCTCTTTTTCAATCATTAGTTTTCTAAATATTACTTTTTTTTGTTTTGTTCATTCTATTATAACACTCATTCACGCTCGCCCCTCACACTAAAAACATGAAATACGTTTAATACATCGGAACCTTTTCAAGACAAACTTGAGGACATGCTATGTTTTGTTTGTATTGTATATATATTAACGGCGATATGTGCACCATACTCTCTAAAAAAATCGAGTGATCACGGACGTCACTCCTCTGGAGAGCGAAAATGTAGTGAAAATAGAGTGAACATTCACTCTTTTCTTCTTAGAGAGCACTCTAAAATCAATCGATTTTCACTCCTAAACAAGTGATCACGGACGTCACTCCCAAGAAAGTGAAAATAGTGTGAAAATTCACTCCTTTTTTTAAGAGAGTACGGGGGGGGGGGGGGGGGGGTAGTGAGCATCATTTTTGGGGGGGTATATGACCCCGAAAATGTGAAAATCGAGCCTACCAATATCTCGCTCAGTGGGGGGGGGGGGGGGGGGGGAGGGGGGAGTGGGGGGGAGTATGCATCATTTATTTTTTGTATTTGACCCGAAAACTTTTTTTAATAAATTTTTTATTAAAAAATAATAATAAAAAAAAGCCAGGGGGGCCGGGCCCGTCGGGCCCCCCGTGGATCCGCGCCTGTGTATATATACATGCACTCGGTGATTTCGAATCATATAACATTTCACGCTAAACAACTCCACAAACATGGACACTTACACCCCCGAAATAGTGAAACAAACACACAATAACCAACAAAAGTCAACACATACATACATACATTGAAAGCCTTTTAAGAAAACACTAAGGACATTCCTGTTTTGTTTTTAGTGTATTTTTAATTGCAATATGTGCACCACGTGCTCTAATAATATCTTTCTTCTATTTCATAGAAATCCAAATATTAAGAACACCACAAACTCGCTGTGCATGAACACTAAGGGGGACATGTATACATTACACTTATATTCACATGGAAGTAATATACCAAAATGGAGAATGTTACGAGATGAGAGAATCCGTGATTTCTTTGATAAATAAATTATCCAACTTCGACACTGATATTGAATATCTTTCGCGCGATGTCTTCATGGGTTTACCGTAAACCACGGATTCTCTCTCTTTCCAACATCTACCACGTTAATACAAATACAAAAACGCACATCTCGCATTGAATAAATTACTAAAAGTACAATAACTAGTGAGACTCATCTAAGTACTCCAACATAATATATCTTTTCTTTCTGAATACAATCGACAATGAAAGTGTTAGGAATGCTTTACATAGAAAGTGCACGTATAGAAATAGAGACCAGGGTTTATACTGTAGCACAGAATTGTGTTACAAAACAGTGGACGTGCGAAAGCAAAATAGAAATACGACGGAAAAGTAAGAGAATTAGTCATGATAAAATGGTATGATAAATATTCTCGGTTGATATTCATAGAAAAGTATTTTAGTCCATGTTTAAACTTCGACGATGTGGTATAAGGTTGTACAATGATTTATAGAACGCCAAGTGTCAACTTCTTAACCCAGTAAAATTTTCCTTCATTCGAAATTCTAAATCATTCCACCAGACGATTAAACAAGAATCATTTCAGAATGAAGAATATAATGCAAAAATAAATAAATCATGAAATGACTAAATTAATTTCGCCTATTGAGTTTGTCACAGAATTACAGTACACATGAATTGTAGGTAAATTAGAGCATGTTTAGTTTTATCCACTTTTATGATACATTTCTAAGTTTTAGCGTGTATCAGTGTACACTTTTCAGCTGCTTTGAAACACTGCCGTTGGCATTTTATGAACCGATTGGAACCTTTTACAATTGTGTGATATTTAAAGTTGGTGTGACTAATTCATCTTTAATCTGTTCTCAAAAGAAATACATCAGAATAATGAAAATGCCAGTTACCTGAAACATTTTACAAATAATACTACATTCGGGACATGGGTTCGTGTTCTAACATGGTGTCTAAATGTGTATGGTTTGGTTGAGTATTTTGTTTTCTGCCATCCAAAACGACGTACCAACCTTAATACTTTCTTAATTTACTTATCAAGCTGCTGGTTCCTGTATATACCATTACTACGCTGTTGGGCCAGATGCCATTACAGAATAAAAGGTAAGTACTCTGTTTTCAAGGTGAAAAGAACACATTAAAATAGGGAAAATTTAGAAAACAAGAAAATAGGGGAAAAAGAGGATAAAGGAATAATAATACAGTACGAATTTAACGAGAATGGATTATGGAAGGTAAAATAATATCTATGAATATTGTAAAAAAAAATATAATGTGCTGCCAATTGCAGGTAGAATAAAGTCCTGAATTTTTCCGCATCAACGTAATTCCCCTCGAAAAAGTTGTTCTATATTATGTCTATCTATCCCAGATAAAACACTGTAGATATTTGAAACCAGTTGTGTACAAACAATTCTCATTTACAACTATTTGATTACAAAATGATATATCATGAACACAGTGCACATCATTATTGTGATAAAATTGATTTGGATAACACGAAGGGACTTGCACAAAGTAGATAACATGGAATACTGTATTAGAATATATCATAATTATAAAAATATTTGTTTCATTTGTAGACATTTGCATAATGAATACGTAGAGATAAAATTTGGATAAATAATGATTCATGAAAAGGTGTGTAAAACGATATACTTTGAAAGATTGTTATACGGATAGTAATGCCCAGCTAACTGTAATGTTTTCTGAAAGGATTTGTGGGTATATTTTCAAATTTAGAGGTATAATATCATATTTCGTGCCCTGATATTCAAACAATTTAGACATGTGTAGTGTATAAATTAAAAATTGCTTGTGAAATTGCTATCGTAGAGGTGTCGTGTTATAGTGGTTAATAATCAACGTGTGCAATCATCTAAATAAATTCTACTTCTCGTGCTCGTCATCTACTTGTATATATATTTAATTTGTATATAGGCCTAAAAGGAAACATAGAAGAGATAGATTTTCTCCCAGCAAAGACATGGTTATTTCAAAGACTGTCGATAATTAGAGTTAATGCCCAATTTCATATAACAGCTGCTAATATATTACCACCAATACAATAACACCTTAAATTCTAACGAAATCTAAAATGAAACGATTCATAACTAGATGTTTTCATTTCTAATTTCCATGTGATCAAGATATCATTCGTGCATGATCAGGACAACATGATTACTAATACAGGAAATGGTTAACATTCATTTTTTTTCCCCCAAAGAATAACTTTATCAGATTGTCGTATTACGTATAAGGATTCCGTTTCTTAGAATCTTCTTAGTGGTTATTCAAAATAGCTTGTATGCTGTGTGAATACTATTTACGACTTGAAATCTGAAAATAAATCATATATAGCTCAACTTTTAAAGTTCATAAAAATCATCATACTGGAAAAGAAACACTAAGACACTTGGTCAAAATGTGTTGAGCATGTTCATGCATCAAATTAAGAGCAAGGTTTATTCATGGAGATAACAGATAGATATCTCCATGGTTTATTGGTCTTATGCCAGGCGTTGCATTTTCCAGTCACTTGTAGCCCTCATATTTTTCTCATGTGAGGTAGTTTTGAAGAGAAATCGGGACACACGAATAAGCTTTTACCCATAGATGTATTGTACATGAAATTTAGAAATAGAATCAAACATAGGTACACGGAAATTTTGACAATAAATTAATTGATCGATGCTTGAAATGCTTCCCTCGATTTCTTAAATACTAGAACTATAAATTTCTTGTATTCATGTCTCACGTGATGACATAATGTTGCTTCCCGCCTTTCCGGTGTTGATGTTTGATGGTGCAGTCGACGAACGCCTTTCACTTTGGGGAGAATACGCATTCGCCCGTTGACACGGGGTGTTGAACTGTATGCATAGCAGCGATCAAGCTCACGATGACTCTCGCTTTAAAATAAAAACCTTCTCCAAGACTAGAGTTTAATGACGGGCAGTACACCCTTACATTCTCTCTTTGAGCCACTCACGGACTTCGTCGGTCATCAGCTGTTCGGGATGTTCCATCTGGTCCATGATGTCGGAACCAACGAAGGCGACTTTGTCGTCGTGGATGATAAAGACGCGATCGGGGAATGCGTCGAATCGAGACGTGAATGAATTGTCCATGGTATCCACGACGACACGCACTCGACTGGTGTCGGAAACGTCTTCACTCAAACATCCGTGGTAAGCTTTGTCCAGCGCCACAAGATCCCTGAATTAAAACAAATGACAGAATATAAAAAGGGAATTAATTATCTTTTCTCGTAAACCTGCAAACAGAATTCAAATTTACCCGAATGTAATTTCATGCTTTTACAGAAATAGACAAAACATTTTAAACAATATTTGTTAATAATTTCGATTTCAATTTCATTTATTTCCACAGATTCATAAAAAGACAATATAGATTACAATAAAAATACAAAAGTATTAAAACAAAAGATGAACCTGCCGAGGGGGTGATACAAAACACAGAGGTTTATCAGAGATCATACATTTTACACTAAAAGTGTTGTTAATAACTGCTGGTTTTTACTTTCTACCTTACAAAATTATGAAAGTATGAAAGACATCAACTATTCCAATTGTTAAATCTATTAATAGCCCATTTTTTCCTAATGTTTCACGAAAATCATCAACAAATAAATGAATGACAATGACTGCTAGCATGGTTGGTTTTTATTACAATCCTTACATCTGGAACATTGCATGCATGGTGAAAAATAATGACTTTTGATGACGATGACATGAAATTGAATGCACGAACTTACTTTGCAGCGTTGATTCTGTCATGAATAGAAGTGTGTCTCGAGTTCCTACTCATCTTGCTTCCCATACCAAACTCCCCCTTGGCATGTGCTTCCTCCAAGTAAACCACTAAGAACTCGGCCTGCGTTCGGTAGGTCTCCAACAAGGTTGAGAGAGCCCCGCCTATTAAACAGGCCTGTCAATGTTACCGAAAATAAAACACAAGACAACAATTAATATTCAGTTGATTTGCAATTACATGATACATCAGTACCAAAGGTAGAAATATTGAATAATTTCTACCAATATTGCATTATGCTTTTATGTTTATGCCAATATTTTAGAAGCTGTTTCTAACGGACCACCCGAAGTGAAATATTCTACCGTTTTTGGAGTTGGCGTAACGTTCCCTCATTTCCTAGTTTTCTTGTCCATCTCTTTGTTAAACATTCATGTAAAGGTCTTTTTGTTCTTCAAAAGGCTTTATTTTTCTATCCACATTTCTACGTCTTTCTTTCTGTTTACGACGTGCCGATTTGCTACGGTGATGTTATATAGAAAAGTGCTGTTAGGTGCAAATTTACAAAAAAAAGTATATATTGACAAATGTATTTTTAAAAAGTAGTGTCGATCCAAAGACAAATGGCCCTTGACTACTGCCTCGATAAACTCTCAATTGACAATTATCCATAGGAAAATTAACACCAATGCATCTACCACCTGGACAATAACCCACTAAGACAACTTCTCATCTAGGGCATCTTGACAACCACAGACTTTAATTTTTCAGGGGGTGTAATTGCCAAAGTGGTGTATTTGGGTGGTAGTTTTCCGGGTCGCAAATTTCTTAGGAGTATATCTCCAGGGTGGAGTTTGTCCATGGGTGGTACCTCTGGGGATAGTCATCAGCAAAGGCATTTTGTAACAGGACTGTCCTCATCAGCTCGAGATTGCCAACTATCCCGCTATTTGAACTATCCCGATCGCTAATTATCCAGTTAATTTGCGTCTTCATCAGCCCGTAGTTGAAACTAGCGGAATATTTGGTCGAGATAATCACCCCAAGATATCTTGGGCTAGTTTGCAAAATATCCCGCTATTTGTCCGGTATGTCCTCACCAGTCCGAAGACTCGCACTATATCTCGAGCTAATTTCTCGAGCTCGAGTTTCAAGTTTCAAAGTCAAGTCTCGAGCTGCATGATGAAGATGCGATTTGTGACTTCGGGATTATTTCAAAAATCAGAAATAGCGAGCTACTTGGCAATCTCGAGCTGATGAAGACAGGCCAATACTGTTAACCAATCTTGAGGACGTACCTGAAGCGGAGGTCAGGAGGACGACGCGGCGAAGACGACCAGGGGGAGGTTCTTGTTGACATGGAGGTCGTCGAGCGACACTGCTTCTTCAGAGCACGTTTTCATGATGATGTTAGGAACTGCATCACCTCTTCTTACCACCAGATCGGGCCGCTTCGAAAAGACAGGACCAACGAACGACAGTTCATTGAGGACCTAGAGTCCAGAAAGAATGAGGGGTCGTGTCAGGTACAGAGTTAGAGTAGGGACTTTTAGATTTACACGACGAGAGCGTGGACTGCCGCGTGTGACATTGTGTTAAGGCACTGGGCCGTGCCCGGCAGTGCCTTAAAAGGATGTCACACGTGGCGGTCCTCGTTCCCGTCGTGTAAATCTAAAAGTCCCTACTCTCTTTAAAAAAAAAGAGTGAATTTTCACTCTATTTTCACTTTCTTGGGAGTGACGTCCGTGATCACTTGTTTAGGAGTGAAAATCGATTGATTTTAGAGTGCTCTCTAAGAAGAAAAGAGTGAATGTTCACTCTATTTTCACTACTTTTTCACTCTCCAGAGGAGTGACGTCCGTGATCACTCGATTTTTTTTTAGAGAGTAGTGATGGACAAAATGCGCTTTTGTTATTATCAACAGATTGAATGATTGAAGTAAACTTGGCTATGGCAAGAATATAATATTTGCTTAGTAGTTAAAAGTAGTACTTATGAATAACCACTGTAAGTCACAGGAGTTGAAGTGCAGACGTAATCTCAAATGACTTACTTTTCTTCCTGAAATGAGTTTATGCCCCCCCCCCCCCCCCCGGAAAGCAATACAGGGCTCTCCTTAAAGAGTTATATGGATCACAGTAATTTGAAATGTTTTGCCCCTTCTTAGACTAAGGTCTGGATATATGACACTGATGACACGTTACAGATGAGTGACTTACCTCAGGTTCATCTTGGTAACAGATGAAGATCAATTGCAAAATAGGAGGAAGTTTCCCGGTTGCGATCAGCTGCGTAAGGTGGCCCATGCCAATTTCATTTAAGAATTTGAATTCCATCTCCAGTTTGCATTGCTACAAGAAAAGAAAGAGAGAAAGGGGAAAGGGTAAAACATCATTCACACCGCTGGAACCGACTATAAACCGACCGATTCTTCGTCATTCGAGGTAATGTATTTTTGGTTTGGTCTGGAGTCGGTTTCATTGGTGTGACATAGTTATATTACCTCGGTCACACCGCTGTACCGATTCCGCACCGACTCCAAACCGACCGAACGGCATTCGGTGTAATGCAAATTGTTGTTCGGTCTGTTGTCAATCAGGGACCCGTTTCACAAAGCCCCTTTTCAATGGCAAATTACTAAAAATCAGTGATAAATCGCCTGATAACCAATCAGAAGCAAGGATTTCAGTAGCTTATAACAAAAACTGTCATTTGTCACTGATGACAAGTTTTATGAAACGCCCCCCTGGTGTTTGTCTGGTTAAGTTTGACGGAGGTAAAAGCATTTTATAATTTCATTTAGAATGTCAAGAATCAGACTTTTTAAACGAGACAGAATTTATTGAATGTTATTTTTTGCATGCACTCGGGTACCTATGATAAAAGTCTAGAGGTCTTTTCTTTTGTGAGTGTAGCCTTATGTCTCTGTACCTGTTTCTGCCTTTCACAATTGTTTATTCATGTTTCTTAACCCTGGGTTCTATAAGACCCAGGATTACGTTTGGTATTTCACATTCACACGCCTATTTCCCGATTCTAGTAAAGTAAATCCAGATTACATTGGAAGAAGAAAAGACGAAGGAGAAGAAGAAAAAAAGATGGACACTGAATTTTAAATTTGTCGGGACGTTTGCACTGGGTATGACCTCCCATATAATCATGATAATTTAACAAATTTTCCTGTCACATTTTCTTCTCTTGATGTCTCATGATCTGGATCCAGGGGGAGGGGGCACAATGCACGCGCCCCTCCATTTTTCATCAGCGGAGTTAACTAGATCGATGCTACATTGTTGGGTTGAGGACCTACACCATTCATAGTTGTTCCCTATTTTTAAGCTAATTTAAGAATACACACATATATAGATTTGAAATGGCGGAGGCGCCCCCTCCCCCCACTGTTTCAAAACCAGGAAAAGCACCTGTTAACCCCATCTAGTCTGATATGACGATACTCACCATCATCTTGAACATGATGTTCCCGTCTGTTGAGTCCATTTTCTGGTCGCACAGGTCCTGTATCTCATCTGAATTGAATACGGACTTCATATGCCTCACGATACGAACTGCATTCTCCGTACTGCCCATCAGTTTGGGAAACTTTGGTGGCATCTTCCCGTTCATAGGGGGTGCACCATTGGGCTTGGTCATCCCATGGGGGTGCATACCATTCGGTGGGACCCTCCCGTTGGATGTCATGTTACCATTAAGGTTACCATTCGATGGCATTTGTCCATCCACATGGTCCAACCCTGTCCCGTTTGGCCCGTGTCCATTCTGCATGGGAGGATGCCCTCCCATCATCTTCTTCATCTTCCGCATCATCTCCATCTTCTCCACCATCATGGCCACCACGTTGGGGTCCATGAGGGGTACCTGGTTGTCCCAGTCCAGCTTGGTCTTCTCCCCGATTAAGGGATCATTGTCCTTGTTGAACATCACGTCGTGCCTGTCGTTTCCATTCAGATTGATCAACTCGTTTCGGATCCCATTGTTGGGTGGGACCTTTGCCGTCTTGATGGCATTGGAAGAATTGTTATTGGTGATGTTGATTGGTTTCCTATTACGTTGGTGCGGAGGGCAATTTTCAAGACCCTGGGAGTTGATAGAGACGGATGCGCCCGCCGGGGAACTGCAGTTCGCTCCCATCCTTGATTTCTTTTTCGAATTCTCACTAAGTGTGAACTATGAGCATTATCATGTTGGCCTGTAAGTAAACGAACAGTGAAAAAAAAAATTAATGGAGTTTATATCAAGTACAAAGGGCGAGAATCACTACCATGGTCTTCGTCACGTGACAGTATTCATGAGAGGAAAAAAAATCACGAGATTATATTAACATGATTGAGAAAACGAAATCATCCACATAAACAACCTTTTTATTATCAGAATGTAATGCAACTGTGAAACAGAGATAAAGATAAGGAACTGACAATACTACGTTATATGTTGAAATTGTAAAGAAATTATTCAATTAAACAGGGTGTACTCTATAGGTAAATGGCGCATCGATTTAATATAGCTATCCAATGACATGATGATGAACTGAAGTAATTTTTTTGTAAGATAAGAGATCACTTTTGTCAAATCTAAGGCTCCATTTGATTGCAGAAGGGTACACTTTTAGCTTGGGTGATCCCATAAAGATTTAAATGTCACGTTTATGGATGTGGTTGAATTGGATGATGTTACTAGTCCGGTCATTGCCCGAGCATTTGAACCGCGTGAGATTTGAAAACATTTTTTATTTTTTATTTTTTATTTTAGGACTTTCATTTAGAGACGGTCGTTGTACCTCCACAAGACATAGCAACCTCGTAGAAGATTTGGAAAAATAATGCAATTAAGACCCGACAGACTTTGCGATTCCACGCTGTTCCGACCCTGAAATGAAATAAATGCTTTTCTGGATAGATCTTCTTCCCTTCTCAATCCCGAATCCCAAGTTCAGACTACCTTCAAATCCTTTCCATCCGTTGCTCCACGCTAACGCCTGCCTAATTCATTTCATTTATTTTTTATTTCCAAACATTATGTTGATATCATGAAGGGCCTGGTTGATAATCAGTTTAAACAAACTTACAATATATAAATATACAAAATTCTTTTGATCATAAAGAAGTTACGTAAACACTTACGTAAAAGTTTCAATGTTAAAAATGTACAAGGAATTGCATATTAATTCGATATTGTTACAATAAACAAACATGTAAACAGTAATTTTGGGGGGTTATTAGGCCGACATGGAAGCCAATGGCAGCATATTTAAGGCCCCTGGAGAAAAAGCGAACTTTCTCGCACACACGTACACACGCCAACACGAACACGAATCACGTATGATTAACAAGAAGTTTGGGGTTTAAAGATATACATACTTTTCAGTTGAGTTTGATTGAGAGGGGAAGGGAATTCAATATTTTCGGTCCGCTAAAATGAAAATATGTTCTAGGCCTTGGTAAATGAAATGATCCAGATTGCCTTGTACTAAGGTAATTGAGAAAGTGTCGGTTCCTATAATAGCAAACACAATCTATGCAAGTTCTTAGACTATAGAGGACAGCGCCTTGTATATCCTTTGGAAAAGGCGCTATATATATATATATATATATATATATATATATATATATATATATATATAAATCTAATCATCATAATTATTATTATCATTACAATTATTACTGTTGTTATCATTATTATCATTATTGTTATTATTAATAATATTATCATTATCATTATTATCAAATTAGTGGTACTTTCATACCCACAGTTTACACATTTACTTTTACACCTCCACCCCTTTTAATAACCAACACCAGACGATCAGACATTAAAAATGTCGACTTTCGATAACGTTATTGTGTATTTCCATCTTTTGGTGATAACCCCTTTGTGTGCAGTTCATAAACACACCCCCGGAAGTATCAATATTGACACGAATACCATCACAAGACAGCTAAACGTCAGAGATTTTTTTAGACTCTGCTCCTTCAAAAATGACATCGGAACTGCATGATCCTCTCGAATACCATTGCACTTTATCCATTGAATATTGATCAACACATCATGTTTCTTGATGTATTTATCTTATCTTCAATCTTGGAACTGAGCCAGGTGAAGAAAACTGATCATTAAGCAAAAAGTCACATGAGTCATGACGTCCTGGTGTCCTTGGCCTTGATGTATATAGTTAGAGTTTGGAAAATATTGACACCATTTTATGGATGTTTAACTCCAAAGTGAAAACTGATAGGCGTTGACCAGATGAGAACTTCTTATGACAGGTAAAGGAGCAAGTACATGATTGTATTATGTAAAATTCAGGGGGTCACCGGTTTTATAAATTCCTAATTGAAGAACTTGGTGATTAAGGATAAATGAGTCTTGCAAGCGCAGGAGGCCATTAACAATTTGGTCTAAAAAAAGTGACAATCACTTTTCCTCTTACATGTTCCGCACCTTGATATTTTCATGCAAAAGAGACTGAATAGCAATTGGTGAAACATTGAGATAAGCAACAGATAAGGTAGGCTTTACTAGACCATTCTGAGCATATTTTTCTTAAATTGTAGAATAAACCCATTTCTTCTACTCCTTTTTATTGGAAGCATGTACGTACACCCACACACGCTCCCAGACAATCTTGGATTATCCCACGCCACGCTGCCGCATTGTAATGCATGTCGAATTAACTTGATAAAACCGGTTTCTAAAGTAGGCCCGATATCTCCCCAAAATGGAGAGAGAAGTGATAAACAGTGTTCAACGGTTAATGACCTCGAAATGTTCAAATATGGGGGGCGGGGTTAAATGATATACATTCATGGATTATTGAACACACAGATTATAACTTCGCAGAACTTTATTGATCAATCTCTAAGACTCTTCGGATTGGTCAATAAAGCTCCATCTATTAAGAATAAATCATACTGTCAAAATCCTTTCATGAAAAGAGGTAAAGAAAAATCAATCTAAATTTACATAGCCTATTATAAAATCGTTAATTTTGTGTGTGACATCCCGTTTATAAATGACTTACACCATGGACCTACTATGCTTACTTTTTTATCATTTCTCTCTCCATTTTGGGGGAGGTATTTCGGGCCTACCTTAGAAACCGGTTTCATCAAGTTATTTCCAAATGGGCGCTATTTGTTAATATGTGATATAAAATAAAAGCAAAAATGTAGTAGTTTAAGTTGTTGAACGGACCATGGACTCTAGAGTTCATGGTACTCGGTATGATACATTGGACAGTATGTGACGTATCCTAAATAAAGGTATTTACACAGACATACATCGATATGTAGACATTCAACATACGGTCTGAATAAATGAATAAGCAAATACTCGTATAAAATGATATCTTATATTCAAAATGTATATATGAACAAGATTTTAAAAAACTTGTTGTTTAAGCGTCTACCAGCCATAAATCAAGTAGGGGGGGGGGGAGGATGAGTTCACTCTTTAATCTCAATCTTCCAATTAACATATTTAATTATCATGAACACTTTTGAAGCAAATTCAAAACAAAAGGTTTATTAAACAACATGGTTCGCAGCAAAAAGCTGAATTGCACATGTATTTACAAGATAAATATTAACATTAAAATTCTAAGTACATGGCAATATATACAATTTATACAAATTATTTAATCATGATTTTCGAGACATAAATTACAGACACCAAGAAGTAAGAGCGTTGGTACATGTTCCAATATGATCCGAAACGCTCTTTTCTGTAAACGTTCTAATGTTATTATCTGTTCACGAGTAAGGCTTGAATTTTTTTGAAACGGTACACAGTACACTCTTTAAAGGTGCATGGTTGACTACTAAAACGTGGTTAAAAACGACCAGGACGTGGTCATTTTTTGACCACGTTTTGGTAGTCAACCATGCACCTTTAAAAACGACCACGACGTGGTCATTTTTTGACCACGTATTTTTAAGAGTGTTATAGTATAGGACCTTTTTTAAATATCCCAAATAGATGTTTATAAGATTATGTAAGGGTAACTGGTTAAACGTCTCAGGATGCACAGTTGCCTATTACATCTCGTTAGACTATCTGTAATGTATATGTTCCACTTGAGGTCTGATCGAACAATCGCTTCTCATATAAGCATGTATAAGCATGTTGAAATTAAGTTAAGGCCATATTGTGTACTGTAAGAAAATTGGGTTGGTCGATTTGTTTATAAAAGCATATATTCATAGCAAAGTATTTGGCTGCATTCAAGTTCATGTTATTATTTAACGACCATTGTACAAGCTCATCCAACGAATGCTGAATGTTGGAGGCCTGAGACAACATGCGACTTTCCACTAAGGTAAGATCGTCAACAGTGTGGGAAATTATTAAGTTTGCAAACATCATCAATCTTGATAAGGTATGAAAACGGACCTAGCTAGGTTCCTTGAGGACCTCCAGCATAAATCATTTCCTGTCAGTGAATTCACCTTTGTATTTGACACACTGTTTTCTACATTCAGGGAAGCTAACTATCTAAGATATAACACAAGGTCTGACATCTAACTCGATTAACTTGCGAATCAAAATGTTGTGGTCTATTCTATCAAAAAGCTTTAGGAAATCCGTTATAACTACCGTAGACATGAATCGGGGTTGTCAGTACAATACAAAAAACTGTACACACTATAGCTACAACAGAAAATGAGGATAAGGGAAAGAAACATATATTTCGCCCAAGCATCTCAGGCATAGCAAATATTATACGGTGCGACGGATATGTGACAATAATATAGTCCATGTGGGAAGACTTGAGAGAACATTGGATTTTTGAAATTTTATAATAATAATGATAATACCTTTCGATTTATTTAGCGCATAATAATAAACACTTAATTCTCTATGCGCTTATACAGCACTTTTGAAAAGCAAAAATAACAATCTTACCTTAGTATTTCAAAATGTCAAGAAGCTACATTGCCGGAGTGTCATTCAGCATAACGTGAAATCCAGGATTGAGATGGAAAGTTATTGTTCTTCGGGAAAGTATACAGATGAACTTCAGTGAAAGACAATGGGTATGGAACCGATACGGCCGGTGACTACCCAGAATCAACTCGCTATCTTTAAGGGCAGCAACAGCTTTCAGAATTGGTACAAATCCAAACAGCACAGTCGCCGATTAAAACGAATTTCTCTCTAGTTTAGAGAATTAATGTCTCAGCTACGAGCATTCATACCAATATATACCCTCGGAACGCCTGAATCACCTGTGCCCAGGGGCTTCTACTAGACAATATTCGTGTATTGTGGGCTGAGAGGCACGTGTACCAAGTATGAGCATGATCGTCGGTGACGAACGGACACGCCCACTTTTTAGAGAATCCGTCTCATTGGTCAATTGTTGGCACCCTCGTTTGCAGACTTTTCCATTATGTCGAGAGGGTGGTCTAGATAAAGAGAGAGGGTAAGAGGGTTGTTCAAAACTAGTTTGTTGAGCCGTTCATGGTAAATAAATACGTCAGATCGATGCATTCTTCACTGTATCATACAACAGATCCATTATTTCCTTAATGTTGAACATTTTCATTTCATTATTCTTCACACGCAATTGACCATCATTTTGCAAGCTACGTTACGACAAACTTGCGACAAAAATGAGAATGCAGTCAGGAAATAAAGAAGTCGTTGAATTCAAAAGTTAATCATGTAATGATTTTCATTGTCTAATCTTTTCCTAATTAGAGACGTGCTAGAAAGTAATACGTTGTGAATGATGCAATAAAGAGATAAAGAGATAATATGTTGGGTGGTAATGAATAATACCGAAGAAACGTCTCAAAATCTCTGTGTATGAAGTAAGGTATACATATAGATTGGCCTCTGATTTACAGGTAGGAATAAAATACTACCAAATTATTCCAAGTGTGAGGGTTATTCGATAGTTTTTAAACAAGGGTCGTCGTCGTCGCCTTATTTCTATCCTTATTATTTTTGGGGAGGGGGAGCACCTGAATCTAGATAATAACCTGAGATATATATATATATATATATATATATATATATATACATAGAAAGAAATACAATTAAACGTTTTTTTTATAATGACAACCTCCCTATAAAGGCCATCTATATACAGACCATTAAACAGTATTTTGTCTCCCTAGAGAAAGAAATGTGTGTTGTAGAACCTATTTAGAAAAGCCATCCGTCTAGCGGACAACTGCTCCTAGGATATTGACTCCAGACAACTACCCCTATGGCAATTATACCCGGACAAGTGCCCTCGAACTTCTAATACCCCCCCCCCACACACACACACACACACACACACACAGTGCAGTTGTCCGAGGGATAATTTAAACAAACTTAAAGGTACTATGTCCCAT
This sequence comes from Strongylocentrotus purpuratus, assembly GCF_000002235.5. NCBI lineage: Eukaryota > Metazoa > Echinodermata > Echinoidea > Camarodonta > Strongylocentrotidae > Strongylocentrotus > Strongylocentrotus purpuratus. The sequence goes on from NW_022145607.1 coordinate 24,613,952, forward strand.
TTGCAGGCCCAAAAAATGAAAAAGTTAAATTCCAATTGCATTTGAAAGATAATACTAATTTAGAACTTCCCTAAAAAAGGTGGGGCTTGAAAATGTCTTCAAGTGGGAAAATAACGATTATTAGTGTCAAATCGACTTTAGGGCTATAGAGCCCAAAAGTAATAGTCTTGATTTTCAGACAATATTGTACCGAATGGTCATACGTTTTATGCTGCGCAAAGATTCAATCAGTTTAATCTAGGCCATCACAAGAAGTGGGTTATTGATGTAGACTAATGCTCATGTACCCTTTACAACTCTTTTCATTTATGTTATTACCAAAGAAGAAAAAAAGCCAGTCAGTCACTCAATAGTGTCTGACAGTGAAGTCTAGCAAGTAAATGGGTTTCCTTGCATAATTTGAATATGAGGACACTGCTAACGTATACATTTCACAGATAGGACATACATGACATATTCATAATTCCTGCAAAGTTCTACAGAATTTGAGGTTGGCTGCAAAAGGGACATAGTACCTTTAAGGGGGATAGTTTTTCAATGAAAATTGTCCTAAGGGGATAGTTGTCCGAGGCCCAGCGTTCGTCGTTCGGAAACGTCCTGCAATCCACATTTTATATTGCCTAAGATTCACAGTACAGCTTAAGATTTTCCTCTCACAATCCACCACAAAATGTAATTAAACGAAAATGTGAGAAATTTTCAGCATTTCAGTTATGAGTGATGTTTACCTCTTGCTTTCTATGCTGCTAACAGTCTATGCCGAATCAGACTAAAAAGTTCTAACGCACTTGCTTTACTTTGTGCGCCGTGGTTTTCCTGGTTATTTTTGCATGAAAAGAGAAGAGGAGAACAATTTGTAGGCGTGGATTAGCTGGCATATAGTATCGTCGCCACTCTTCAATTTCTGGCTTCGGAAAAAATATCTTTAATTCAATACAGCGTTTGAACTTTAATAAAATTGCTGTTGTCTAATTGGAGGCATAATTATGCGTCAACGTGGTTTTAGTGGTGCATTTCGTATTTAGCTCGCTGTTATGATGTCTCTAAAAATAGGACTCAGATGAAATTGTGGTGAATGATTAAGTTATAAATAGTGCAGGAGCGATTTGTTAAGTGCACTGTTATGGGGCTGGGCTGGGTTCTCTTACAAAACTCTGTGAAAAATGAAAGCCAGTGGCAGATCCAGGGCGATCTTGACGGTGTGGAAGGGGAGTGTGCCCCAATGGCCCGAATTCACAAAGCAAGGTTTGAGCTCAGACCAAGGTTTGAGCTCAAACCTCCTTTTGTTTCGCCAAACCTCCTTTTGTTCTTTACAAACCAGGTTTGAAAAAAAACGCGTAAAACGCGTCATATGACGTACGAAAACCAAGGTTTGTCGACAAACCTCCTTTGAAAATTCGGGCCAATGTGTTTCAAAAGGGGGAGGTTATCCAATTGTGAGTTGATGCTTACAGTGGCTCCAAACAGGTGATATTATTAATGGTGTGTGTGTGTGTGTGTGTGTGTTTGTAGGGGGGGGGGCACTGTCCCCTTCATCGATCCGCTACCGTTTCTGTGCTTATCCTCCATTATGTGTACGGGCACACGTTCGCAGGGGGTGATGTTTCTCGTCCGAATATCAACTTTCCAGTTTTTTTATTTCGCGAGTGATAAGACAATTCTAGTTTTGTCATAATCATTTTTTTTTTCATGGGGCCCGGCTGTGTTTCTGCCGATCCCCAGGCCCGTCCCTTCTATCCCGTATTGTACGCCTTGTTGCCTTATGTCATCTTCTTTATGTAACGCTAATCTTGAGATCTGGTACGTGAAACGTATTTTGATTATTTTTAATCATATTCGATAAAAACCACAACTTCCATTTGCACATGGTGTCGGGCCTACTTGCCCGGATTTCCTTATCTTTCTATGCTCATTACTCAGCTACTATACATTTTCTACCAAAGTTGTTTGCCACATATCATTTATTTGTAACCTTGAACATTCAGTTTAAGTTTCGTTGGATTCTGTGAGAATTTATCTTCAATATTTACCAGAATTCAAGTTTATCTTTAAGAACGCCAACTGTGATTCGTGTCATCATTTTTTTAAACCAGATTCATGGCTACATGGAGCACAGGGGTACGTGCCCCAAATCGAATGGTGAAGAAGAAATAAAAAGAATGGTAACAAATTAAAACAACAATATGAAAGAGGAAATGGGAAAATGACGGGAAAAGGGGCCCCATGCTCATCCTAATCAGAGACCACGTAAATTATGATTTCATTTTCCAAGACCGTTGCCCCCCCCCCCCCCCCCCCAAAAAAAAAAAAAAAAAATAAATAATAATAATAATAATAAATAAATTTAAAAAAAAATAAAATAAAAAAATAAATAAATAAATAAAACAAAATTAAAAAATGAGAGTGCCCTTTCAATGGCTGGACTAATGCCATTTAACTCGCCAGGCCCAAATAGGGCAATTATCGGCAAAGATGTCCAAGGATGTAAGAACGAGCATGGATCGAACCTGGAACCTTTCGTATGAGAGTCAAGAAACTTTACTACTACACCACGGTGCTCCCAGAAAAAATAACTTTAGACACAACACTCGTTAATTATTGTTGTTGCTATTCTTGTTGTTGTTGTTGTTATTGTTTTTGCTGCTGTTGTTATTGTTGTTGTTGTATTGGGTTTTGACATGACAAAAGACAGGGAGGATGGAGGGTAAGGGGGGGGGGTGGTGATAAAGTTTCGATTGGTATAAATAGTCAAGTTATGATTACGTAATTATGTCGAACATAATCGATTGTCATTACAACAAACCACTACAAAGCACACCCCACGAAATCGTACATGACCTGAAAATATGAAAACATGTGTGCTTTTACAACAGAAATAAACTTTGCTAACAACATCCAAATTCGATGACATTCTACCAGAAATGATGTCACTATAATTAGGTTATCGATATGACCCCTTATTTTGCAAATTAATCACACACACTGAATAAGAAACTTGTAGTGAGGATAAACAAATTAATACATTATCAAGGTAGACATGGAAGAAGCGGTTTGGTGCAAATATTTGTTGAGCGAATGAAAATGAAATGTTTAAGGCTTGATTGAGTTTCACTGAATAATTGGGTAACTGCTCTTATAATAATAATAATAATAATAATACATGAGATTTATATAGCGCCATTATCCATTTTGATTAAATGCTCAAGGCGCTTCAAAATATAAGGGAACACATTACATCATGACAAAGAATCGTGTACATTTACATAAGAAAGAAAATGCAAAAATGAAAGAATGAAAGAATGAATGTCTGTCTTCAAAACGCAAAATTAAACAAATGGGATTTAAGGTTGCTCTTAAAAGATGTTGAAGAGTCGGAGTTCTTCAGCTCCTGTGGAAGTGAATTCCACAGGGCTGGTCCGGCATGAGCAAAAGCTCGTTCCCCCCAAGATTTCTTTGAAAGCGGTATGTGTAGAAGACCAGAGTTGGAAGATCGGAGGGTACGTGTGGGTTGGTAGAGGTGAACTAAAGACTGGTTGTATTCAGGAGCTGTTCTGTTCATGATTTGATGAACTAAAAGGAGGATTTTGAAAATTATACGTTCTTTTACAGGCAACCAATGGAGATTTTGTAAGATAGGTGTAATGTGACTATGTTTGCTTGACAGAGAAATGATGCGTGCAGCTGCGTTTTGTAGTTTTTGTAACTGTGCAATTTGAGAATTTGGTAAATTATAGAGTAAACTGTTGCTGAAATCCAAACGTGAAGAAATAAGTGAGTGAACAAGTTTCTCTGTTGCCGAACGAGTCAGATATTTCCGTATGAAGCCAATATTGCGCAATTGATAGCGAACTGATCTGGAAATGCTTGTGATTTGTTTAGACATAGACATTTGAGAATCAAGAATGACGCCAAGATCGCGACATGAATTTGATAAGGGAATGGTGTTACCGGAAATAGAAATTGAGTCTATATTTAATTTATTCAACTGAGATTTTGAGCCGAAAAGAATGAATTCGCATTTACTATGATTTAATAGCAGAGAATGTGACTTCATCCAGGCGTCAATATCAGCGATGCAATTTTCCAAATTTTGCAAGGTTTGGGAAGCTCGAATTTGATGCGGCGGAAAAGAAACAAAAACTTGTATGTCATCTGCATATAAATGATAACGAACAGAATGACGTTGAAAAACATTTCTGAGACCGGTTAAATATATTGAAAATAAGGTGGGCCCGCCCACAGAGCCTTGGGGTACTCCACAGCCAAGTATATATCAACACGACCTTGACGTTATAATAACCCAGATTCAAACAAGACTCAGAAACTAGATTTACAATCTTGAACTTTGTTCGGTCCTTGTAATGATAGTCACCCCTCTCTCCAAATAGAGTATTCCAGCGACATCGCCCAGTGAATGGACGTGACTTATTTCGGCTGTCCCACTTTCGTATTTACGAGTCAATCATCGTGGTCCTTACAAGTCAAACTTTTAACGGGTAGAAGTTTTGTGAATGAACTGGATCTTAACTTATAGCCTATCTTACGATTTGGGTTGGGGATTACTGGCAGCATTGGTAGTATTTACGATGAGTGTGTACTTTCCAACAACAACATAAAAGAACGTTATGATCTAGTTTGTTGCTTGACCCATATTCAACCTCAACACACCCATCTACCCCCTAATCCCTCAACAACATACGAGGAAAATAGACCATAGCCGCCCGCGTGGTATTCACTGTTCTGAGGAAACCAATCACGCATGTCGTCACGAAAAGCCTCGAGAAACAATGGAACAATCAAAGTAGTTCATGTCATATTATGATAAATGTGCTAAATATTTAGGTCATGCGATATGACTAATATCTCAGTATTTACACATAAATTTGCTCGCTTTAAATGATTGTAAAGACCGCCTGCTTTTACGTCGTCTTCTTCTTCTTCACGGTTAATTTGTTCCAAAATGTCCAAAATTTATTTCAGTTAGACTAACGATTGCTCCCATTTTTCAAATTGCTTTGGGGCGAAATTGAAGAAGAATGATTTGTCAATGTGAAGGTCATGGCTAAGGTTCACATACGTCCTTCTTATACCGATATGGAGACTGTTAACAGTAATCTTCACACCAAACGTAAGTTTGAGCAAATTTCGATTTAAAATAAGAGTTATGATTTTTTTTTTTAAAGTTGCTATCAATCAAACACAAATTAGCAACACTGTGACGTATCTTGCGCTCCTTTCCTATTTGCTCTGTACATAATATTTCATAAACTTTCATTTTTTTCCCGTTATTAATAATGAAATATATTTTTTTCCCTACAGGGGTTAAATAGAATCATATTTGCAATTTCATATTGAGGGTGCAAATTTTCTTGAGGGAAAATAAAATTTCATAACGTTCTTATTTTTAATCGGATTTTTCTCAAACCTGCACTGACCTTCGCCTCCCATTTTGGCAGTTTGGTCAGCGGCTCATGATGGTCACACACACACACATGTATATACTTTATAAATACATGTATATATTGACATAATTCTAAGATGATGGTGTGTTTGATAGGTTTTATAAGTGCAATTTCGGATATTCAAGGGAGTATGAGAATATTTTATCCGCTCTCCTTCTCCTCCTACCCCTCCTCCTTCTTCTTCTCCTTCTTATTTATTTATTTATTCATGATTTCTTTCAACAGAGTAGTTCTTCCTGCTCCTCTTCTGCTTTTTCTTATTATTCTTCATCTTCTACTTACCCAGGAACGTCACTCTCTGCTTATACCCGCGTAGGAGAAAGATGAAGTTTCGTCGAAGATCGTCAGTGATTAATCTTTTTCGCAAAACACCGTTTATCCGCAGAATTCGTGAGAGATGGGGGTTACAGCGGTCAAAACGGGGTCAAAACCCTCATTTAAAAGAATTGTTGATCGAATTCTGTCGTCGGGTTCTCTTTGGTCGATTTCTGTCTTAATGACTGGACGCACTGGTATGCAATTGGTGTGGCGGTTTCAAACAAGGGAACAGCTAAAAGAAGGAGACGAAGAAGATTAGAAACAGTAGAAAAGAGGTGAACATGATGAAGAAGGAGAAGACGAAGAATACTAGAAGAAGAAAAAGATGAAAAAGGAGTAGAAGAAAAACATATGAAGCAGAAGGAGAAAAACGGAAACGAAGAAGGGGAAAAAAGACAACCTATCCAGTGGTGCTAACCCTTCCCTTGAGTTTTCTTTCGTTTTTCCTCTTCATAGAATCAGTTGATGTGTCATGTTCATGTATATCAACACTTAAAATTTTAATCGATTTGGAAAGTCACAATGTGTTTTTAAAGAAAGACTGCATTTTTCAGACATGATATGTCAAAAACTAGAGACGCAAATTTGAAAAAAGATTCTTCTGTGGGTAGATTATAAATGGCACCAATTTCGATAGAGACGGTTCAAATTGTGTGACCTACTTTTTTCAAGCTCACTGACATCATCTGCATAAAATGCATTGAAAACTGTTCACTGTTTGTATAACCTCAGTATCTACATGTAGGCTCTATCTCCTTATATGTAAAGTCAACAAGCGTAGAGTGAGAAAATAATAAATCAAATTAATTCATGGTTCTTTGACATGATACAATTTGTACGCGTTCTATTTGCTTAAAGGTCTTACAACTTAATTGTAAAGGTGACTGAGTGTGGTTTCAGCTAGTTTACGGCACGATAATTTTGACGATGTCGGACAGTGTCCATCATACATGAATGCCGGTGAACAAAGGAATTGCGCAAAAGCTGACCTGCATTTCACCTGGCACCTAGTCAACCAGTGGAATTAATTATTCGTCTACTAAAGCCGAAAACAATAATACATGGATTGTCACTGTTTCCACCTACCTCTTCCGATTCGATCTCATTCTCTTTTCGTCGTCCTCAACGTCGGTAAAAACGATCGGCTATTTGTACTTTTTTCCCCCGTTCAGCCACCCATCCCTTCCTCTCAGCATCGCTCAAGGACATTCAACTCCTGACCCACATCATCCGTCCACGCATAGACCACGCGAGCACCTTACCCTTGACCTTTGTCTGCCCACGTCAGAATTTATGAATGAACGTTTGGATAAAGAACACGTCAAACTTGTGCGCGTGTGCATCCCGCAGACGATCCGCAGACGACACGAAAGTCCGCTCCGTGACAACTTGACGGCCAGAATCCGAGATCTCGCTGGATTTTTGGACTGCCCTAGATCCGCCTCATTTAGACAAAATTGACCCCAAACTGACCAAACCGATGACAGAGCAAAGTCCGATAGAGACCCCTGTCTTTCGAAGAAAGGCTAGACAAATGTGATTGTCCGATCACGAATTTGTCCTGTTATATTTTTCTTCCTCCTGACCGCAACTTCTCTTGATTTGAGACGGAAAACTCGGGCACGAATGTACAACAAATCGTGTCGGTGGTTGAGTGACGGGTGCGTCAGGTCAGACGCGGGGATTAAAGGGATTGTCGGAGAATTCCAAGGTTAAAAGAAGCCTTCCGGTATCAGTTCGGTATTTGTACTGAACAACTCTTTGTTAATAATAATATTCCGCTTTTATATAGCGCCCGATACATCGATACAACGATGTGCCTCGTTCGTTCGTTCGTGCAAAGAATATCAGGGAGTACATCATCTAGATAGGAAGATCCTTATTAAGCCTTCTCATGTGCCTAAGCGCTTTACAGATACATTATTACCCCGGTCAGCGGATTCAGACTTACCCGCACACAATGTATGCACATGTTCCACTCCCTGGGGAGCATTCCAGCCAGTCGCCATTTTACAAGCGCGCACTTGCTCATCCAACCACATGAAATTTCGCATCCTATCGGGTACCCATTTAACACCTGGGTGGAGAGTAGCAAGTGCAGGTAAATATCTTGCCAAAGGATATGAGTGCCGTGTCGGGATTCGAACCCTCGACCTTCGCATCTCCCGTCAAGTGCCTTAAACCACTAGACCACGACACTCCTTGTTACCCGATATAAGCCCAGAAAATTTTCGTCATTTCTTAATGGTTCAGGTTCCGACGAGGTAATGAATCAACTATATTGCTACCGAGTTAGCACTTTTATTTTCAATACTGAACAAAATTATTTATATTAAAAAAAAAAATTATTTATTCCTTTGTAGGCCCATACATCCGTCATTCTGTTCACAGACAGATGGAACCTCCTTACAAATTAGTTTTAAGCTGAACAGTCGACAGCAAATTATTCCTCTTGCTATGGTGCCATAAATAATAAACACCAAAAACAAGAACAAGAACAGCACCAAAAAGATTTCCAATCGGGCTAAACGAGGGGTGTACGACAAATTCTTACTCTTACCGAATTCCAAACTTCAAATCTGGACCCAACACTATACTTCATTCTTACCCTAAACCTAACTTCACAACCCTTACCATAACCCTAACCCTGGCCTATACTGTCTTATGACGAAATAAAATGTCGCCGGAGCAAATGTCGGTCATAGACAGACCATAGCGGATGAATCTGGTTCAAGCTTGATATGATTCTGTTCCATTAAAGGGAAATCTTATCCAAATCGACAACTACTCTAAGAGAAAGCAGAAAAATTTGAAAAGCTAACTGATGAAAGTCTCAATTAAATTCGACTGAAATATAAGAAAATTATGAATTTCTGAAAGTTGCAATCACTATACGAATTGGCTGAAGCAGTAAAGTAAATGTGATGTAGTGCCGGACCACTTTTCCATCAGTTCCAACATATAAATTGACTAAAATTTAAATTTTCAAAAGTTCATTGCTCAGGAGGGTCTATTCTTTTTAGAGGACCTATAATGATATGCTATCTACAATATAATTTGAGTAGTGCCCCAAAGGAGAAGGAATTTATGAGAAAAACTACCAATATGAGATTAGCATAGATTTTAATAGTTTTCATTTTTTTTCATTTCATTTATTCAATAGTGATCTCATATTTCAAACATTCATAGCTTCCTTACTATTGGTCCGATTCTTTTCAAACTTTTGCCATTCTGTTTCTGTTATGTTTATGCTTTCATACAACTGAACTTATTACAAGGGTTGGATTGCCCTTTAACCAGCGACAGAAGTCAGAGAAGGATAGTGGGTCTGGTATCAAATCATGCATCAAGGAGACCTAGAAACGTATGACCTCCCATCTATGAAGTCTCTATTTGCTTCAAATATGGGAGAGTAGGGATTTCTATAGGATCATCTTTTCCGCGTTTCTTCGAATTCATTGTTTTCGCAGCTCATATTTCCATTTTTCTCCTTTTTCTGAATTTTGACCCGAATAGACAAGTCGTATCGATGACAAACTTTGGTACGACATGCCAATTAATCGGTGTATAATACTGAAAAGATGAATAAAGTGAAAACGAGGTCGCGTCGTTCTCATCATAGGACCAGTTTCATGCCGTCTACTGAAAGCGAGAAGGGCACAAACACAGAGTAAACATCCTTCTGGCTATAACCCTCAATGCATGGTAGAACGTTCGCTTAAGTTTAAGCCTCATACAGTTTATTCGAAAAACATATGCGAAATTGGTCAAAATAGAGCAAAATACAAGTTATTACCTTTACGAACTTTATAGTTTTTTGCAAAACAAATTTGAGTAA